>NW_026067959.1:3094492-3331393 GCF_014885135.2 Alexandromys fortis | reverse complement strand
GAGAAAGGGAGGGAGGGAGAGAGAGAGAGAGAGAGAGAGAGAGAGAGAGAGAAAGAACAACAAAATAAGGTGGGGAGAGGATGATGCCTGTTATTGGTGTTTGGCTTCCACATGTGCACAAGGGGGCAAGTGCATTAGCACACACATGAATATACTAGACATACACAAAAAATAGCACTTGGTGTCTTGAAAATTATATGAAGTATATATGTTACTGTCCACAAATAAAGTTTGGTTACAACACATTTTTAACCGGATGCTGCTCCTTTATGTTGTAACACTTGGGAGGTTGTAACAGATTGTAAGGTCCATCACAAACTCAACAGTATTTATCAATTGGCTTGTTATAGGCAAAGTTAAACAATCTTAAGTCTAAACAGTTAGCAAACTACAGGCACACAATTACATTTCTACAAGTAAAAATTGGAAAGTGCTCACCTCTTTGTAACTTCCGTATTCTCTCTTGAGCCTCTTTCTGGCCGTGCTTGTTTTTTTCCAGTTTAAAGGATGCTGCTTGCTCCTTTGCGTCCAGAAGTTTGGCTGAAAGGTTCAAGTACCTTTGATTCTTTTCCAAGTAAAATAATGAAGAGAAAATAAAAAAGTCTAAGAACAGTTTATCTGTGACCACTACTTTGTGTCAGAACTTACGAAGTTTAGACTAGCAAATCACTTTCTAGAATTTCTCAGAGAAAAACAAGACAAATGTAAGAGACATAAAAGGGTGGAGGAAAACTGAGAAAACAAAAGGTTGTGACTCTGTAGCAAAAGCTAGAGAGCAGAATGTTCAACGCCAATGACGACCTTTCTCCTAGGGTAATAAGCGGCAGCAGATGATAGCACACAGCCCGTGGCAGAATGAGGCCCACGAGGGTGCTGCTGTGATATATAGTGCTTATCACCACAGGAAAACACAGCTCAGTAAGCACAACTACCAACTGCTGGGGCCATTCAGTGTGTAGACACACCAAGGTAGAGTAACAGAAGGAGGCCTAGCTACTGCCTCAAATCCACCCCATTCACACTGATTCTTTCCACTTTCCTCTATAAGACACCGATACCGCCATCCCTCTACTTACGCATCTTGCCATTTTTTTTCTCTTCAGTGCTGTAAAACGTTCATGTCATTGGCAGCCACCTCAACCACAAGATGGCTAACCTTGTATGCTGTAGAAGTGAACACTATACTCAGTAAGCAGAAATCGCCCCTTTCCTCTTTCTCCATCAGCCCCTGGGAAACGGTGTTCTACTCTCCATCTTTATGGTTCTGACTGTTCTAGGGACCTCATATAAGAGTTTGACTTTTGTGATTGGCTTAGCTTACTAGCATAATGTCGTAAAGATCCATCAAAGATATCCTGTGTGCCAGGAATGTCCTTCGATTCTGTATACACATTCTTTATTTACTGACTTACGCTTTGGTTGATATTAGATGGCTTCTACATTCTAGCTATTGCTGTAAACATGACGTACAGAGATGTTTTCCTAGACCCTGACCTTAATTAAAGCTTTAGGTATGTACCTAGAAGTGGAATTGTTGGGACATATAGCATGATGACTAATGTTGGTTGCTGATTTGACATCTGAAATGAACTAAACCCAAGCTTCTGGGCACTCCTGTGAGGGATTTTCTCAGTCAGATTATCTGAAGGAAGACCCACCCTAAATCTGGGCATATGGTGGTGGCCCAGAGAAAAAGACAAGGAAGAAGGAAGCTTTCCTTTGGCCTGCCCACCCTCATTCTTGCTGGCAGATCTGTCCACTCTGCTCCTATGACCAGCACTAACTAACTCCTTCAGGATTCTAACACAGACTGAAAATCAGCACTTCTGCAGGAATTCTCCCCAGACTTCAACACCAGATTGGAACTTCACAGACATGCAGTTTAGTGGACCAAACAATTACCAGGTTTTCAACCTTCTGTCATGAGACTGCCATCGCTGGACTACCTGGACCACATCCTGTAAGCTAGCTTAATAAATTCCCTTTAAACACACACACACACATACACACACACACACAGAGAGAGAGAGAAAGAGAGAGAGAGAGAGAGAGAGAGAGAGAGAGAGAGAGAGAGAGAGAGAGAAAGAGAGAGAGAGAGAGATCTGTTCCTTTCGAGAACCCTAACACATGGCAATTCTATTTTCAGTTTTCTAAAGAACTGTCAAACTATTTTCCACAATAGCTGCATTTTACATTCTGCCACCAGTTCACACGGTTCCTATCCCCACCGTTCCAGCAATTTTTTTTTTCTTTTTATGTGTGTGTTTTGGAATTGGTTATCCCAATGAGTCAGAAGGAATCTTGCCATGGTTTTGATTTTTACTTCTTTGGAAATTAATGATGTGGAATATCTTTTCATGGCTTATCGGCCATTTGTATGTTTTCTTTGAAGAAATGTTCTTGAGCCTTCATATCTGAGAAACTGCTGATTTCTGCTGTCTCTTGCTTTAGAACAGCCGTCCCCTTTCTGATCTCAGTCCACAAGCGCAAGTCCGACACCTAACAAGGTAGGGAAGGGCTCTAAAGTATCCCCAGGGAGACTGGAGAGATGGCTCAGTGGTTAAGAGCATTGCCTGCTCTTCCAAAGGTCCTGAGTTCAATTCCCAGCAACCACATGGTGGCTCACAACCATCTGTAATGAGGTCTGGTGCCCTCTTCTGGCCTGCAGACATACACACAGAATATTGTATGTATAGTAAATAAATAAATATTAAAAAAAAATAAAGTATCCCCAGTACCACTCAATATGGCAAACCACCCTGGACACTGCTAAACCTGACCTAAAATGTCAAGTTCCTTTTGCAGTCACTGCCTTCAAGCTCGCACTGGCTTTTGACCATTCAGCTGTCAAATTCATTTTCTAGCAGTCACATTCTTCCAGTCTCATGAGCTCAGCCGTGTACTCATACCTGCCAGCACTCAGCCATGTTTTTGTTTTCTGCATGTGTACACATATTTGTAATGCCTAAGGGAGCCTTGTAGTTAAACTACACCCGTGATCACATTATTTTTACACGTTTGAACCACATTACTATCACTCTTTGCCCATCTGAACCCTTCAAATTTGCATCCTTCAAATTTCACTTCTTTAAAGTTGGAGTCAATGCTCCAATCAGAAGAGTCACAAAGTGGATTTGCACTGCCCTACATTTAGTTATATATTTATATGATCCTAATACAGGCCCATAATTGAAAATCTGTATGTGCAGACTACTCCTCCCTACCACTCTAGTTCTAGTCATTAGCAAAAGCTTTTGTGTATCTTTTCAAATATATTACAAATGTGAGTCAATATTTTTTCTTTTACACAAATGGATCCATCAGGGCTGGAGAGATGGCTCAGAAGTTAAGAGCATTGTCTGCTCTTCCAAAGGTCCTGAGTTCAATTCCCAGCAACCACATAGTGGCTCACAACCATCTGTAATCAGATCTGGTGCCCTCTTTTGGCCTTCAGGCATACACACAGACAGAATACTGTATACATAATAAATAAATATTTTTAAAAAATAGAAAAAAAACCCCAAATGGATCCATCATATAACACATACTACTTTGTAACTCTGGTTATCATGATTTCTTTACCCATTTGCCTAGGTCAGACAGGGCTGCCTGCAGTATTTGGCTACTGTGATAAAGTGGCTATTAAAGATTGTATACGAACTTCTCATTTTTCTTAAGTCAGTATCTGTATAAAAAAATTGCTGGGTCATTGGACCCTGAAATGGCATTCCAGCCACTTCTCCCAGTTATTTGCATGCAATTTGGCTCAAATTTCACGTGGTCTCCAGGTTTAGTGGAGATGCTAGAGTAGGTAGGATGGGAATACTAAGGAAGGGGACTGCATCTACTCAGACACATGGGAACCGCCATCCATGTAGGTGTAGACAACCCAGCATGGCTGCTTTAGGGTCATCCATGTTCCCTCCTGTATCTCCTCACTCACGGTCTGTAGGGAAGACCAATAAAATCATTGGTGAATTTTGGAAGAATTGAAATCTGGTTGGTTTTCTGCCAACTTGACACAAGCTAGAGTCATCTGGGAAAGGGACCTCAACTGAGAGAATATTCCATCAGATTACCTCTCTACAAGTCTGGAGGGTGTTGTTTGTCCCCCCCCCCCCCCCCCCCCATTAATGATTGACGTGGAGGGCCTCAGCCCACTGGGGACAGTGCCATCCATGGGCAGGTCCTGGGTTATATAAGAAGGCAGGTTGAACAAGCCATGAGGAGTGTTCCTCCATGGTTTCTGCTTCAGTTCCTACCTTCAGTTTCTTGCCCAAGTTGAGTTCCTGCCTTGACTGTTCTTCATGATGGACTGTAAACTAGAATAGACCCTTTCTTCCCCAAGTTGTTTGAGGTCATGGTGTTTATCACAGAAATAGAAAGCTAACTAAGAAAAGACTTAGGAGTAAATAAGGGTCGGCACTGTGCCTGGCAGTACGCAGGACACTAGACGCCGGATACAGGCTTCTACTCACAGGGTCAAACTTCTCTTCATCATCTAAGCTTGGAGAACTCTCGTTCTTTTCCTCTTCATTTTGTTGCTCAGCATATCTCAAAATCCACTCTTTCATATTTATCTCCATATTTTTTTCTTCCTTTTTTGGCTGAAAAGAGAAAGCATATGTCTGAAAGACCGAGTTAGAGAAAGTTGCCCAACTATTAAGCTGATTTTATAAGTTCTTCATACTACAAAAACAGCAGACAGAAAAATTGCAAAAGTCATGTTATTTAATATGCAAAAGACAAACAAGCTAAACATTTTTAAAGAAGTCTAACCTTACAAAAGACAAGGAATATGATTACTCATTTGCTCATAATCCCAGTGCCAGGGAGGCTGAGGCAGGAGACTGTTAGTTTTAGCTCAGCCTGAGGTACGTAGCCAGTTCCCACCGAATACTAAACAAATCAACGAGAAGAGCTCGCTAGCCTTCTTGTTTCTATCTAAGTGCGCTTAGACAGCACCCTTGAAGCTAGTGTTGTTGCTGAAAGCATGGTTTCCCAAGGCATGTGATGATACATAGAGTACTTAAGAGAAATGCCACAACGAACTACACCTCCCAGAGTCCCAGTATTCATGCTGTCATGTAGACACTTTGGGTTTGATCACGTGACTTGCTTCAACCAATATGACATTATCAAGCATGATTAAAGCAGAGGCTTAATAAAAATGTGTATAAAGAGTTAAACCCTAACTAAGACATGCTCTTTGTTGACAGAGTCTTACATCATAGCCAAGTTATCCTTATCCTAGTGATCCTCTTGCCTCTGCCTTACGAATGATAGAATTATAGCCTAAAGTTTTATTTTAAATAAAAAGGATTTTTTAAATGTGTACATGTGTGTTGGTGCCTGTGGATGCCAGAAGAGGGTATCAGATTCTCTAGAGCTGGAGTTATAGGCAGCTATGAACTGCCTGATATGGTTGCTGGGAAGCAAACTCAGGTCACCTAAAAGAGCAGCAAGTACTCTTTATCAATGAGCCACCTCTCCAACCCCCTAAATATTTAATTCTTCAATTACCTTAACTTTAGGCTCTTCCTGTCTTCTGGTTTCCATCTGCAGTGGGGGTGAAAGAGTAGCCTGTATCTGTGGAGACTGGAATTTTGGCCTACTTTTTGGCTGTTGCTCTTCAAATTCTTGACTGAATCCCTCAGGAAGTGCATCTTAAATCAAAATGTGTTCAAGATAGATATACATATCATACACCAAACCACAAATACTTAGTATACACATTAACCCCATCAAGATTTAGAGCATCTAATTCCACTCTTCCCTCACCTCCTAAGAGAGATCCTAGGAAAAATCAGCTTTTCCGTGTCAAATTAGAAGCATGTGCCCTCATCAGGTAACATCTGGCCCACCTTTAGATGCTATTTATTTTACCACACTAGTTAAACTCTGAAATTTTCTTTAAAAAGATTTTAACCTACCTCACTTGTTGGCTTTGTGGCTATATCCGCCATCAATTACAAAGGCTATCTGTACCTTAGGTCCTTACCAAAGGTTATAACTATATCCTTCTGCTATTATTTACTCAAGGACACACCCACTTTTTAACCAAATCAAAAAAGCCCAAACTAAAGACAAAGTCTGTTTTAGACAAGGAAATAATTAATGACAATACTGTTTACCATCTGAAAGATTTAAGCAGAGCCAATCCAAGGCAGAATGAAGGTCACCTCCATGCAAGAGTGTATTGGTCATAGCATCTTCAATATCCTTAGTCTTAAAGGAAAATGCTTGTAAAGCCATGTATAAATCCTATCAAAGAGAAATATAAGTTACATTTGCTAATTTGATCTTTGTTTTTAATTCCTAATTTCATTTTCTCATTAATTTTAAATCAAAAATGGATACACTGTAATTTCAAGAATATTTTATTGTGGAATGCTGGGAGGTAGCTCAGTGGGAGAGTGTTTTCTTAACATGTTAAAAACTCTGGGCTCAACCCCTAGCACTCCCAAAAAGAGGGAAAGAGAAAGGGAGGGAGGTTGGGAAGGTAGTTTAACCTGGTAGTTAAAGTTAAATGTGCTCATTATAATAAAAATTTGGGAATTACAGGGTTTTGGTTTTTCGAGCCAGGGTTTCTTTGTAGCTTTGGAGCCTGTCCTGGAACTCCCTTTGTAGACCAGGCTGGCCTCGAACTCACAGAGATCCGCCTGCCTCTGCCGCCCGAGTGCTGGGATTACAGGCGTGCGCCACCACCTCCAGGCTTGTTTGTTTGTTTTTCTAAGAAAGGGTTTCTCTACGTGGTACTCGGATCGAAGGCGTGGGCCACCAAGCCCAGCAGATTGTTAGGAACTTCCTTATTCAGCCTTTTCTTAATTTCTCATAAACTCTCAACATGTGTCTGACTTATGTCTACTTAGTAGAAATGAACCCTTCCTTAATAATTTTAATAGTTAGATATATATTTAAGTCCACATTTTTCTATGTGAATTCCTAAGATTTTCTTTAGTGTTTTAACAAACATATCTCTGTATAAAGTATTTAAATATACCTCTCTACCATTATATTTAAAAAGTTAAGCAGAACTGGTTTTAAGCTTATTCAGATACTTACTAATCAATAACTTTATGCCATAATGTGGCATCTTTCCAAGTCTCAAGTCTTTCCTTTGAAAAGATCAATTGCATCAGCTTTGTAGGATTAACATGTCATGGCATATAAGCAAAATGCAGGGCAGAGTGTAACATGCAGGCACTCAGTGCCGTAGCTCGGATATATAACTTACTGTGTATGTCACCATTTCAGTGTCTGCACTTGTATCAGAGACAATTCTCTCCCTGCTTGCAGTTAGAAACCATCTACATGTGACCCCAATGGAAGTTTAAAAGACTCACTTTTACATTTAGGGCTGTCTCTAAAGTATCACCAACAAATGCCTACCTCTGGACGGAGGAAAATAGTCCCAGTAAGTCAGGTATTGACAGCCTAGGCTACAGAGGCATCCTGCTTCAAAGAAAAGAAAAATAAGCTGGGCAGTGGTGACGCACACCTTTAATCCCAACACTTGGGAGGAAGAGGCATGTGGATCTCTGTGAGTTTGAGGCTGGTCTAAGCTCCAGGACAGCCAGGGTGACACACAGAAAAACCCTGTCTTGAAAAACAAAGAAACAAAGAAACGAGAAAGAGAAAGGAAGGAAGGGAGGGAGGGAGGGAGGGAAGGAGAGAGGAAGGGAAGGAGGGGTGGTGGTGAATACCTGTAATTTTTTGGCAGAAAGTCTTCCAGAAATCATTCCCTTGTCATTATTTTGTTTCTTATGCTCATTAATCACTCCAATAATTCTTTGCTCTAGTTTATTATTGATTACCACCTGTTGAGGTCAAGAATATTTACAGTAATTAGAAACTAAATTATCAAAATATTATTGGCAAATCATACAGTTTTCTTATATTCCTTCCAACAGACCCCAAATTTTAGCGTAAGTATGAGAAAACATGCTGGGTCCTCTGCAAGAGCAGCAAGCTCTCTTAACTGCAGACAAGTTTGTCTTTAACGTCTTTAATGCTTCAGGAAATGAAGGAAAACCTTGCTTACTCACTTTCAAAATAGATTTGTCCAGATTTGCAGAACCTCCAGAATCATTTGCAGAATTGAAACTATAAATTTTTGGACCTGTATATAATAGATAACAAATTGTCAGGGAATTTAATGATTAATATTCAATATGCCATTAACTTTCCTCTTAAGGGCGCTAAAGAGTAAACCTCTGATTTTAGCTCTTTCCCCCTCAAAATCCCCCTCTTGAGTTTCACCAAGAACTCAATCCCTCAAAAATTTCAAAACCACTTTACCAATTAGCATTCCTCAAAGGAAACTAGTTTTGCCTAAAATTCAAATGTCTATATATATTTGGGGTCAAATATCTTCATCTTCTCTTCTCCTCTTCTTCTCTCTCCTCTCTCTCTCTCTCTCTCTCTCTCTCTCTCTCTCTCTCTCTCTCTCTCTCTCTTTCGACAGGGTTTCTCTATGTAACAGCCTTGGGTGCCCTGGAACTCACTCTGTAGACCAGGCTGGCCTCAAACTCACAGAGATCTTTCTACCTCTGCCTCCAGAGTGCTGGGATTAAAGACGTGGTACCACCACCCAGCCTATCTTCAAATTTCTTAATTAGGTGTTCTTATCCTTTGTTGCTTTTTGTTTGTTCGTTTGTTTTTTGATATTGCCCTGATTGTTGTCACTCAATCTGTAGACCAGACTGGGCTCAAATTCACAGAGCTCAGCCTGCCCCGCCTCCCTAGAGCTGGAATTAAAGGTGTGCACCACAGCTGCCCAGATCAGATGTTCTTACTCTTGACATCTAGCTGGGATGTCTTGGGGGTTTCTAGAAGACGGTTAAATCTGCTGAGAAAATAACTCTTCCCTGAATGTGGGATGCTGAGTGAGGAGACAGGCTGGAGAGAGGAGTCATCTTTCCATCTTGGCCTCAGCCCAGGGCTGTTGCACTAACTTCTAAGGGCTGTCATAAGAAGTCACCACACTTGATGCCTATACACAAGGGAAATCTGTCCTTTCTGTTCCAAAGTCCAAAACCAAACCTTGAGAGTTCCCTCTCAAGGATTTAAATATATGGCTTAAGCCATATATTTAAACTGAGAATTTCATACATGTATACAATGATGTATGGTCATATACATACCCCCATTTCCCTCCTCCAGCTCCTCCCTGTATTTCCCCCTGTATCATGTTAGATGTACCCTCCGAACTTCAGTTTGTGCTGTTCTGACAACCCACTGTGGAGGTCTGAACACTTATTTCTCAGATGGCGGTGCTGTTGGGGAAGTTCTGGGATATGGACCCTTGTTGGAGGAAGCACGTAGCTGGGGGTGGACACTGAGGTCGTATAATCTCACCCCTCTTGTTCTTGCTCTTTGCTTCCCATGTGTTGACGAACATGAGAGCAGCTTCCTGCTCCTACTTCCACGCTTTCCTGCCTGCTGCCATGTCTTCCCACCAGGGTGCGTGTGCCCGGGGATGTGCACAGCCTGTGTGCAGCGGTGAGAGGACACCTGCAGGAGCTAGGCTTTCCACCCACCACATGGGGACTGATGACCAAACTCAGCTGTAACTACTGAGCCATCCTGCCAACCCCTTCTTAGGTTTTGAGAAAGGTTTTCACTAACTGGTTCAGGCTAACATTTAACTTGTGTTGTAGTTCAGGGTGGCCTTGAACTTGTAAGCCTCCTGCCTCAGCCTCCTGAGGAGCAGGAATTACAGGCCTTTACCAACAGGTCTGGTTAAAGTCTTCTTTCTTCTTAAAAATTATTGAGGATTCAAGTATATTTTTATATACACGGATTATAACGATTGACACATCATTACATAAATTAAAAAGTAAATTTTATTAGTCATTAAAATAAGACTGTATGTTAATGTAAACAAAACTTTAGTAAAACATAGTTTCCAAAACAAACAAAAATATTTCCATGCTCTGAGAAGCTTTCTTTGTTCCTGTGCTCATTCTTGGACACACATGGCCTTCTGTAAAAATCTCACATAGTTGGAGTTTTAATCTGCTTGGACAGCCATGACAAACTAATGAATACTTCTGAGAGGCTTACTCAAGAAATGTATTTCTCCTTCTGGAGCCGGGAATGGTAAGATCCGGGTGCCAGCAGGACGGGTTGATTCTGGCGTCTCTTGTTCTGTTATGCAGGTAGGTGGCTGTCACGCTGCTGTGTGCTCACGTGGTTCTTCACGTGTGCTTACCTAGAGAAAGACTGCTCTCGGGAGGCCTTCTTAAGAGGACACTAAGTCACTGAACAGATCCCACCCTCCAGTATTATTAGCTGTAAATCACTTCCTTACTGGCCTTACTCAAACACAGCTGACCTGGGCACTAGAGTTTCAGCACACGTATTTGGGAACACGCCCGTTTGTTCTGTATCACCTGGCTTTGCACTCTGTCTAATGGGTCTAATCTGTACCATGCAGACTCCAGAAAACTACACTGTACAACTCATGAGTCTGGGATTCTTCCAACAACAGTTTTACCATCAGCGCTGTCCCCAGAAGTGTCAGGAGTTCCTCGGGCCTTCCCGAGCACACTTCTGAGAGCCACTGCTTTATAGCAATAGCCCCAGAATATTATCAAGTATGGCCTTGTCTTCAAATAAATGAAGTTTCTCTGTGTAACAGTCCTGGCTACTCTGGAACTTTCTTTGTAGACCAGGCTGGCCTTGAATTCACAGAGATCCACCTGCCTCTGCCTCCTGAGTCCTGGGATTAAAGATGTGCATCTGTCTCGAAATTAATGAAAACAAAACTCAAAAACCCAAAACCAAGTATTCTACACAAAGAATGTGTGGTGAGCTTCAGACTGCCATCCCATCAAAGCACCCTCAAAGCCAGCGGCTGTAAATTTCAAAGTTAATCACTCTAATACTGTAACCTAGAGATAGTTTGCTGAAAGTCATTTGTACTGATAGGGAAATGCTCTGCTTTAAAGTATAATTATTAAAATGTTTATAGAACATATGAAGTGATAAGTGCAAAATATGTCAAGTGAAATGGCTCACAAGTCATTCACTTTCTAAAACCTTCAGCTTGTACTGTACTACAAGTAGGAGAAAAGCCTGAAGTATTACTCTGCATTGAATTCTCCCTGTTTCAAGTGACATATTTCATTTCACATTTTGTTCTACAAGGAACTATGGGATGTTTTTACTACTATGGATGTTTTTCAACATCCGAAAGCTGTTATAACTGAGTAGCAGTAAATATATGTGGGATGATTCGCTGCACATCGTGAATAGCTGCTTGTATAAAACTGCTTAGTATAAATTAAAAAAATTCTTCATTACCTGTATTTGTATTAGTGTGTGTGTGTGTTTGTGTGTGTGTGTGAAAGAGATAGATAGATAGAGAGAGAGAGAGAGAGAGAGAGAGAGAGAGAGAGAGAAAACACCAGGGGAAGTCAGAAGACAACTTCCAAGTGCCAGTTCTCTCTCACCTCATGGTTCCAGGGATCAGACTCAGGGGACTCAGGCCACCAGGCTTTAAATCTGAGCCATCCTGCTCCTCACCCCCACCCCATTGCTCCAGTTTTCCCATTGGTGGCTCATTCCTCTCCTCCCCTATCTGTTGCCAATTTCCAAAATGTCAAGCTACCAGCTTCTGGTACGTTTCTAACCCATTCTCCAGGAAACCGTGAAGGAGAAAGTAACTATTTAAATGCTTGCTAAATTAGTAACTCTACTTAAAAATTCTAAGTCAAGATGGGTGGTGGTGGCACACACCTTTAATTCCAGAGGCAGAGGCAGGCAGATCTGAGTTTGAGGCCCGCTTGATCTACAGAGGTCAAGGAAAGCCAGGTCTACACAGAGAAACCCTGTACCAAAAATCAAAACAAAACAGAAACAGAAAACAAACAAACAATGACAAAATACAATAAAAATAATTCTAAGTAAATAGTCATTGAATAAAGTTGGTTTCCATTCTTATGTCAAGCAAAATGCTTAAGATTTATGACAGCTATTTTCCTTACCACTTATTTCAGAGGGTAGAAGTTAATAGAAATCTAACTAGAAGGGTGTCAGTATGCAGCATCTATCTCTAAAACAAAAGTATAATAAATTCCAAATTTATAACCAAAAGGTCATGTAACCGTGTATCACAATAGCATCTTCAAAGTGATTCAACCGATTAAAGAAGAAATAAACCAGGGTCACTCCATACTGTCTAAGACTTTCCTGAAGCCTGTACCTCTTACATTGTGTTATTTTTCATATCCACAACCATGCTAATGTCCCCCTTATCACCAAGACATTTGAGTTAGCTCTAATTTCCTTTTCATCAGCCAAAGATTCAAACACGGACTCTGGTGATTAAAAATAAAAAAAAAATCCAGCACCTATCCTCAAGGGGCTCATATCGTAGGGGAGTAATGTAAGCAAATGAATACCAGAATCAGTTGTGACCAGAAAATCGCAAGTGCTAAGAGGGTTCAATGAGACAATTGAAATGGTTAGGACCTAGGAGAATGGGCACAGAAGCCAGCACTTTGGACCCAGTCAGCTAAGAATGCAAAGCAGTTAGTCTCCTCACAGTTCAGAACTAGTGCTCACTCCCCGCTGGACTTTGTCTAGCCCCTTCCCAGGCGCCTGCCTCATTTTAATACTTGCCCTCCCATTCCCACCACACATTCTTCTTATGCCTACCACATTTCTTCCCTCAGGGCTTTGAGCTTCTAGTTTCCTCTGCCTCACTACCGTCTCCAGGAATTCTAACAACTGTTTGCTTTATCTCAGCTTAAATGTTTTATATGGGGAGCCACCCCTTTTCCAAACCAAAACAGAAGTCTCATCCAGTTTTTACCAAGTTACTATTTTTTGTCTTTCACGAAGTGTCTGCTTGGTAAATTGTGCAAATTTGGAAGTAACCCCCTTTCAATTTATTAGTGTTAATAACGCCTCTGACTGTCTTCTTGTCATTTATCCAAAGATTTTTTTTTTAAATTACAAAAATCATTGGGCTAGATATTTCAGAGATGTTAACACATACCCATTATATACTATAATTTTGTAAGTTATATAAAATGTATAATTCCTTATGTAAAGGAAGACTTAAATATCAAAAAGAATGATATAAACAATCATGACTACAGAGGTCAGGAAGAATCTTTAAAAAAGAGCTGATATCTGAAATGGGTGGTATAGGGTTTTCGTAGATGCTTTTAGGGACAGATGACATCCCATTCAAGGAAAAAAATAGACGATGAGGCAGAAAGCCAAGTTCTACATGGTACCAGGAAAACATCAGATTGACAACAGCCAAAAACAGATTAGCAAAGACACTAGATTCTATGCTGGTTGAATGGTTTGGATCTTAGTGCAGTCACTAGGATGCTATGGAAGAGCACGGACATGATCAACCAAAGTAGCATTTCTGAAAGATCAATCCTTTGTCATGTTGGACTAACTGGAGGAGAAAAGAGCACAACTCTAGGGACCTATTCAGAGGCTCTGTCCTGTTCAGAGGCTCTGTCCTATTCAGAGGCTCTGTCCGTACTCCACGTGAATACTTAAATGAGAATGCAGACCAGACATGACAAATGAAAGGGTGTGTTAAGATTAAATGCAAACCAAGGAAACCAGTGAAATGGCCTAGGTCATAAGGAAGCTTGCCGCCAGGTCTGATGATCTGAATTTGATCTTCAGAACCCATGCAGTGGAGAGAACTAACTCCCACAAATTGTCCTCTTACATGCACATGCGTATATTCATAATATACCAAATAATAAATGTTAAAACTATTTGTGAAAGGAATCTTTGATCTGGGATAAACAAGAACACCCCCCCCCCCACACACACACACACAAACACGGGAAAACGATGTAAGAAAATGCTGAATGGTGCCTTGAGCTTGGAAACGAAGTCAGTGTAAGAAATGTCAATGCGAAGTCATCTACAGGACTGGAAGGTGTTGGCAAAGACACAAGGAAGCAGGGACCTCTCCTGGGAGGGCTGTAAAAGGGAGCCACACTGTCAACGGCAGACACCTGGAGAAAGTTAATGTTTTAGGACTGGAGGGAAAGTGAAAAAATACAACAAATGACTATGAGAAGCTTGAGAGAATCCAGTGAGACAATCTGTTGAGGTAAGGAGAGAAAAAGACCTTGGTCTGCAGTTTGCAACTGCTCATGAATACTTGGGAGGAAATGTGTTATATCTGAAACCACAAAGCTAATAATAATTTGCAGTTACAAAGGACTATTTTCTAGTATATAAGTGTACTACTAGCTTATTTCGCCAGTCATCTTTCCCTCTGTCTGCAATGCTTATTCTACGAATTCCTCGAGCTCCAAGCTCTTTCTTTCTTTCCTTTTTTCCTTCCTTCTTTCTTTCTGTTTTTTTTTTTTTTTTTTCCAAGACAGGGTTTTCCTATGTAGCTTTGGCTGTCCTGAAACTCGTTCTGTAGACCAGGCTGGCCTCGAACTCACCGACATCCGCCTGCCCCTGTCTCCCGAGCGCTGGAATTAAAGGCCCAAGCTCTTTCTTAACTCAAGATCTTTGGCATGTTCGTCTCCCAGGCTTTACAAAGTTAACTTCTGGACAGTCTCTAATGTCACTCGACTGCCAACTTTTTCATTAGTCCTCATTGTAAAAGCAGAAATAAACTGTTAACTCTCTTCCCAGACTTTTCTTTGTGGGAGCTTAACAACTATAAAGCAATATGTCTGTGTGGTTAATAAGTTAGTTTCCTAAGCTGCCCTAGAGGTTTTCGCTTCTATTTTGTCAGTTTTATTACCACCAATTTATATATAAGTATCTGTGTATATAGAAACACATATGCTTGCAAGTTTTTGATGAAACACAATAAGAAGTACACGGAAAGCAAACAGAACAAAACAGTACATAATTTTGCTACTTTTGAAACGCCGTAATAGTGGCAGGTACTAGTCGCGCTCAGGTTATCAAATCAATCTGCAGAGTAAGCAAAAATGCAAGGCTGCAGGAAGCAGCACAGGAATTTTACAGTAAGTTAATCCAGTGTTCAATGTGTAAGTGCTGTTATTCTTAGGAAATACTGACTTAGAAAAGAAACATACAAGGTCACCGCATAGATGCTGAAGAAGGCGTGAAAGAAGATCAGCAAGCAAACAGCGCTGGCATCAGGACAGAAGGACTTGACTGTAATACTCACTACTCTGCACTAGCAGAGTAGCTGTTTTGACAGCTCAGGGTAGATTCCTGCCGTTTCTACAGTAGATGCCATTACTTTGCTCTTAGAAGGAGAAAACGAGCGGGTCAGAAAGACGATGCCATGCCGTAACGGAGTTACTTTCGTAACTTTAATGGCCAAAGGCCCTTAGATCTACAAGGCCACCCACTCCACCCGACAGCTAGCAGGCTCGTGTGTGGAAGATCGGATCCCATCAGCACGGCTCTGACTATCCTCTGCTGGACAGAGAGCAAGGACTGAGAGTGTGTGTAAGTCTGGTTACTGGATCGGGTCGTACCTTGCTTGACTCGGGGCTCCCGGGCGCTGGTGGATACGGCGGGCGCCGGCCTGGCCACGGGCTTCTTGCTTTGCGCTTCCCCAACAGCTCCGGCCTCGGAACTTCGGGCTCTGGAAGCAGACAACGCAGCCCGCACCGCCGCGGCTCCCGGCGCCTTGTGTTTCTTGTTTTTGCCGCCCATGTTTCAGCTGCAGGAGAGCGTTCTTCCAGATCAAGATCCCGGGTGCCACAAAACAAGACGCCGGAGAGCGCCTCACGTTAGCCGGCTCCCACGCCTCTACCCAGCCTCCTCCATCCGGGCTCCTCGGCTGGGACTCCAGTCCAATTGGTCTGCTTCGCCAGGCTCCGCCTCTTGGCTCCCGGGAACCAGCGGCCTGTCTGGTGTCGTGCGTCATTTAGCGTTAGGTTTCTGGTGACTTGAACTGCCCACGCCGCAGGGGTCGGAAAAGAAGAGAAGGGTCAAAAGCCAGACTAAAAGGGGAAAAGTCACAGGGGGGCCTCAAGACTCGCTCTTTTTTGATGCCTGCGGGCCACCGTAGAGTCTCTATTGGCGTCACAGTCGATACGATCGCGGGGCCTCTTGGGTAGGAGGGAGATTCGGTCTCAGAACTCCGAAAGATGGCGGACGCTTTTGGAGACGAGCTTTTCAGCGTTTTCGAGGATGATTCGACCACTGCGGCCGGAGCCAAGAAAGACAAAGAAAAGGAGAAGGAGAAATGGAAGGGGCCACCAGGGGCCACGGACAAGGCCGGGTAAGGAAGACTTCCGAGCTGGTCTTGTTTTTCCTGTCTTGGGTGCTAGTGAAGGAACCCGACTCACAGAAAGTGGGTATTCTCTGAGTGGAGTCGGGAGGCGAAGGAGTCTGAGGAAGAAGTTGTGGAGGAAGAAGACGTTGATTGGGGGGAAATACGGTCTTGGCGTTCGCGTGTGTCCGCAGGAGGCGTGGGTTCTGCCGCTACACTTCCTGAGGCCACGCTTGCTGGCTGCAACCCTAACTCCGCAGGCTACGGTGTGTGGGTGTGGGTGTGTGTGTGTGTATGTCTGTGTCACCAGCACAAAACGTGTCATGCAGTCTTTAAAAAGTTAAGAACTAGTTGCGCCAAGGTTGAAACGAGTAGGAAGAGTTTTTAAACCGCAAAGGCAAATAGTTACAGAAGGAAGAGATTTAATCTCTAAGTTGTAGGGTTTTGTTATTTTGTTATCTTTTTTAATCGGATTCAGGATCTCGCAGGTGTAAGTTAGGCAGGCCTCGAGCTCGCTATTCTCTTATTTCGGCTTCCCTAGTGCTGAAATTGCGGCTGTGCCCCACTACACTCACTAAAACTAGTCTTTCTTTCTGCATTTCTTACCTGGTCTATATATAGACACATGTAATCGTTCTCTTGGGTCTGAGGAGGTGGCCGGTGGGTAAGAGGGCTTTCTGTGCAAGGATGAGGACCTTATTTTGAGTCCCCAGGACCCGCATAAAACGTTGCGCATAGATGCGTCACACCTGTAACCCTAGCACTGTGGGACACCCAGACAGGAGAATTGCCTCCGAGTAATTGCAGCGAGAGACTCCATGTCAAGGGAATAATGTCGGATGCTGGAAGTCCTCCAGTCTGTAAATGTGCACAAGTGTAGGTACCACACAAATAAGACCCCCCCCCCCAAAAATCCACCTCATTGTAAGTTTCAGTCGTCAGTCTGAGCAATTGCCTTCACCAGGTTGACCTGTGGTCACCAGATTTAACCTGTGGACAATTCTTCGTCATTTTCCTAATTGCTAACTTTTGTGGTAGGGCCCAGCACACTGAGGGTGCTACCTTCTGGGCAGGTGGGCCTGTGCAGTCTAAGGGATTGGAACAAGCCAATGAGCCTCCTCTCTGGGGTCTCTGCTTAGGTCCCTGCCTCCAAGTTCCTGCTGTGGCTTTCTTGGATGATGGGTTGTAAACACCCACAAACTATAATAAACTCTTTCCTCTCCAAGTTGATTTTGGTCAGAGTTTTATCACAGCAACCAAAAAGCATGCTAGAACTTTGATCAGCTGTCCATTTTTACCTTGAAATACAGTTCATAAAGAAGAGCCAAGCTTAGTGCTTGGTTTGTATCTGTTTTCTTGGAGCCAGGGTTTGACTAAGTAGCCATTATTGCCTAGTAGATCGCCTATTGGAATTAAAGGTGTGCATCACCACACCTGGCTGCTTCTCAGTATTAGGGAAAAGAGGTGTGCACACTTCCCTCCGCTTCCACCCTCTGTCCTTTCATTGGTTAACTGAAGCACTCTAAACCCTCACTGCAATCAAGTGATTTCTGCACCTCTCAGAGTTTCTTTGCATTCTCTTCTTTAGCCTTCCACCTATGCAACCTATTTTTCCCACCTTTGTGGAGCAGTTTACATCGTCTAGAATTTGCTTAAATTTAACGTTTAAATTTCATTTCAGCATAGTTTATCCCCCCCCCCTTTTTTTTTTGAGACTCGGTTTCTCTGTAGTTTTGGAGCCTGTTCTGGAATTAGCTCTTGTAGACCAGGCTGGCCTCAAACTCACAGATCCACCTGCCTCTGCCTCCTGAGTGCTGGGATTAAAGGCGTGCACCACCATCACCTGGCTCATACTTTTGCCTTTTAATGACCACATCGTTACCGTTTGTGTGGGGTGGGCACACCTGTGCCACAGTGTACTTGTGGAGATCAGAAGACAGCTATTCATCCACCTTGTTTTGAGGCAAGAATCTCTTGTTTCATCTGTAGCACTGTATAGGTGAGCTTCTGGCCAATGATCTTGTTGCTGCCTTCCATCTTCACTGTAAGAGTGCTAGGACTGCAGATGTAGGTCACCACATCTGGCTTTTTAAAAGGGTGGGTTTTTTGGTATTTTTTTCCATTGGAAAAGGGTCTTCAGGCTGTTTGTCAAGTGCTTTTATGACTGAGCACTATTTCCATTATCTTGCTCTTTGAATTTGCAGTCATTAAATCAGTGAGAGCTCTTCAAGTTAGCTCTTAGGGATTATTTCTTAAGATTTATTTAAGTTATGTGTATGAATGTGTTATATGAATACATGTATGTGCACATATAAGTCCCTTTGGATTCCCCAGAACTAGATTTAGCAATGACTGTGAGCCACCAAGTCGATGCTGGGAATCAAAGTTGGGCCATCTACAAGAATAGCAAGTGCTTTTAAAGACTGGACTATCTCTGCAGGCCTATCTTGTGAGTTTTTAAGACCTCATCAGTCTTTGTACCACATATGCTTTCTATAGAGTCACTGCCTTAGAGCTGGAGTAAGCTGTATTCTAAATAGCCTTAGGTTTCTTTCAATAGCGAATGTCATTTAGTGCAGAAAGTGCTTGTTTTTTGATTCCATTGCTCTTAGGTTTTTCAGTACAAATTGCTTAGGGAATCTTTCTGTGGAAAAATAAAATTTGTACACTTCTGATGTAATTAATGCAGGATTTTAAACAACACCAATATGAATATCTATTTTTTTTGCTCTAAATCATTCTTCACAATTACATAATAGTCTTTTTACTCTATTTTTTTAAGACAGGATTTCTCTGTGTAGCCCTGGTTGTCCTGGAACTTGCTTTGTAGAACAGACTGCTTTCCAACTCAGAGATCTGCTTGGCTCTGCCTCCCAAGTGCTGAAAATAAAGGTATAAGCCACCACTGGCAGGCTCCATGATAGTCTTATTCGACATGTGATAGTTTAAATGTAAGAATAATGTCTCATAATCCTAATACTTGAGGCTTGAAGCAGGAAGATTACCATGAGCTTAAGGCTGCAATGTGGGACCTGTTTTAAGAAAATGAAAAAGGAGCCTAGGGAAATGACTTAGTTGGAAAATTGCTTTCCATGTTACCATGAGGAGCTGAGTTCAAATCCTTAGGGTCCATGTGAAAAGCCAGACAGAGCAGTGCCTGTCTGTAATCCCAGCACTGGGGAGGTAGAGACAAGAGAATCTCTGTGACTTGTTTCCTGAAAAAATAAGATGGAAGGTGATTTGAGTAGAGCAGGCTGTTGATCTCTAGCTTCTGTAGGCATACATACATGTGCACCTTTGTATGCATGAGCATATATACACGTATACAGAGTTACACCAACATGTAGTAGTCTTACTGCCATCTCAAAGTGAGTTAATAGAATCAAAATTTAAAAATTTTTGGTTTTATACCTAGTATGGGGAAATACTAATCATATAAATAATTCTAACCTCCACGAGTACCAGGCATGCATGCAGTGCACATACATGTATTCAAGCAAAAGACAAAATAAAATAACTTTCTTTCTCTCTCTTTCCTCCTCTTTTGTTTTTTAAGACAGGGTTTCCTCTGTGTAGCCTGGCAGTCCAGGAACTCACTATGTAGACCAAGCTGGTCTCAAACTCAGAGAGATCCACCCGTATGTACCAGGATAAAAGTCCTGCATGCAGCACCATGCCTTATTGTTTATTTAATTTTTAAAAACGTTTACATGTAGGAGTGTTTTGTTTTCATATCTGTTTGTGTGTGCTACTTGCCTGTATGGTGCCAATAGAAGCCAGAAGGTGGCGGGGGTGGGGGTGGGGGGAGGATGCCCTGGTACTCCGGTTATGAGAGCTGCTGGGTGGGTAGTGGGAATAAACCTGAGTCCTCTGGAATTGCAGCAAGTGCTGCTCTAACTGCAGAGTCATCTCTCCATCCCTATTTTATTTCTTTTTGACCTCTGCAGCTAAATCTAAAATTTGCATGAAATTGATTTTGGGGGGGGGGGGGCTTTTTTCTTGTCTTTGTCTTTTTCGAAGTAGAGTCTCACTTGTGCAGCTTCAGCTGCCCTTGAATTTCCATCCTCCTACCTTAGCCTCCTGAGTTCTGTGACTTTGACCTTCAACTCTAAACATACAATTTTTTTCTTCCAGATAATATCATAATAGTAGAGAGAGCTTTAAAAGTTTACAGTCTTCATGTTAATGTCTACTGTTTTAAGGAATAATGAACTTAATGAAATTTTTGTTGCTTTTTTTTAAAATGGGAACTTTAGTATTTAAAGCAACCCTTCCAAGAATATAAGGAATAATATTCAGCTTTACTAGTTACAGAATTTTCTCAGTTTGGCTAGCTTTGATTTGTTTGGGTCATTTATTTAAAAGATGACTTTGCTTTTTTAAGTATATATAATATATTAAATAATATGGGGTTACTTTAAAATTAGAATTGAGGCTATGGAATTTATCCTAAATTGGCGTTTCTCAACCTGTTGGCCACAGTCCCTTTGAAAGTTGCATGTCAGATATCCTGCAGATAGAGCCAGATAGATAATTTATTTACATTACGATTCATAACAGTAACAAAATTACAGCTATGAAGTAGCAATGAAATAATTTTATGGTGGGGTTTACCATATGTGGAACTATATTGAAGGTGTTAGGATTCTGGAGAATTCCCACAAACCACCATCCATGTATGCAAGAGCGTTTTCACTCCAGCATGCTGGGCCCGCCGTGCCATAGAAAGGCAAGATGGCAAAGAGCTTCTGCTTGGTCTTCTCTGCAGGTCAGCAGTGGTTGAGAACCACTCCTTAATTGTTTGTTTTTCAGGAAACGACTGGATGCCAAATTACAGTCAGAATCAGCCAGTGGTGTTAAAAACAAGAGAGATGCAGATGTTGAAGGCACAGATGAACCAATTTTTGGCAAGAAGCCCAGAATAGACGATTCAATTAATGAAGACTTAAGGTAGTGTTTCTATAAAGTTTTCTAAAATGTGTTATTTTAAAATTTTATAAGCATGGAAACATATAACAACTGTTTAAATATGGAGAGTTAGGAGACAAATGATTCCTCTTTTGATATTTTTTAGAATCCAATTTTGAGAAAAATTCTGAAGACATTTTTTATGAGAGCAGAAAAGATGTTTTCTTACAGATGTCTCATTACTGGTAGGATAACACTGACCCAGTGGTAGGAATAAGTATGTACAAGTAAAAAGAGTAGATTTTCATTGTTGCAAGTAGTACCATAGCTTGATGGTCAAAACTACTTCTCTTAATGGGGGAGACCCATAGATGTCTCTGACAAAGGATTGTCTGATATTTGTATTTCTTGGAATTTTAAAGCTGGAACTTTTACTCCTGATACCAATATATTTGAATGACTTGATTGTCACTGTGATAATGCTGTTTTTCCTTAACTGGTAAATTATTATCTGCTATAAACGATGTTAAAAGGGTCACTGAAAAATCAGAGATAGCGCCATTTGCCCACAGGAGTGCAGTAGACTACATTAATAGCGATTGTATTTTTTAAGTCCTTGTTCCCTATTGTTGGAACTTTTGAATTTTTACCAAAATATATTTATTGTGTTAAAGTACTTATCACAAATATAATACGTAATAATGAGTCTAATATAGAAATACATCTAGTCTAATTTATTTATAGTTTAGCCCTTTCAGAATTCAGAGAGTCTAGATGAGCATAGTGTGGGATTTCGATGAGAATATCTCTATAAATTATAGCAACATCTAAATATATTTTTTTACCCATCTGTTGTGTAATATTTTTTGAATCAACTTTGCATTTTGAGGTAGTGATAGTGCTTGAATAGCTAGATTTTATTTAAAATAGTGGAGCTAAGCTGATATTTATTGAATAATCTATGTAGCAGTCTGTTATATATAACAAAATGTGATCTTAGCATTTTTAATTTTCAGCTTATTTAAGACACTTGACATGTCTGAATATAATAGCTAAAATATTTTGGATTTACAGTATTATAATTGGTGTCATTTTGTTTAACAGTACAGATAGGCTTATGATCTAATTATTGAAAATAATTCTTGTCATTTTAATAACTTTAAGTTTGGCAGACCTGATGCCGAGAGTGAAGGTACAGTCAGTTGAAACAGTTGAAGGCTGTACACATGAGGTAAGTACAACCTACAATAGGTTAGCATTACAAATGCTGGCTTTCTTTGTACTGCCTAATGGGATAGCCAGCAGGCTGTAGCATCGAAGGCCCTGGAATCAAGTCATTTCTGTGGGATGCATGTAATATGGTGGAAGAGCTGTAGCTCTGTGACGAGGCTTGGGTTCAGAGGCTAGCCCAGCATTTCTCCTAACTATAATCTTGAGCAAGTTTTCTAACCTTTGAACATTGTGTATTTAATTTATAAATTTAGAACAATGAGATGTGCCCCATCGATAGCTGTAATGATTATATTAAAAAAATAATAATAGGGGAATTACCCAGCACAAAACTAGTGTTTAGGATTTGTTTATTCTTGTATTCTTAAAGTGACCAGCTCTGATTTTGCAGTTTGCATGCTATTTCATGTCATGCTCCAGTGACTAATAAATTCCTATTAGGTGGTGGTCACTGATGGCTTATAGCATCCATTTAGAAGTGAGAATGTATACACATAGGATATAGTGTAATTATACATTCAGTTTCATTCTGCTAAGTCTTTTATCATTACAAAGAAACTTTGTGTCATTCTGGACTTGCCGAAATAGTTCAATGGATAAAAGAGTTTGCCATGCAAATTAGGTGGCTTGACTTCAATCTCTGGACCCAGGGTGGAAGGAGAGATAACCACACTGTACTGAGGTACATGTGCCTTTCTATGGCTATAAATAAAATATTAAAAGTATTTTTAAAAACTCACAGCAGGTTATTATTACTCTTACTTAAAAGATTATTTAATGAGTGGAGAAATTCCAGATTAGTAAGAATGGCATTTGGTGTGGATTTAGAACTTTATATGTTTAAAAATTGGTTTCCTGCTGAAAATCTCTTTTTCTAGAAGTGGCACTTGTTTGTGAGATATAATACCCAATTAATCACTTTTAACTCTTACTTTAGACCCTGTCCAATGCCCTGACTTAAAAAAAAAAAAATCCGCAAACAATCCAGGGCCTGCTGTGAAAAGGGCAGAAGCTCTTTACCCTTCCTGTCCCACCCCACCCCCCCGATTTTGCGCTCTCTCCTCATATACCTTGTGTCTTCCTTCACGGAGGTGCTTGAACATGTCAGTTGGAGTGTCCTGACTGTAAACCCCTATGACAAGCCCACCTCTCCTGTCATATCCCCTGAGAGGAAAAGGAATTAATCTGTGCCATGTAAAGTCTGTATATTAGATATGGAAAGATAATGGTAGCCATGATAGGTTGTGGATCTATCTTGGCTAATAAAGTTTCTTCAGGGAAATAATGGTGCATGTTTTTGGTTGCACTGCCTTCAAGCCAGCATTAATAGAGGGGTCTTTTGAGCATTGTAACTAACTTTTCCCCTTGTTCTTGCAGTCGGTTGACTTTCTAGCATGTAAGACTAACAGAAACATTCATTGATCATTTTCATTCTTTAAACCATCCATTGTTTTGGAGTCTTGAATTTTAATAGTCATTTCTTGTTTTCTCCTTAAACTTTGACATCAGGTTGCTCTTCCTGCAGATGAAGAATATATACCACTTAAACCTCGAGTTGGAAAGGCTGCAAAGGTCTGTACTATACTATTTGGAAAGTTTTGTGAGATCTTAAAAAAGAAGATTTCAAATGAGATTTCTAAATTTACTTGTGTGTGTGCCTTGAAAAAGCCTACTACAAAATAGAGTGGTAACTGAGTAAAGAACCATGCTAGAAAACATGTATTGTGAGATTATGTTTTTACACATTTAAAGAATGCTTATCACCCTTCTTAAAGAATCTAACAAATTTGTCAACCTTTCTGTAGAAAAAAAATTGCATGATGTATAAGTTTTACTGATAGTTTGAAAGTTCAGCAGCTTCTAAGGAAGCCGAAGTTCAGTTTGTTTTGTTATGGTGTGCTTTCTTGGCTGTCCAGAGGGTCCTCAGACTCCTGATATGTCTGCTGCAGCCTCCACTGTGCTGGGGTTACACGTGTACACCTCTTACTCCTCACTCTTCTTCCTTAGATTTTTAAAAAGTTTGTAAAGGTTCAAACAGTGAGGCTAAGTTTTTCAAACAGCTTTCTCTAAAAAAAGGAAGCGCAGAGAAGCAAGTATGAACTCTTTTGTTTAAGAAATTATTTCTCTGCCTTTGCTGAGTAATGCTGGGGATTTTATTTTTTGGAACCTTAGAGTTTTTGTCTAGTAAAGGAAATTAAGCACGCACCTATTTTATGGGGTTATGAAGATTTATGGTATATGCAAAGTTATTGCACAGTACCACAGAACATGTAACAATTATTTTATTCCTGATTTTAGTGTAAATAGAACATATTGAGATTGTTAAACAGCAGCATTAAGGCTTGTTCTGTCTGGTAAAACTGTTTTGAAGTCATTTTTTTTCACTGCTTAGTGGTGGTTGAATCAGAAAGGAATCCTAGAAGGCTTTGGAAGGATAATTGTTCTTTTAAGCGTTCCTTAGATAGCTTAACATTCTCATGTGTCTGTCAATTTGCTTTTATAGGAATACCCATTCATTCTTGATGCTTTCCAAAGAGAAGCCATTCAGTGTGTCGATAATAATCAGTCTGTGTTAGTGTCTGCTCATACATCAGCGGGAAAAACTGTGTGTGCTGAGTAAGTAACCAACAGTATTCGCAAATGAAATAGACAAGTCACTTAGTTATTTTAGCTAAGTTTTAGTTAAATTTCTGTCTGTATTCTGCAAATAAGAGTGGTTTTGCTTGTTAGGTAACCTTTAGGTTTTTTTCTTGCCTTCATTAAAATATTGAAGATTTTTAGTATAATGTTTTAATTATTTGTGAAATATTTTGGGTTTTTTTATCATTAATCATGTTACTTGTGGGTTTTTCATAGATGTGTTTTTATCAAGCTTGACTACTGTCCCTCCTTTGCAGTTAGTCTCTTATTCTGTTCATATGCACGAATTTATAAACTCGATCTTTTTAAGTTCCTTTTCTTGTATTGAAATGATGTGGGGTTTGTTTTGTTTTGGATATGGATTTTTGCCTTTCCTTGCTAGTGTGTTGTTGGGTGTCCAGTGAATCACCCTTAGATAACTTCTGTTTTGTCATGATGTATGATTATATTTTATTATTGGGTTGATGAATTAAAATTTTATTTAGACATTTCACATCTTTATTCTGAGGGACATTGGACTTTTTTGTTTATTATTAATGTCTTTTTTTGTTTTGTATCAAGCCGATATTTGATTTTTTTTCTTGATCTAGCTGGAGGTGGTCTAGTATTATGTTGCTCTGACAAAATCCAGCTTTTGGTCTCATTGGTTTTTCTTTGTTCTGTTTCCATTTTTTTGGTTTGTACTTTCACCTCATTTACTTACTTTGTTCTCCTACTTTCTAAGTAAAATGGAGTAGTTGGTTTGAAACCTTCCTTTTCCTAATAGGCATTTAAAGTTTATATAGTTTTACAGATTTTTTTACTATTAGAGAAATGTTTTACTGTTTTAAAATAATATATCTTAATATAAAAAGACATTATTGTTTGTTTATGCTGGTCCAGATTTTTCTACTTATACCATTTCTTTTTGCATGAAGAAATTCTTGAAGTATTTCAGTACAAGTCTCTTGATGAAAAACTGCTTTAACATTGTAAAAAATTATGCTTGTTCATTTTTTAAAACATTTGTCTTTAAATATTTCTTTTTAATCTGCATAACTTTTGGCAAGCAATCTCTCTCATTCTTACTTTCTTCTGGATGTAATGTATTGCTTCCTTTTGGCTTCTTTGAAGACTATATGTGTGTGTACGCACGCTTGCTTATAAATGCCAATGGTGATGTTGGATCCTTTGGAAATGCCATGTAAGAAAAAAAAACACCCTTCATTCATCCAATTTTGTCATCTTTATGTAGCTTCCTGAGAAAACATCAAATAAAAGACAAAG
Organism: Alexandromys fortis; assembly: GCF_014885135.2. Lineage (NCBI taxonomy): Eukaryota > Metazoa > Chordata > Mammalia > Rodentia > Cricetidae > Alexandromys > Alexandromys fortis. The sequence goes on along the minus strand of NW_026067959.1, from coordinate 3,305,139 downwards.
GAGAATGAATGTTTCATCTTAGATATTATAGTAGTTGTTTTGATGTTTTTGCTGGAAGTTCAGTTTATTTATTTTTGATGTTGGTCATAATCCTAGATTCAGACATTAGCTATTAAAGGTTTTTTTGTTTTTGTTTTATGTCGTTTATCATTTTGAAATTTCACTTAACCTAAAGGTTGTTCCATAGAATATTTTTGTTTTGTTTTGCTTTTAATGTGTGTGTGTGTGTTTCCCTAGATTTTAGTTGTTTGCCACCATACCTGGCTATTTTTTTCTACTTTTATTTTCTATTTTATGTTTTGCCTGTGCCCACGGAAGTTGGAAGAGGACATCAGATTCGCTCAAACTGATCTTAAAAATACAGATAGATTTAGGGCCACCATGTAGGTTCTCTGTCAGAGCAGCCAGTGCTCCTAACCACTGAGCTATCTCTCCAGCTTGTTTTGTTGTTGTTTCCAGTGTTCTGGGACCAAACCCAGAACTTTGTGTATGTAGGCGAATTTTCTACTATTGAGCTACTTCCTCACTCTATGTAGAGTTTCCATTTGCTTAGATTGTTAATAGTTTACATCTTCATGTTAAGAATGCCTGCTTGTGGAGTTATTGTCCTATTTCTTTTAATTCTAAGAACATAGTCCCCTGTGTTTTGAGGGACATGGTTCTAAAAATTGCTATCTCTGTTGCTGATTTCAAGTTGTTTTTCTGACAAATCCAACCTTTGTACCCAGTCATTCAAGTCTCTTTATGTGTACTTTTCCCTAAGTACAGATCATATTTTTCTGTTTTCTATTCCTTCTTGTTGTTGAAAAGATAAGCAACATCTCTATATTTATTTGCTTTCCCATATATACTTTCACTATTATTACTATTTGACATGTTTGAACAATTATTAGTTTTATAACATTTCTCTTACAGTGTAGAGAATGACTGCTGTGATAAGCATACTTTGTGCAGGAATTATATCTTTAAAAAGCCTCTGCCACAGTGTTTTTTCTTAAATCTTAATTTCATGGTCCTGTAGTTAAATACTAAACTGAATTTTAAAAGCAAACAATACAATTGTATTGAATTCTATTAATGCCCAGGAAAGAACTTTTTGATAAACAGAACCTATGATAAGCCAAGAAATGATTTGTTAAGTATTACATGAAGAAAAAGAGTACATATGGAGTAACTCGTTTTATGAAGCTGTAGAAGAAAAATTCACCCGTTTGTGTAGTTTTTTTATTATTTGTAATCTGTATGGACAGAGTGATGGACTTTTGGATGCCCAGCAGTAGAATGAAAGGCTTTTCCAGTGAGAACTAGGATATCCACTGATAAACCAATTGTTTTAACTCCTTAAGAAGTCCTTGCTTATTTAAACTACTTCATATCAGATAAATCTTGATTGTAGTGTAATAGTTTATTATAGTAAATAGATTATGAATGAATGTTCTCCAAACTTGAAATCTTACTTATTGTTTTTATATTTTTAGGTATGCAATTGCATTGGCTTTAAGGGAAAAGCAGCGTGTAATATTTACCAGCCCAATTAAGGCTCTTAGTAACCAGAAATACCGTGAAATGTATGAAGAGTTTCAAGATGTCGGTCTGATGACTGGAGATGTCACTATTAATCCTACAGCATCTTGTCTTGTTATGACTACAGAGGTGATTTACATTGAGTCTCCCCTGACTTTTTCATTATAGCTTAGTCAGTGTATCTATCCAGCTTGCTTTTTTTCAGATAAAATGGAATGATTATCTGTGGATAAAATTGTTTGAAAAAGGCATAATTATTGTAAAGTGCCCTAGCAGCATTGACTATTTCCTAAATTAATAATATTTATTACTTCTGATAAAACATAGACACCTTTAAAAGTATTTTTAATAGTTTGTTATTACTGCGACTTGAAAATACTTGGTTATTTTATATATGTATAGTTTCAAGGATTTGAATACATAGTTTCATACAAATACTGTCTTGTTTGTTTCATGGGGTTTTCTTTGTTGTTGGTGGTGGTGGTTGGTTTTGTTTTTGACTTTTTGTGTCTGGGTATTTATTATAATCAGTAAATAATCAACTTTAAAAAATATTTATTCCACATTATACTTAGCTTTTTCTAATCACTATTAAGTTTTGCATATAACATGATTTGGGTGTGATTATTTCTACTGTAGTTGGTATTTAAAAAATTGTACATATATGTATCTCTGTCTATAGTGTGGGGGGACACATGTACAACAGTGCATTTGTCAAGGTCAGAGGAGAATGTTGTGGAGTCACCTTTATGTGTTTATTTTTGGGGATTGAACTTAGATTCCACTGAACTATCTCACCAGGCTCCCTTATTAGGACTTTTATACATACTTTCATAGTGTGTCTTTTGGGAAGATGTTGCACAGAGAAAGTTGAGTTCATATTCCAAATAAAAGAGTAGATATGATAATAGTGTCTTTGTGAATATCTGATTATACATGTTGAGAAGTCAAAGATAAGTAGCTTTATAATATTTAATATGTCCTCAAAGCAAAGGTATTAAAAATTCCCTGTTGGACAAAAGCAGTATTTGTCTAATTATTGGATGTTATGTTAAAGTCCTGCTCAATCTGTTTCCCCCTTTTAGATTTTGAGAAGTATGCTGTATAGAGGTTCTGAAGTTATGCGAGAAGTTGCTTGGGTCATATTTGATGAAATTCATTACATGAGAGATTCAGGTATATTTTGCAGTGTTGCAGTGTTGAGATAAATGCCATGCTTTTTTTTTTTTAACAAATGCCATTAATATTTTTGATTAAGAATTGTTGGATTTATTTTCAGTTTTCTTGTGTCTATAATTCTACTTTACTATTACATATTCATACTATTACATATTCAAATTGTGGACAACATGAAATATTCCCAGTAGGAATTGAAAAGTAGCCTGCTTTTATATAGAACTCACTAAGCCAGACATGGTGCATGCCTATAATGCTAGCAGTTGTGAAGTTGAGACAGGAAGATAGGGAGACAGAGGTAGGAAGAAATGAGGTAAATGGGAATCTAGGCCACCTACCACGACCTTGCTTTCCTCCCCCACATTAGAAGCCCAATAACTATTTTATTGTTTTGCGGGAGGGGGGAGTTGGCTTTACATAGAAGATTTCTTTGTGTAGTGCTGGTTGTCCTGGAACTAGCTCTGTAGACCAGGCTGGCCTCGAACTAAAAGCTACCCACCTGCCTCTGCCTCTCGAGTGCTGGCATTAAAGTTGTGTATCACCAAAACTCAATTCTCAGTAATTATTTAATGTGAAAAATGTGAAAAAATTTATGGAACTTCTGGTTTACAAAGATTACTTTAGTAATTTTTAAGTTAATTTGGTTTTATAAACCTATGAATGCATATTTGTGAAAAAATACAATAGGTATGAAATAAGTAAATAAAATTGCTATAAATATATTTTTCCTCAGGCTGTTACCCTACTTTAACTAAAAAAATAAATATAGTTGCAATTTGGGGTATACCAGGAAATTTGATAAATTTAAAGCTAATGTTTAAAATGTACACACTCAAAGTAAGATTGAGTTTTATTGTCAGGCAGTGGTGGCACACACCTTTAATCCCAGTGCTCAGGGAGGCAAAGACAGGCGGATCTCTGTAAATTTGAGGCCAGCCTGGTCTACAGAATGAATTCCAGGACAGCTAGAGATACACAGAGAAACCCTGTCTCAGGGAGGGGAAGACTGAGTTTTAAGTCTATATTAGTGGTTCTCAACCTTTCTAATGCTACGACCCTTCAATACAGTTCCTCATGTTGTAGTGACCCCCCCCCCAACCAAAAAATTATTTCATTGCTCTTTGATAACTGTGTTTCTGCTACTTTTAGGAATTGTAAATATCTGATATGTATCCTCCTGGGGTCGTGGCCCACAGGTTGAGAACTGCTAAAATAATATAATGTAAGAAAACATCAATACTTACCTTTGCCAAATTCACATGGATACTTCTGAACACATTTTCTATTTGCTTTAAAAATAATGGGATCTGGGCCAGCTAGTGGGTTGTGCCTCTTGCCACTAATACTGGCCACCTGAACTCAATCCCAGGACCTGTGTATTAGGGGAGAACTGACTCTTTTTCTTTGATATTTCAAGGCAAGGTTTCCCTGTTTAGCCCTGGCTGTTCTGGAACTCTCTCTGTAGACCAGGCTGGCCTCAAACTCACAGAGGTCCACTGCCTCTGCTTCCAGAGTGCTGGGATTGAAGGCGTGCACCACCATGCCTGGTTGAGACAACAGACTCTTAAAAAGTTCTTTTCTGACATCCAAATAAGTACCTTGCCGTGGGGGTGTGCGCACACCCCCACCCACCCACCCACACTATAAAAACACTGATATAGAATCTTAACCCAAATCATGTGATATGCAAACTTAACTATGATTAAAAAACTTAATTTATTCAAATCAATATTCAGATGTGAACAGGGAAACAAAAATTACATGGAACAAAGAGCCATTGCTTTTGAAACTATATATTCAAAACTTTGAAACTGTATAAAAAAATTCAACTAAGTATTTTAAGTCATTGATACTTTAAAAGTATTTTAATAATTATTGTCTATTATAAAACAAGTAGCGAATATTATTAATTTAGAGATAGATTTAATGTTACTAGGACATTTTAACAGAGCTGTACCAACTTCATATCTACTATTCATCAGATCCATCTTTTATTTTCTGAGATTATGAGGGTAATTTGGGTAACATATCATATGGACTAGTAATAGCATATCTTTCAAATGTGTTGCTGGGCATTGTTAACCTCTGCTTCTCTGAAGCAGAACTACTATTAGCTGCCTTGGTACTGGGGCTCTTGTTTGTTAGGGGAAGGGTACAGTCTGGAGCTGCTTTTTCCCGAGTCCATCCTGCGCGAAGTTGCTTCCTTATTGTGCCTACTCCAAAGGTTCATGAACTAAAGTAGGTTTCAGTAAGTGTCTGTGGCTAAAAATATGCTTTTTAAAAGTGGTTTGCATGTTCAGTTAGTAAGCATTAGAGAAAATAATTTTAGATACTATCACTTAGTTAACACTTAATTCCAATCCATTTATTTTTCTCAGAGCGTGGTGTAGTATGGGAAGAAACTATTATTTTGCTTCCAGATAATGTCCATTATGTCTTTCTTTCTGCTACTATCCCGAATGCTCGACAGTTTGCTGAATGGATTTGCCACCTACATAAACAGGTACTTTCATACACTTTTCATGTCTTCGTTATTTAAAAATGTTACTGATTGGGATTGCCATACCCTTCTTATACCTTTTCCTGGTGCTCTTAAGGATAAAGAAGACAGTTTAATCTCAATCTGCTTCTTGAGTCAAATAGATTATCAGAATGAGCGGACTAATTAGAAATTGCCATCTCCAGGCTAGTATAGCTAAGCTTCTAAGAGGTGAGCTTTGGAATCTAATTTCTCAAGCTAATCCTGATGATCTGCCAAGTTTGGAAATAATGTAGTCCATTTACTCTGACAGTGAGGTACGAGTACATAGTAAGAGTTCTAAGGTCTTAGATCAGAAAAACCTACTCATCTCTTGACCATTTGATTTGGTAGTTCTTATGTAAATATGTTCACACTTAGTAATCACTGTTTCTTCTTTGAATTTCTAGTACAACTTTAATGTCTGTATAAGACTTTACATCAAATACTTGTTTATGAGTGTTGAACAAAACATTGGATTTTTCTGCACTTGTTTTACACTGTTACCTTTCAGAACTTACTTTTATGTATAAGTTGTCCAGTCACATTCCTCTCGCTGTTGCTTCTGTAAGATGGAAGCCCAGTGAATGTTCAGATAGAACTAGATCAATCTGCTGTGTTAAAAAGCCTCTGTGCTACAAGAGTTTTGTTTTGTTTTTATATATCAAGGATGCCTTGTGTCACCATATTAGCTAGAGGCATTGTTGTCTGTAATTACAGTATTCTAAGAAGAGCTAATGGGTAATGAAAGTTCATATCATGTTTGGTCTTGATTAAGGAACTGGGAAATTAATTTGGTGGTCGTATGAATTAGTAGGGCGATTTCCCTATTTTTCGCTTGCCTAGCTTTTAAAATTATTTGAAAGCATTAATTTTTTTTGAGTGGATCAAATATACATTTTTGTCTTGAAGAAATAAAATATTCTTTCTTTGTTTTTATAGCCCTGTCATGTAATTTATACTGATTATCGACCTACTCCATTGCAACATTATATATTTCCAGCAGGGGGAGATGGCCTTCACCTTGTGGTCGACGAAAATGTAAGGGAAATAATCCACATGTAATGTCATCTTTTATATGTTGCTTTCCCTTAATTTTGAGTTGTAGAAAACTATTAACCACCCTCTGCACATTTTAGTCTCAAATACTGCACTCTTCAAAAATGATTATAAGTATTTATATTTCAGATACTGTATTTGATGATGCTGTGGTGGTGCTCACCTGCAGGCTTTGGGAAGCTCAGATAGGAAGGTTCCTTGTCCCCAGGACATTGAGGTGAACCTAGTGAGATGGTGCTTTAAAGACAAATTGTATTCAAGACCTTCTTCCAACGCATGACTACTTCCTTCTATTCTCAGTGTTTGAAATACTAGAGAATCAAGGGCTGGGGAAATGCCAGATATTTTAATCTTGCTTCTCAGTTTCGTTCTCCCTTATCACATTTTGTTTTCGCAGGTCACTTATTTTAAGTGACTTTTGTTATTATTATTTTTGCTTTAAAGTTTCATTCTTCGGAGAAACTTTGTTTTAAGACATGTTTAGATTAAGCCGGACAGTGGTGGCACATGCCTTTAATCCCAGCACTCAGGAGGCAGAGGCAGGCAGATCTTTGTGAGTTTGAGGCCAGCGTGGTCTACATGAGCTAGTTCTAGGGCAGGCTCCAAAGCTACAGAGAAACCCTGTCTCAAAACAAACAAACAGAAATGTTTAGATTATGATTAAATATTTCTGAGCCAACAACTTGGTTCTAGGAACCGAACCTAGGCCGTCTGCAAGAACTACTCGTAACTACTGAATCATCTCTAGCCTTGATTATACATTTGCACAGTTACATGGAAGAAAATATGATTCTAGGGTGACTTCAGAGAAGATAATTTTAATACTGCAATGCAAGTGCTTCGGGATGCAGGTGACTTGGCCAAAGGAGATCAGAAGGGACGGAAAGGAGGAACAAAAGGTAATTTGGAACTTAGTTTTTAGACAGGAATTGTACATGTAAATTGAATAGCTAAATTACTCTATATTGTCTTTTATTTGATGTTTTTTGAGGAAACTATGTAAAGATGACAAAATTGGATGAATAATGGGTGGTCTGTTTTTCTTACATGGCATTAACTAATTTACTGTAATATACTCACATTAAGCGGGTAATTAGTGGGTTTGGGTATATTCACATAATCCAAAGTCAGCCCTAAATTTTCATAAAATTTAAATATTATGAAATTCATTATTTTAAGATATGCATCTTGATAATTTCTAGTCTATTCATAGAACTGTACAACTGTCCCTACCGTATATTTCTAAAGCATGTTCATTAACTCTTCTCTCTCAAAACCCTGTGCATTAGCAATCATTCTTCATCCTTTTTTCTTCTTATAACAGAGACTTAGGTCATCAGTAGTTTTGGTTTTTGCTTTTTTTTTTGTCTGTGAATTTTCCTTTTCTGGATGTCTCAAAAATAGAATCATATGGTCTTTTGTAGCTGATTCCTTTGTGTGAAATAAGATTCAGCTAGGCAGTGGTGGCGCACACCTTTAATCCCAGCACTCAGGAGGCAGAGGCAGGCGGATCTCTGTGAGTTTGAGGCCAGCCTGGTCTACAAGAGCTAGTTCCAGGACAGGCTCCAAAGCTATAGAGAAACCTTGTCTCAATAAAAAGAGGGGGATTCATATGATTTTATATTATGTTCTATGTGGCCAAATAATCTAAGAATATACATTGAGTAAATATGGAGTTGTTTCTATTTTTTTGTTGATTATGAATAAGGTCATAAACATTTGGCTTATACTACAAGTTTTTGTGGGAATATGTGTTTTCTTTTTTCCTGGGTAAGTTTAACTTTTTGGTTACTGCCAAATTATTTCCCAAAGTAACTACACCATTTAGCATTCTTCATGCTAGTCCTCTGAGGAGTGTACCTGGGTATCGTTTCCTTGAGTGTTTAGGCTGATACTTAGTGTGTATCTATTTGATTATAATCCTTCTAGTAAAAGTGAAGCCGTCTTTCAGTGTGCTCTTTATCTCTGTCTCCTGTGGTCACTGATGCTGAACTTCGTACTATATACTTTTGGCATCTCACAGTATGGGATTAATATCTGTTATAATCTTGTCTATTTAAAAGTTTTTTTTTGTTTTTTTGTTTTTTTTTTTTTTGTAAGATAGAGTTTTTCTTTGTTACAGCCATGGCAGTGCTGGAACTCACTCTATGGACCAAGTTAGTCTTAAACTCACAGATATCTGTCTGCCTCTCCCTCCCAAGTGCTGGAATTAAAGGCATGCACCACCATGCTTGTAAAAAAAATTATTTTTCTTTTTTTAAATTTATCTTATTGTGTATGTGTATCTGTTTGTATTTGTGCCATTGGGATCCATGGATCTGGAGTTACGGATGTTTTAGAGCCATGTGTCATGAGTGCTGGAATGCCAGCTCTGGTCCTCTTTGAGTAACAAGGGCTCTTTGCTGCTGAGCCGGCCGTTGCCTCGGCATCTCCACTGCCTGACTTTGTATTCAGTTGTCTTTGTTGAGTTATAAAAGTTTCTGGGTAGACCTATATCTGTAGATAACTTGAGTTTGTTGTTTCTGTGTTATCGTAGACTGGGGTTGTCTCTCATGTTGGTGAATATAGTCTCACCTTTTCTTTTTTGTCGTAACTGCCTCTACCCCTCATGTCAGCCACGGCGGCTGCTTTGTCTAATCAAGATTGTGAAGATATGAAATTTTTTTGGTGTTTCAAGACAAGGTTTCTCAGCATAATGCTGTCTATTCTGGAACTTACTGGAACTCTCCTCAGACTCACAAGAGATCCACCTGCCTCTGCCTCCTGAGTACAGGGATTAAAGGCATGCACCACTGTGCTCGGCTGATTATGAAGATCTTTCTTTTTATTTTATTTAAATATTTATATATTTGTTTATAATATGTTTATGTATTTAAGTCTGTTGTCCATTTTGAGTTAATTTGGGGTGTGATTTATTTGCCCTGTGCAGGTCCATCAAATGTGTTCAAGATTGTGAAGATGATTATGGAAAGAAATTTTCAACCTGTAATTATCTTCAGCTTTAGTAAGAAAGATTGTGAAGCATATGCTCTTCAAATGACTAAATTAGATTTCAACACAGGTATTACATAGCTTCCATGTGGTTTTAGTGTTGTGTTGGTTATACGTCTGTGTACTAGCATGCAGTTTGTTTATAATAATAGTATGTGCTCAGCACCTGTAAAAGCTTTATAAGGGTCTCTGAATTTCTTCCCCTCCCTTTCTCCTTGGCCCTAGTGCATGCTGGGCAAGCACTGTACCACTACAGCTAAATCTTTGGCCCTCTCCTATTTTACTGGAAGATATAATAACTGCATGGTTCTAACATTACTGAGAACCATTACAGTCATACCTTATTGTACTTCATTATTATAAACTTAGCTATTTTGCATCTGTCTCTGATTCATTAAGGGTAGGTCTCTTGGTCAGAATAATTCATCGAAAGCACTGTCCTTCATTCTCACAGCAAACTAGACCCACTCTTTGCCTCAAGTATGCTGAATTCTCTAAAACATTTAGCAGATGTAGATTCACTACGAATGAACCTCACTTAGAGTTGTAAAGCTGTGTAGTAGCATACATATATATATATATAGTATACATATATAGTAATATAGCCAAGACTGCCAGCCAAGGAGTTACTCAGTCCTGCCTTTGTGTAGGTGATCCAAATAATAAATATATTAAGAAATACTGAGTAACCCAAAATTAATTTTAGTTGTATCCAGGTATGGAGATGCTTGTAGTACCATCACTTGGGAAGCTGAGGTAGGAGGACTGAATGTGAGACCAGCTTGGGCAACATAGTGGATATTGTCTCAAAACAACCCAAACCAAAACTTAGTTGTCCTATTCTCTTTATGTACTTAAAATGTTTCCCATGGCTAAAGTAAGATGGCAGATAAATTGCTTAGCTTATAGCTTGCAGTATTATAAACACCACTTGTAAGCATGCTAGGACTCAGAGTTATAATTTGATTAATTTAACAAGTATTTTTTGAGCAGTCTGTTATTTGATTGACACAGTAAAGACAAAATGTAGTCACTAGCAGTATGGGCTTTGGAATTGTTTCGCTTCAGTTAAGTGCAGTGCTTATTTACACTAGCCCCAGTTAGCTCAGAGTGGTAACAGATGTGTAAGAACCTGCAGATAGTAGAAGTTAATGTTGCCTCTAAAGCACTTTAGTGTAGTTGTTTCTACAGCCCTAGCTGGTCTGGAATTCACACAGCACTCTTGCCTCAGCCCATTGAAATTCTTACTATTTTTATTAACTTTTCCTTAGATTAAGACTGCTAGGTGAGTGTCAAGGACAGTAAATTTTATTATGTGGTGGGGTTGCTTAAAAAAAAAAAACCTGATTCTTTAGTTTTATATAGACTTTTATTTTTTTTTTTTATGAGTGAAATTTAGGATCTTAGGATCACTTACCTTTTTTTCTTTTTTTTTTATATTTATTTATTATGTATACAATATTCTGTCTGTGTGTATGCCTACAGGCCAGAAGAGGGCACAAGACCCCATTACAGATGGTTGTGAGCCACCATGTGGTTGCTGGGAATTGAACTCAGGACCTTTGGAAGAGCAGGCAATGCTCTTAACCTCTGAGCCATCTCTCCAGCCCCCTTTTTCTGGTTTTTTGAGACAGGGTTTGTTTGTGAAACATCCCTGGCTATCCTGGAACTCATGTTGTAGACCAAGCTGGTCCTGAACTCAGAGAGATCCACCTGCCTCTGCTTCCCAAGTGGATTAAAGTCTTGCACCACCACTACCTAGCATCACCAACTCACTTTCATATTTTTCTCACAGATGAAGAAAAGAAGATGGTTGAAGAAGTATTCAGTAATGCAATTGACTGCTTGTCTGATGAAGATAAAAAGCTCCCCCAGGTGAGTTACTACAGTAAGTATGGATTTTAGCAGGTAGCAGGCATTTATAATATAGTTATTTATTTTATTGCACTGTAGCATAGTTGGCCTATGCTCTCAAACACCTTCATATATGTTTCAACTTGCTAAAACGGTGCCAAGCAAAGATTTGCTGCATGTGGGAGGTTTTGTTTTGGTTTATTTTTTTCTTTTTCTTTTTCGAGCCTGTCCTGGAACTAGCTCTTATAGACCAGGCTGGCCTCGAACTCACAGTGATCTGATCCGCCTTCCTCTGCCTCCTGAGTGCTGGGATTAAAGGCGTGTGCTACCACTGCCCAGCACCTGAGGGATTTTTAAAAAAGGACATAGCATAATCTAGAAATTGTTTCTTGTATTTCTGTATAACAGAAATTTTATTGTTGATTATAAAGTCATTAACTTTCTCATTTCATAAGAATATTGAAGAAAGAGTATACCTAATGAAAGTTATCTATTCTTTAAGGAATAATTATCACCTGGGCCGTGGTGCACACATTTTTGATCCCAGCACTTGGGAGGCAGAGGCAGACAGATCTTTGTAAGTTGAAGGCCAGCCTGATCTTCAGAGCTAGTTCCAAGAGAGCTAGTACTGTTACACATAGAAACTCAGTCTCGAACAAAAGAAAGAACGAAAGAAACAAACAGGTGCTTTGCTTTAATCTAGTTCATATTTTTCTTTCACTGTTGGAATTGATTTGGCATCTAAAATATGATAACACTTAGGTGCCACTCCCAGGGATTTTGGTAGAATCTTTAAAATTTCCCATATCATTTGCTGTTCATCTGTAGATTAAGACAAAAGGAAAATTTTGAAGGTTATACTGTGTTCTACAAATGAATGTTTTGGTTTTCAGAGGATTTGGGTTACCCTACAATTACAGGGACATGTTTCTTGGAATTTCAAATGGTGTTTTAACTTGGAAATTTTAAGATGCTTTTCCTTCCTAGGTGAATGGTGAGTGTTGAATGGCTGCTCTGTGGCTTGGTGCATTTTATCCTAAAACAGTTTAATGTGGGCTTTGGCAGCATTGTAGAGAATGCACTCTTCGGCTAGCTGTTCTTTTGATTCTAAAGTTTATACTTTAATGTAGTTAAGAGTTTGAACTGCCAAGATCTTTTGAGTTTATTGATTTAGTTTTTAAGAGATAAAGGGTTTCCTGCTTCAACTTCTGGAATAGCTGGGACTATGAGTGTAAACCTCCATGCCATTTTACAGCTCCTGCAGCCACAGCCTAGACTTTTGTGTGGGAGTTAACTCACAAAGCTTACCACTTTGAGGAGCAAAATATTTGTATGTATTTAAACATGGTTGTCATATTAAAGCTAGGCTACAGTTATATTTCTAGTTTAATATGCAGGAATATGGATTTGATTTTGCTTTTATTCTGGGAAAGTTTTTTAAAAGTTTTTTTTTTAATACAAATGTTTTCTTGTTTATTTACATATTTTTTCAAGTTTCACATTTTAAATTCCTTTTCCGTATAACAAACTTTTTTTTCAAAATTATAGGTTGAGCACGTACTTCCTCTTTTGAAGCGGGGGATTGGTATTCACCATGGTGGTTTACTTCCTATTTTGAAGGAAACTATAGAAATTCTCTTTTCTGAAGGATTGATAAAGGTATTGTTTTTTAATTTTTTTAAATGTCTCAAAATTCTGTTGTATGAGCAATGTTAAGTTCTAGTGACCATTGTTTACAGACGAGTTTGTTGTTGTTTGAATTCACAGTGTTGGAGGCCAAACCAGCCTTTTACCACCCAGACCCAGTGGCAGATTTTTGGGATCTTTTCTTGTCCTGTCTTTTTCTGACACAGTTGTCAGGCTGTCCTCCAGCAACCGTCCTCCTGCTTTGCCCATTGTGTGCTGGGTTATGGGTGTGAGCTATTGCGTCTGCTAGCTTTGTATTTCGTCTACTTTCTACAAAATTAGTTTGTATAGAACGCCTTAGGAAAGTGCATTACTTTAGGTGATGAACTTGACATAGTGCCCTTTCAAAAAGGAAGTATGCATAGAAAAAGTTTAGTTTCTCATGGAAGTGACACCACCTGGCTGCAGTACAATGCGGAATGTGCTAATAGACTTGAGTTGACTGGGTAACTGCTCATCTCCCTCAGGCTTGGTTGATTTTTTTTTTTTTCTTTTGATTTTTCAAGACAGGGTTTCTCTGTAGCTTTTGGAGCCTATCCTGGAGCTAGCTCTTGTAGACCCTACTGGCCTCAAACTCACAGAGATCTGCCTACATCTACCTCCCGAATGCTGGGATTAAAGGCGTGCGCCACACTGCCCAGCTTGATTGATTTTTAAAGGGTTAGTTTAGATATGAGTTGTTTTTAGGATATTCAGTTGCACTCAGTGGGAGGTTGCCTATCCCAACTGATGCCTATCCCAAGAAATGGGATATTAGAAATAGGAAACAACTTTAGTATATAACTATTTCTGTTTTTATCCTGAGACTCCTCAGCCTTAAGAAGAACGTTTAGAAGAAATACTATTTTAATGAAGTGTTAGTATTTACACTCAGATCCTAGTAAGTCCTTGATAATGTTCTTCTATAAATTATAAATTTTGCTAAGCTTAATTATTAATGGATCATTTTTTAAGAGTATGAGTTGAATTAAAGTAAAATAGTGGTAAATAAAAGAAGAAAGTTCATCCTGCCCTCTATTTTCCAAAAATCTTCACAGCATACATTCAAATATTGTATGACTTTTTTACAAACAAAAGGTTACTGTATTGCTCTTGTTACTTTGGCATGTAGATGGTTCATTTTCTAATGACTAGTATTCTTTTGAGTTGATGCAGTATTATCTTTCCTGTTTATGAATATTTAATACTTTATTGACTTAGAGCTTTGTATGACTAAACCAACTGTTTTTGTTGATAAAGGCCTCGGATTCAGCAGTCATGAGTCTGCTGCCCTAGAAACTTAATGTTTTTTTGTTTTTTTAAAGAAACCTAGTTGTAAAGCGATCTTCAGAACTACTTCATTATCAGCAAGAAAGCCAGGAAAGTTGACTGTGCTTATTATTCAATACTTCTGTCCATCATAATTGTGCCATGTTATATGATGTAATATGTATTATTTAATAGATCCAGAATTCATCTTGTCAGTTATTTTTACAAAGCATCATTAAAGAACTAAGCGTAAAATTTAATGCTAGCTTTAGTTACGCTTGTAAATTATAGCAGTTTTTAACTTAAAAATCCATTAACTAATTATATAATTGCTTGTTTATTTAGGCCTTATTTGCCACAGAGACTTTTGCTATGGGAATTAATATGCCAGCTAGAACTGTTTTATTTACAAATGCCCGTAAATTTGATGGGAAGGATTTTAGATGGGTAAGTAACTAACTGTATTTAAAAATAATAACTTATCTTTATTTTATCTCACATGACTTTGGGTCATATCATTGAGGTTTTTAGTTCCAAATGTTTAAGACCTTCAAGTATAAGTTTGAAGTGGAGTTTCCCTAATCTGAAAATCTAAACCACTTCAAAGTCTAAAGCTTCAACACTGATACAGTGTCTCCAAATGTATTGGAATTGGAGACATATCAGATTTTAGGTTTCCAGATAAGTGATGCTCAGGTTTGTGGAGATATCTTAAAATCTGAAGTACTTCTACTCCCAATCATGTTAAGAAGCAAGTTTCATCAATATTAGATCCTTTTCATTTGTACCCTAGCCCCTTAGTCAGATTTCCTTCAGCAATAGCATGCCAATGATTTAAGAAGTTACTTAAAGCACACTACTGCAACAGCTGTAGTAGCACCACTTAGACTTCACCTTTTAGACTAGAGGGCCACAACAGTTTATACACATCTCATTTCCAAGGAGGAAGGAAAGTTGAGAGTATTGCTGAAACATTGAATTTGGCTAAAGTGTGAATCTGATCTCAAGGCAAATATCCCATTCAGCAGTGGTTACTAAGCATAGGGTAGAGTGCTGATAGATACTGGGGTCCTAAAGTGAAAACAAAAACCGGAGCTGTGTATGGTAGCTCACACCTGCATGCTCAGTGTTTAGAATGTAAGGGCAGCTTTGAGACTATCGTAGTCTGTAATAGTGAGTTCTAGGCCACACAGGGCTGCATAGGGAGACCTGCAATGTAATGATGCCGCTGGATTCTACTCAGATTTTTTGGGCTGCATTTTGAAACATCTGATCTTATTAGTAGTCTTTTTGTTCTTTTTTCTGATGTCCTCCTTCTTTCTAGGCTATCAGTATGTCTTCTTAATAATTCTTAATTCTTCATTAGTCATAAGTCTAGCATAGACCTGGACCTTCTCTGTAGGAGTAAAGTACACAGGCACGTGTGGAAGTCATGGCTGGTTGTTCAGGTGGTTCAGTGCTGCTGCTAGGGTCCGAGAAAAAGCCCCCAAAGAAGACTAACAACCACATATGCAATAATAAGAGCGTTTTATTGATTCCACCATGGGGTGGCAAAAGAGTGAGCCCCTAAGAAAATCACAAGTTCCTTTTAAGCGGAGTTAGGGGAATTTCAAAGAGGAGGGATTAATATGGGGTTGATTGGTGGAGGAAATATTAGGCTGAGAGCTGACTGGTGGGAGGCCTAGTGGTTAGGCTCTTTCCCATAGCAGGGTAGAGGAAGCTGTCTTTAGCTTGCGTTAAGTCTGGGTGGGGGGCATCTGCTGAGTTAGCAGAGGAGCTTTGGGGGGGCTTGGGGGCCTGCTGAGCTAACAGAAGTACTTTGGAGACCTGCTGAGCCAGCAGAAGGGCTTTGGGGGTGCTTGCTGATGGTTACCCATAAGTTGTGGTTTTCATGAGACCTGTTGGCTCAGCTCTGTCCCATTCTAGTGAAGTGAAACTAAGACCTGGTTTTAGACCTCCAGGTTTGCTGCCTCCCCCCCCACCCCCAGCCTATTCACTGCCTCGTTAAGATCCCTGGACAAACAGGATACCAGTATTTTAGGTTGTCAGTTTCTTTGCCTTTGTAAGGTCAAAAAACCTGATCTTTCCCCACTAGATGGTCTTTCTGACAAGTGACTCTACTAGCCCCCAGAGACATCTACCAAGAATTGTACCCCCTCCATGGGTGGGTGGCATTTTCGTGTTAATTTAACTTTGAAGATTAAGAAGTTATTATAGTGAAGAAAGAAGTTATAGTTGTTGAGTTTGCTTTGTTGTTAGTATTCTTAAGTTTTGGGGTTTTGTTTTGTTTTTCATAATATCTAGTTGAAAGGTATTTTTTATGTTAGTATGTTAGCCAGTGTTTTCTGGTAGCTGGCTTTCAGATACTGACAGTTGTTGGTTTAGTGCATAGATAAGTCATTTTAGAACTAAAACCTAAGTTTCATGAGAGTCCCACATGCTTTTCATTGCTGTGCCTTAACTTTCCCAGAAGTTCATTTTAAATGGTTTCATGAAATGTGTAAATTGTGAATGCTACAATAAAAGAAAATATCAGGATATACTTTTTTAACCAGATTTTCTCCTAAACTTAAAAATGCTATCGTATTCAGATTTCCTCTGGTGAGTACATCCAGATGTCTGGCCGTGCTGGAAGGAGGGGAATGGATGACAGAGGAATAGTAATTCTTATGGTAGATGAAAAGATGAGCCCAACAATTGGAAAACAACTACTTAAGGTAAGAATCTGTTTTCTCAAGGATTCTAGAAATATACTTTAGTGACTGCTTTAAACTAAGTTTTATTGCCTCATACACCTTTCAAGATGAGTTGATGCTCTATAACTATCTGGGTGTAGGATGGTAGAAGAGGTTTACCATTTATAGGCAAAAGAGCAATTAGCAATTCATGCAATAAAAAAGATGTGAATATGGCCAGAAAGGGCAGAAATACAGTCTTTACCCACCAGAGTTAGAATGCTCTCTACCTCCCTCCTCTGTGGGAAAGTACTCTAACCTTGAGAATAGGAGGTAGGATATGGGATACCAGTACTTACCTTTGCAAGGGCAAAACTCCCAAAACATTAATTCAGTACTTCACCTTTGGTTCATCCTCTTTAATTTCAAATATACTAATCACAAACTTATATTTTTCAACTTTATTGTAACATAACCTTTCCCTGTACCTCAGTTTTCTTTCTTTTTTTATTCCATTTCTCTTGTGTTGGGAGGGCAGTATGCCACAGCTCACTTGTGGAGGTTGGAGGACAGCCTGCAGGAGTCACGTTCCAGGGATGGAAATTAGGTTAGGTCTTCAGGCTTATGGCAAACATCTTTCCCTGATGAGCCATCTACCTGGCATTCATTGTGAATTTTGGATAGTCTGGGATTTTTGTTCGTTTTGTTTTAGGCAGGGCCTCATGAAGTAAGTCCAGGTCATCCTCAGACTTGCTATATTGCTTCAAACTTGTCTTGATCCTCTTTTTTCCATCTCCTAAGTACTAGATTACAGGTGTTTGTCACCACAACTGGCCTTTAAAAAAACTTCTTAAGGAAATTGGCATTGGCTGCTTTCCTTCTCCACTTAGATGTTATGAAAGCCCCAATGAAAGAGAATTGTAACATCAACTAAAACACAGTATTAACTGCCAGCTCATTAGCTTCTTTAACTGAAGCCTTAGCATGTTACCATAGTTTTATGTTAGTGTCTATGATATGCTGTTTACCTTTTAACACTTAGGAACTATTTGAAAATTTTTAAATACAGTATACTATAGCAAAAATGGATAAAAGTGTATAGTCTTCATTTTTATGTGAGTGATGTCATCTTTCTGTATATGAAAGTCATATGGTATATGGTAGCTTTTTTTTTGTTTTGTTTTTGTTCTTTGTTTTTCAAGACAGGGTTTCTCTGTAGCTTTTGGAGCCTGTCCTGGAACTAACTCTTGTATACCAGGCTGGCCTTGAACTCACAGTGATCTGCCTGCCTCTGCCTCCCAAGTGCTGGGATTAAAGGCATGCGCCACCACCTCCCGGCCAGTAGTGTTGTAATTGGAGCGGCGGGGCTGCGTCCCCAGCACCCTGGCTGCCAGCTAGCTTATGCCCCGAAATAACAACACACAAACTGTATTCATTTAAACACTGCTTGGCCCATTAGCTTTAGCCCTTACTGGCTAATTCTGATATCTCGATCAACCCATCTCTAATAAACTGTGTAGCACCGGTCTTACCGGGAAAGATTCAGCATGTCTGACCTGGCGGCTTGCTTCATGGCGTGCGTCTGCCTCAGTGAGCAGAGCTATCGCATCTGCCCAGGAGAAGGGAGCTGCCCAGGAGAGGGGAGCATGGCATCTCTGAGCTCACTTCCTCTTCCTCCCAGCATTTTGTTCTGTTTACTCCTCCCACCTATGTTTTAACCTATGAGGGCCAGCCAAGCAGTTTCTTTATTTTTTTAACCAATGACCTTCCTCCATCACAGTAGCACTTTTTGAAATTATTTTTTATTTATTCTTGATTATTTTATATATTATAAAATGTGTCTTGATTATATCTGCATCCAACTGGTAGTTCTTTTTCTGAAATAAGGTCTCATACTGTTGAACTGTAGTCCTTCCTGAATTAGCTTTCTGAGTGCTCAGACTATCTATAGGCATTTGTCACTTCATGATCTTATGGTATCTAATTTTCATTGTCAATGATTAATTACTTGTATTACTATTATCATCAAAGATGTGTGTGCTTGTGTATGTGTGCCTGCATGAATGTATGTGCACCACCTCTTTGCAAGTTACCTGAGGCCATAAGAAGGCTGGATCTCCTGGAAATGGAGTCACCGGTGGGTAAGAACTGTCCAGTGTGGGTGCTGGGAACTGAACCCCAGTTTCTGGAAGAACAGCAAATGGTCTTCACCTTTGAGCCATCTCTCTAACCCTGAAAGCCTGTTCATACAGAGCCACATAACTTTAGTTCTTCATGAAAATTATGCAAGACTCAATCTTCAACTCTACCAGACAGATAAATTTATCGATAAGTGAAAAGTTACTAGCTTTTTAAAATAGTATGTTTCTCTTTTATTTTTCTTCTGTTTTATGAACAGAAAATACAAAGTTTGGTATAAAGTGTGTGATTGATTACAGTATCTGTATACAGTATTCTGTCTGCATGTATGCCTGTAGGCCAGAAGAGGTCACCAGATATCATTACAGATGGTTGTGAGCCACCATGTGGTTGCTGGGAATTGAACTCAGGACCTCTGGAAGAACAGCCAGTGCTCTTAACCTCTGAGCCATCTCTCCAGCCCCTGATTACAATATCTAAATGTAGGAAATGTGCTTGTCATATTTTACAGCTGAACAAAATCATGAATCATAATGAAATTATATTTAGGAATATTTATTTAGTTGGCAGCATCATAAAAGAAATTGAACCCAGGGTGTTTAGGATGGTAACTACTGAACCCAAACATGAGCCTTTTAATAAGAAGGATAAGCTAAATATTAGTCGAAAGTACACCGGAGAAAACATCTACAGTAGTTGACTTAAAAGAAGGAATAAAGCAGAAGAACTAACTTATAAATTGGAATTTAAGTTGCTATCCTTTCTATGTGATCTGGCAAGTTAGAATAAATGGTATCACCATATTTCTTATCATTTAAATGAGAAAAGAAGTGGTTAATAAGGGCCTTGGGTTCATATGGATGTGGAATGCCATTTTAGGGGTCAAGCACTCAGGTGAGCTGGAATAAGTATTTGCTGTTTATTTAAGTCCAGATTTTATAGCGAAAGTAATAAGAGGAAAAAAAAGCCAGAAAATTAAAGGCAGGATCTGATTTGTAGAATTTCAAAGTACTGAAGTTGTTTTAAGCTACATTTCTTTTCCATGAATATAGGTTTCCTGTTAACATTGCCTGTTTGGGGCCTTCTTTTTAAAGTAGATAAAGTCAAGAGTTTTAGAAACATCATAGCTGGTACCCTAGTGCAGGCAGCTCTTGCCTTTTATTTGTTTATTTATTTAGGAATACTTCATCCAAAACTTGAGTAAAAGTATGTACTATCCTTCAAAAAATTCTCTCTATACATTTAAAATTCTGAAGTCCCAGTAGTTGGCCAATAAGTACTCTAACAGCATTTGTTCAATTTATTTATACACCAGTTAGTGCTGTGTGGCATATATAGTAACAGTTGTGTTTCAGTGTGCATCTTCTAAGGATTTTGTCTTTTCAAACACTTGCAACGAGTTTATGGGTGTTTAAGAGAAATATGCTCATTCTTTATGTTATGTGAAAATCCTGGCAGCCACCTTGAGGAGAGATGGGAAAAAGTTAGGCATGGAAGAGAAATAGATACCACTTAAGAAAGGAAAAAGCACTCCCAAGAATGGAAGTGGGTTAATGAACTGAGAAAAGAATCCAAAATAATTTAATGATTCTTCTGTATGGATATACAATTGCTTTCACATTTGCAAAGTATTTTATAAAGAAAAAATGCTTCTCAGGAGCTGCTGCTAAACAGTGTGAGCTTAGAAATTGAGGCAGATTTTGAATAAAAATTTTGGTGCAAGTTAACAGTTTTCTATAGTAAAAAATCTACAGCAAAATAGTGTCTGTCTCTTCTTTGGTAACAAATACATTATGGAGGTGAAAATGATTTACCAGAGTACAGAGAAAGATTTATAATGTGGGAAGTATATTAGCATGTTTATGTCACGAGTTCCCACTGCATTGTTTTTATCCAGACACCATCATAAATATTAGTATATTGTGTCACAGCACAGCAGGTTGTGCTGTAGTCACTAGCCTCAACCTTAGTAGCCTAAGGTTTTTTTATGTCTCTGACCTGCTCCATGCTCTTCACAGGTTATTAGAACAGATTCTGCTTAGCATCCTTAAAGAGCCAGCCGGATGGAGTGTCAGCCTCGTCAGGAAGGAGAATATAGCTTTTCCTACCAGCAGTTAAACACATGGTCAGAAAGTGACATGTCATTTTCTGCCACATTTATTGATCCTGTACACTGGGAGACCAGAAAGGCAATCCTACTTTGTGCTTGGAAGGAGAGAGAGCTTAGTATATTTTGCATACAGCCTACTGATTTTATTCCTACTGATTTCATTCACCCTTTACTTTAACCATTTTATCACTTTGCTTTGGTGCATTCCCCCCCCCCCCCCCCCCCCGAATAGAGCTTGTATATTCCTGTACTTGTTAGTTTAGGATAAAAAGTCTTGTGTAAATTTCTTTTAGAAATGTATAAAATTGTCATGCTTTTTCTTTAAGGGCTCAGCTGATCCTCTGAATAGTGCTTTCCATCTGACCTATAACATGGTTTTGAACTTATTACGAGTAGAAGAAATTAATCCTGAGTACATGCTGGAAAAATCCTTCTACCAGTTCCAGCATTATAGAGCAATCCCAGGAGTAGTAGAGAGTAAGTCAAATTTCATTTGTTTAACTGGATGTGACTGCCTTACTCGTTGTTTTGATCCTTTTTTTTCCCCTAGTAAAGCAAATCATGACCATTAAGATAAAAAATGTGGAAATGTATTCTGCGTTTATAGACTATAACATTCAAAATCAATATAGACAATTCTGTCAAGATACTTTTTTCTAGTTGGATTAACCACAGTATAATTTGTGATTTTAATATATATTTTATCCAAAATTCCATGTCCTTGAATAATCATGTAACAAAAAGCTCAATATAAAATTTGATGTATAAGATTAATCTATTATTTTTGACATCTCACAAGAAGATGGCTCAGTTAGTAGAGCATCTACTGTACACACGAGGACTTGAATTGGGATCCTGGCATCCATGGTTTGTTTGTTTTATTCATTAGGAGGCAGGTGGATTCCCTAGTGTTCACTGACTGGCCACTTTAGCTAGCTAGTTCATAATGAATGGAATTCATTCATTATGAATCCATGTCTTAAAAACTAAAGAGAGGAAGGAACATCAACTCTGGCTTTGAAACACATGGGTTCCAAGGTCCTCATGCTTGCACAGCAAGTATCCAGCCACTGAGTCATCTTGTCATCCCCTTCTGTAAACTATTAGGTCCCCCACCCCAGCAATTTCCTTCTGTCATGTGTGCTGTTATTCTAGTTTTTAGTGAATTAAATTCAGTTTCTGTAAATATAAAAGTAACCAGAAACACAAAAGACCATCTGTCTTAAGGAGTACTCTGCAAAGTTTGAAGATAATTAAATGACTAAATACAGTTGCAGCACCCTTCCTGGTTACTGTGTTAAACTGTCAGCTAGGAATATTCTATATATTGTTTCGATTAATCTCTAGGAAAGATTTGTGAGTTATGTATACTATTCTTATCCTCTCTTTTCTTCAGTTAAAAATTTGAAGCATACAGGTTAAAGAAAAGTTCGATATAAATCCAAAGAAAAGAATATAGTCCACTATAAATTCATACAGCTATTGTGCATGGGTTTTGCACAGAATAACTATAGAATGAAGTTGAGACCTTACTCACATTATGAACAAAAATTAATTCAAAAGTTATGAGCTGAAACTAGAAAACTCAAACAGCATAGATAGAATGTACAGTAAACTCTTAGGACTCAACAAAAGACAGTTCAGTTTAAAAGGAACAAACAGACTAGGGGTGTGGCTTAATGGTTATATTCTTTTCTAGCATGTGCATGACCCTGGGTTTAATACACTAACGATAAACCATAAAGAAATGGTAAAAAGTACATAGTTGGAAGCTGAGCATCATTGCTGGGAAATACAGTTCAAAACCACTTCACACACTAACTGGGATCAGTACTTTTTAAAAAGATAATATCACAACAAAATGGTATGTTACTGTAGAAAACTGTTAAAAAGTTCCTTTGGTTTAATGGAGAATTACCACATGACCCAGCAACTCGAGACTCATGGTTGAGTTGAAAACATTTTCAAACAAAGACTCTCCATGAATATTTATTATAGCACCTTGGACAGTAGCTGAAGAGTAAATGTCGGGCACATATCCACCAACTGTAATGGTTAAGTGAGTATGTTTTAACACTGGATTGGAGGCATAATGGAGTGCTTTTGGAAAGGAGCTTAATGTTAGAAGGGCAGAGTAGGGAGTAGAATCATACACACTGGATTAGCACAGAGGATAATGGCTACAGAAGAACATTGAAGTGACTCTTAAGAGAGACAAGGTAGACGAGACAATTCCTACTCATAGAATCTTGGTGACTGGCTTTGTTCTGTAGAGTCATAGTAGAAAAGTAGTCTTGGGTGTAATGTATGTGAACTATGCAGTAGTTTTTATAGCTTTGTCTGTGCTTTATTTACAGAGGTCAAGAACTCAGAAGAGCAGTATAATAAAATAGTGATCCCCAATGAAGAAAATGTGGTTATCTATTATAAAATTAGACAACAACTTGCCAAACTGGGAAAAGAAATTGAAGAATATATTCATAAGCCAAAATACTGCTTACCATTTCTACAGCCAGGTCGCTTGGTAAAGGTATGCCATGGTTTCTGAATAAATTATGTATATACTATAATATCTTAAAATGTTTTGATTAAAGACTGTTATTTTTTTTAAAGAAATGTCTTTTTTTTTAATTTATTTATTATGTATACAACATTATGTCTGCATGCCTGAAGGCCAGAAGAGGGCGCCAGACCTCCTTACAGATGGTTGTGAGCCACCATGTGGTTGCTGGGAATTGAACTCAGGACCTTTGGAAGAGCAGGCAATGCTCTTAACCACTGAGCCATCTCTCCAGCCCAAAGACTGTTATTTATATTGGCAAAATGTTCCTGCTACAGGATGTGATTAGGATTCATCATTTCACCTGTTTGACATTGTCCCAATTTAGGTGTTTGCATGAAGGCTTCTAGCAACACTTCAGTTTTCTAATTATGGAATGCTATCTAAAATGAGCCAGTTTTAAGCCTCAAGTCATTAGATATAAAATACTTAATATTCTGGGAACAGTGTTGTGTTTTCACATTTGTTTTCCAGTTGAGAGGTTCCTCTTGTGGCAGTTCTGAGAGCTGGTGAATCTAGTGTTGTGTGTTTTTGTTTTGTTTTAATATAGAATTGATACCTTGAGATATTTTAAAAGCATTAGGACAGTTCAAAAATCTTATTAGTCTATATTGTAAGTAGATATAGAAGGCTACAATTGTATATTCAATATAAAAACTTTTTGTTTGCTTCCTTGTTTTTTTTTTTTAGGTGAAAAATGAAGGAGATGATTTTGGCTGGGGTGTAGTAGTGAATTTCTCAAAAAAGTCAAATGTTAAGGTAAACTTTGCCCTTGAAGAGTTATGGGGGTTTCTAATTTCATGAGTTCACATTTCTCCTTTTTGAATCCATCAGATTGTTACCTACTACAACTAAATAATAATAATAATAATAATAGACTTAATTTCAAGAGTAGTCACTCTTAACAAATTAACAAGATCATATTTCATAGAGCTAGATTTTTGATGCCTTACTGATTTTGTTGCTTTTCTAATTTTTGCACACTAATTGGAAATTTGCAAGTGATATTTAGTGTTGCAAGTAGTCATGATGATAATATTAAGTTAGAATTAATAAGCATCTAAGTTACTCTTTTGCTTTGTCATCGGCAGGAGTGCTTTGAGGGACACAGAGACAGCCTTATGCTGTGAGCATTTTCTGAGCTGTGTGTGTAGTAATGCTAAATTTTGAGAAAATAGCCCCGCTCACACACACAGTTAACGCACTTGCCTGTTTTGTCTGCTTTCCTAGCCTAACTCTGGAGAACTGGACCCTTTGTATGTGGTAGAAGTGCTGCTGCGGTGCAGCAAAGAGAGCCTGAAAAATTCTGCAACCGAGGCAGCAAAGCCAGCAAAACCTGACGAGAAAGGAGAGATGCAGGTCTGTGAGTTTTTCATCTTCAGATTTATTATGTAAGCTTTATTAAAGTTTTTTAATTTAGGTAAACTTTCAATTAAATGTAACACATTTGAAAAAGACGAGACAAAAGAAAAATTAATTTCAAGAACACTTGTCTTACCATATGAAGTGCTCACTGTTTGCTGTGGGTGTTTTTATCCTAGTTAGTAGGGCTTGCTCTCAAGGTCCTGTGCATGATGCATGCTAGGCAAGTGTTCATCATTGAGCTGTATACCTTCTATTTTTATATTGGTATAAGTAAGATAATTATTAGTAAAATCTTATTACAGAGATTCTAACTGTCTGAAGCTTAACATCATGCTAGAATTTTGTTTGTAAATAACATGGTATATTGACTAGGTTTTTTTAGGAAATGTATTATAGTAACTTGGTTTCTAGGAAATAAAATCTGCCACTGTTTATTTGGACCAATAAATCATTATAGGATGTGGAATTGGCAATGTTTAAAGAGTTTAATAGTGAATGTTTTTAAATGAGCTAGACGTCTATAGTTCTGAATACTGCCTACCTTTTGATATCTATTCTTCAGTGTTCTAGTTTGTTCTCTAGAATTCTACCATAAAAATACATTTTTATTAGTTTCCTAGCACTTACTGCACATACTGACTGCCTAACTGTAAAAGAGGCTAGAACTCCTCCTTTGGTGCATATTCTGTACCTGGAGGACCTTAGAAGTTACTGTAACTGGACAGAGCAGATGTGTGGCACTCATCTCATGGGTCTCTGTTCTCAGGAGGATGTTGGTAGTAAATCACCTTCTATTTTTATATTGGTATAAGTAAGATACTCAAACATTGGCCTCTGTAATTCTAGGTTGCTTACTGTCTAACAGTCTGTT
The DNA here is from genome assembly GCF_014885135.2 of Alexandromys fortis. NCBI lineage: Eukaryota > Metazoa > Chordata > Mammalia > Rodentia > Cricetidae > Alexandromys > Alexandromys fortis. The sequence continues at coordinate 3,279,363 of NW_026067959.1, read as the reverse complement.
ACCCAGTTACTGAAAATGGGCAGTTTATAGTGTGTGTGTGTGTGTGTGTTACATATGTTCATATGTTTGTATGTGGATAGAGGTGAGTATAGGATAGACGCCTCCTTTTTTGTTTGTTTGTTTTTTGAGACAGGGTTTCTCTGTAGCTTTGGAGCCTGTCCTGGAACTAGCTCTTATAGACCAGGTTGGCCTCGAACTCACAGAGATCCACCTGCCAGTGCTGGGATTAAAGGCGTGCGCCACCACTGCCCAGCTTACTCTACCATATTTTTTAAGACAGCCTCTCAACTGAACATAAGGCTCACTGATCCAGAAATGCCATGGATCCTCCTGCCTCTGCCTCTTCAGCGCTGATGTTACAAGCACCTGGCTCTGTGCCAGCTTTTACATGGGTGCTGGAAACAAAACTCAGGGTTATGCTTGCACACATGAAACCTATTTATTTCATTTTGAAGCCTCTGACCCCTAACTAGAAATCTTCCTGGGTTTTATTTTTTAAGATTTATGTTTTAGTTTTGTGTACACTGAACATATGAGTGTGTGTACCAGTGCAGTTGCCTGTGAAGGATGGAAAAGTGTGTTAAATATCCTGGAGCTAGCGTTACAAAAGCTTGTGCAGAAGCAGTCCATACTGAACCATTTACACAGAGCCATTTCTCTGGCCTCAAAACTTCATATTTCTAATTAGGGAACTCTTAAGGCGTTCCTTTTCCTAAACTTAAGGATACATACTGAACTATTTTATGCATAATAATTTAACACATGTTATGATGAGGAAATTGAAGCATAGAAAAAGTTAGGTAGTTTGTCCAGGATGCTGGAGCTACCTGAAGGTTGACTTCAAACACAGGTGATCTTAAGTATAGAATGTGTAATAAACCATCATACTACTTCCACTGAAGAAGGCCAGTGCTTTACTCACATCTTTTTGCCTGTGCAGGTCTGTGTTGTCAGTAAGACAGTAAGTCTTTTGGGGACCATAAGTATAAATATAGTACGGCTGCGGAAGACTAAGTACTGACAGATGTGAGCCTAGGAAATGGTTGCCTTGCTGCTTGTGGATTTAGGCCTCCAAATTATAGCAGTCAAAGAAGCAAAATGTATTTGTTGGTGAGGGGAGGCATACTTAACTGGAGAAAGCATGGGGAAAAGTTTTCAGATGTGTATTCTGGAAGATGATGTGTAAGGGGATGCATTTCCTCCTCTTTAAAGAGCCCTTTCTTCTTTCCCCATCTCACTCCATCTGGAACCTTATGTTCTTTCCTAGGCTCTCTAGCCCTCTTACACAGGGGCATTCATCTGTAGTGCTGATGTTTCTAAAAGTGCCAAGTAGTGAGAATACAAACATGAATAAATTAGACTCTGAAGAGAGGGTGTTTATTTAATGTAACATTTGTGTGACTATTAAGCTTTGCGGTAGTTTTCACATACTAGGGTTTAGGCTTTCATGGTAAGCAGTTCATCTGTGACATACTATAAATGCTACTTCCTTTGGACATATGTAGGACATGACTGGAAATGTGGCATTCATCTGTAGTCTTCTATAACATTTTGTAGGTTGTCCCAGTTTTGGTGCATCTCTTGTCTGCCATCAGCACTGTGAGGCTTTATATCCCGAAGGACCTTCGGCCTGTGGACAACAGACAGAGTGTTTTAAAGTCCATACAGGTATGTGTGTTAGTTTAGAACTTAAATATAAATCTTGCATAAATAGGATTTACCTAAAAATGACTGAGAGAATTTTAAATATATTTCAGACAAACTATAAACACATAATGAGTTTGCTTCATAAAACGAGTCATTGCAGATCTGTTCTGAGCACAGCGTCAATGTATATAACAAAGGAAGACTCATAAACTGCACTATTCATCTTCACTGTTCTATAAGAAATAGAATTTTTTATTCATTACAATGCTTTATTTGTGATTGGGTGGTGGTGGTGTACACCTGTAATCCTTACACGTGGAGGCAGAGGCAGTCTGATCTCTGAATTTGAGGTCAGCCTGGTCTACAGAGCAAGTTCCAGGACAGCCAGGGCAGTTACACAGAGAAACCCTATCTCAAAAAAGTCAAAATTAATTAATTAAAATAAATGCTTTATTTTCAGTAGGAAATATACAACTTTCAAAATTTTTATTTTCTGTCAGAAATAAATGAAAAAATTGGCTAAAAACAGTTGAATAGCAATTACTATACCTTACTATACAGAGAGGCTCTCTAGAATTTGAGAAAACAATGGTAAATACATTGCTTTCATTTTAGAGTAGGAATCTTTTTAAAGATTTTTTTTTTATTATCTGTTTGAGTATTTTGCCTGAATGTATGTAAACATGCCTGTGAAGGTCAGAGGAGGAGGTTGGGTCCCTTGGATCTGGAAGAATGGATGGTTGTGAATCACCATGTGGCTACTAAGAATTGAACCTGGGTACTCAGCAACAAGTGCTCTTAATTGCTGAACCATCTCTCCAGCCCTTAGAGTACAAACTTTTAAGTTGTGATCCATAGGCTTCTAAAATGTGTGCTTTTCTTGAAAATTTAAATAAATAAATATATATGTGGAGATGTATTATTCTAAGAAAATATTCTTTGGAATATCTGTACCTTTGAAGCCTGTCCTGAAACTCGCGTTTGTAGACCAGGCTGGCCTTGAACTCACAGAGATTTGACTGCCTCTGCCTCCCAAGTGATGGGATTAAAGGTAAGAAAATATTCTTAAAGAAAAAGAACTGTAATGAACTAGTTTGTTAGCAAATAAATAGATCTTGGAAGTAAAATGAAATATAGCATTTCAATGATTCTAATAACTCATAATAATACCGTAACTGAATAGAAAAACACTTGATTTTTTTAGTTAGCATAAATATTGCTGTTGTCTGGGGAAAAAGGATTACCTTGTTCTTTAGAAATAAGCTTGTATATTTCTGTTTAAATGTAAAATTGATTGAAAAAGTTTTTTTTTGTTTTGAGATCAATTACCAGCTCCCAGGTTTGTCTTACTTGTTGGAACACCCTGGTATAGGCCGTGCTCTGCTTTGACCTTAGCTTCCATAGAAAAAGATCTCATGTTTTCTGTCCACACAGGATAGGCTGATTCTCTTGGTTTTCTCAGTCCCTGTTCACAAGGCAGGAAGAGCTGCAGATGCGTGTGCCAGAAGAACTTCACGTGAAGACTAGAGAGTCCTTTGCCTCTTTGTACATTTAGCTGGGCATGATGGTACATGCCTTTAATCCCAACACTTGGGAGATAGAGAGGGGCCAGCCTGGTCTACAGAGCAGCCCTGTCTTGAAAAACAAAAACAAAACAAAAGATTAGTATTGCTCTGTCTTTATACTTCAACCTATAACTCAGTTTCTTAATATTCAAGTTCATGAATAAGATTATATGACTTAGTAATGACACATCCTCCCTTTGAACAAAACTGTCTGGTAATTGCTGTATGCACAAAGCAAGCAGTTTCTTGAAACAACTTGCATTATTTCTGATCGCAGTATTTCACGTTTCTGAACCCTTTGCATTTTTCGTTTTTATTCTTTGTGTGTTGTGGGAGGGGTATAGTGAACTTTGTTGATGATATTCAAGAGAGTAAGGCTTTCTATGCCCCTCCCCTTGTTCTCAGGGTCTGGAGTAGAAACTGCAGAGAGATGCTCAGTTGGGGGCTGAATAGTAGCAGGGACTCCTCAGAAGCCAAGGGCCTCTGTTCCTCGTTGTTCTTGCTGGAACGGGTGGTCCAAGGTTTCTTACTCCTTGAAGCACATATGGGCCTCAAAGCCACCACCGTTTCTGTAGCACATTTGTTGTCATTTAAGGAGATGAGTTTTACAGAATTCTAATAGAGAGCAGTGCCAGCCCCAGCACCAGTGGTGGAAGAGTAGGCATCTCTCACTTAAAATTGCAGGAGACAACCTGGTCTTCATCATAGCCCAGGATGCCTTTTTTTCTCTCTCTCTCTTTTGGTTTTTTGAGACAGGGTTTCTCTGTAGCTTTGGAGCCTGTCCTGGAACTAGTTCTTGTAGAACTAACTCACAGAGATCCGCCTGCCTCTGCCTCCCGAGTGCTGGGATTAAAAGCGTGCGCCACCACCTCCCGGCGCCCAGGATGCTCTTTAATGAGCCCTTCGTTCAGTGCCGCCTTCATCATCTTCAGGAAGTCATCATTCTTGGCGGCTTTTTCCAGGCAGCTCTCAGCCACAGTGGATATATTTCTGGTAGGAACACAGAAAGCCATGCCAATGAGCTTCCCACTCAGCTCTGGGATGACCTTGCCCACAGCCTTGGCAGTACCAGTGGATGCAGGGATGATGTTCTGGGCAGCATCACAGCTTCCCTGAGGGGCCATGCACAGTCTTCTAAGTGGCAACGATGGCATAGATCATGGTCATAAGTCGTGCTAAAGGTGTCATGATGACCCTGGTCAGGGGATCTAAGCAGTTGATGGTGCAGGAGGCATTGCTGACAAGTCTTGGGTGAGTTGTCATATTTGTGGTTCTTTGTACCCATCACAAACGTGGGGCCCGAGATGAGTCATTGATAGCAACAGTGTCTTACTTTGCCACAGTTGAAGGCAGCCCCCGTGACCAGGCACTCAGTATGGCAAATCCATTCATTCCTACCATGACCATTGAGTCTCAGGGACAAGGCTAGCATTGCAGAAGATGGAGCAGAGAAAGCCGGTTTTACTCTTTCTGTGCTTCCTTTTCTGAGATAAGGCCTCAGTGTGTTAATTAGGTTGGTCTCAGACTTCAGAGTTCAAGTAAGCACTATGCTTAAGCATCCCAAGTAGCTAGAACTACAAGTGTACGCCACCACTAAGCTAGTCTGTACTACTCTGTGTTTACCATACTTAGGATGGAACCCAGGGCCCAGTGCACGTGGGATAGTAGTTCCTGACTATTCTGATCTTATCTGTCCTTCAAAGTCACCAACACTGAATTCTAGTGGGTGGAATAACCAGCCAGTGAGCTGTCCATTCTCTGAACTCATGATCTGTTGTAATAGGCTGCTAGTTAGTTCCTGGCTGCTTAGCCCTGAAATACTCACACAGAAACTGTGTTAATTAAATCACTGCTTGGCCCATTAGCTCTAGCTTCTTATTGGCTAACTCTTAAATATCAATTTAACCCATTTCTATTAATCTGTGTATTGCCACATGGCTGTGGCTTACCTGCTAAAGTTCCAGCATCTGTCTTTGGCAGGGCTTCATGGCTTCTCTCTGACTCTGCCTCCTTTCTCCCAGCACAGTTTAGTTTTTCTCAACTACCTAAGTTCTGCCCTATTAACAGGCCAAGGCAGTTTCTCTATTCACCAGTGGTATTTACAGCATACAGAGGGGAATCCCATATCAATGATCTCATCATGAATCGTGACAAAGTTAGCCAAAGGAGGCTTTTTAAAAGTTTCATTTTTAGCTCAGTAGTGTCCCATTTAGAAAAAAAACCCATGTCTCCAAATAATGTAAAAATTGAATTTCCCACATAAATGATAGGAAATATAGTTACACATTAACTATGCCAAGATTTTACAGTGACGTAAATATACAGAAGTGGTTTTACCAGTAAAGTCATGCCATGCCCAGAACTAATGGATTACACTACAATGCTATTTATATTAGTGGATTATAATATATTCTGTTAGCGGTTAGTTTTATCGTAGCAAATGAAAAGAAATTTTCAGACCGTGGTAGAATATATCTGTAATTCAGAATTCAGAAGGCCGAACAGGAGGATTACGAGTTTGAACCTAACCTGTGCAGCAAAGTAAGAACCTGTTTTATCCTGCCCCCCACCTCCCCCAAAATGAAAGTTTTCAAAAACAAATGCCGTGGTAAACTGCTCTCTGGTTTAAGTGGAGAAAATATATGTCGAGTCCTTTTTATGGCCATAGACATAGAAGAGACAAAAAATGGAATAGTGGTTTAGTCTCATCTTGTTAATGGGTTTTACATTTTTATTTCAGGAAGTTCAGAAGCGTTTTCCTGATGGTGTTCCTTTGTTAGATCCTATTGATGATATGGGCATTCAAGATCAAGGACTAAAAAAAGTCATTCAGAAAGTAGAGGCTTTTGAGCATCGAATGTATTCTCATCCACTTCACAATGATCCAAATTTGGAAACCGTGTATACACTTTGTGAGAAAAAAGCACAGGTATGGCAGAAATAATTTTTTTAAGATTTATTTTTATGTGTATAAGTTTTGTCTGTATGTATATGTACCATATGCATGCCTGGTGCTGGAGCAGGCCAGAAGAGGATGTTGGGTCCCCTGGAATTGGAGTCAGTCATGGTTAGTTGTGAGCTGCCATGTGGCTGTGAGGAACCAAACTTAGGTCTTCTGCAAGAGCAAGTCCTTATCACCAAGCCAACTTCTCTAGCTTCCAGAAACAATTTTATGTATTTCATTAAATATGTTATCTTCTTGTCCTCTTTTTATCGTCTGGAATGGGAATGTCTATCTGTCTTTTAGATAAACTACAAGTGCTGGAGCCTTTCATCCATTGCCAGCAAGTTAGGATTCGCACAGAGACCTAGGGCAGCAGAGTACAGTAGAGATTCAGGATAGCTCACTGATAATAGTAAATACTGTTAGTGGCCACCTGAAGGAAAACAATGGAATGAATAATTTATCCCACTCAGTGTGCCTACAGTGTCAGTGTCATTTCAACATTATGCTCAAGGTATAAACGGTCTTACTACAAAATAGTCTTGTATGCTGGGTTCTTTTCTCTTGTTTCTTTCTCTTCTTTCTTTTGGTGGGAGTGTTTCAAGATAGGGTTTCTCTGTAGCTTTGGAACTTACTGTGTAGACCAGGCAGCCTCGAACTCACAGATCTGTCTGCCTCTGCCTCCTTTAAAGGTGTACACTATCACCTCCCAGCTGGGCTCTTTTTCTAACTTAAGTTTTATGACTCTTGTAGTTTTTACCGTAGTGTTTGCCTCTGCTCATATAGGCATCTCAGTCAAAGAAATCTTAGAATATTTCTTTTTTTTTCTGAGATGTTTGATAGTTATGTTAGTTTACACGCAGTGATCTAGCAGAGAAATCACTACTTCCTACAGTACAACATTATGACATTCATCAGGATTACTCAGGAGCTCTGTTAAAGACCCTAACCTTTTTATGGAGTAATGTCTCAGCCTTGTCAGTAAAATACAGATATGATATTGTTACCTTTGGGATTGCTTTAAAATTTCAGTTATTAGGTTACTATCTTATTCTGGGGCGTGGACTCCAGACCTTGTTTATGCACACTAAGCGGGTACTGTGCTCCTGAGCTCCACTGAAGAGCACAGGAGTGACAGGACTCACACACGGTCGCCTGAGTAAACAGGACTGCTCATCCCTTATCATTTCTCCTTCACTGAACCTTAAGATTTAACAGTATAGAGCTTCAGAGGTTCAGATTCCATCCTTTTAATCCCTAAATGTTCTTTGGGTTTTCTTTTCTGCATTTAAATCCTCCTTTTCAAAATACTGTTTTCTTATTTTTGTGGAGCCATTTTCTTGCTACAAAAAATATGTAATATTTACTGATTTTCTGATTTTAAAATTCATTTAAAACTAAAGGCACATTTTATTTTAGGTTTTCATTTCTGTGTATTGAATAATAACTAATTTTTTAACGTGGGTATTTTGTGTTTTCCACATGCTTAACATTTTAGCTAGTGTTGAAGAACTTTTCAGGTACACCCTTCCTCTCCTGGCATTGCATCTAAACCCCTACAGCACACATTCTCAATCAGGTGGCCTTATAAACTACTTTTTTGGTGTTTTGTTTTTTTTCCATGTTATAATACTCAGTTTATTATTAAATTGCCTTTGCTTTTGTATGCCCTAGATTGCAATAGATATTAAATCTGCAAAGCGAGAATTGAAGAAAGCAAGAACCGTCCTGCAAATGGATGAACTCAAATGTCGCAAACGTGTTTTAAGGAGGTTGGGTTTTGCTACGTCTTCTGACGTAATAGAGATGAAAGGACGTGTGGCTTGTGAAATAAGCAGGTAAAATGTTCTGCATAGACTGCTAAATGTTATTTTGTCTCACGTGGACAACACTCGTCAGGAAACAGCTGTCGTAAATAGGACAAGGTGCTATTGTGCTCTTCCATGTTGTACACAGTTTGGACCAAGAGGCTGAGAAATCAGAACTCATGAATCTCAGTAATTAATGTAGGTACTTCTAACTAGCCTTTTGCTATGTTTTCTGTGAAACACTTTTTTTTGTGTATGTTGAGAGTTCTATATAATTTATGTTTATAACTTTACAAATCATACCTTAGTTTATATATCAGCTTGTATGCTGTTTTCTAAAAATTTTTCACCTTGACGTTTAACTCCAGTCCATTCATATATATAGAGGGAGCACAAGTGAGCAGGTTTTACTCAAGTTTGGGGGTAAGAGTAAGTTACCACATTGACTTATTTTAGGCTGGAACATAAATTTGGAAATGCAGTGCCAGCTCTATTGTGTATCTACAGATCGAGCTCACTTGTAGATAGAACATGTGTTGGAAAAAAAGTAAATGTATATGTGTTGTCCTTTTACCTAGTCCCTGTCCCCTGCCAGTATCGTACAACTGTTCACATGACATTTACGTTGTCTTAGGTGCTGTAACTAAGAGAGATGACTTTAAAGTGTGTGTGAAGACTGACTTAGGTTGTAAGGTTCTTGAACATTCTCAGGTGCTGGCAGCTTTGGGCTGGGGGAGGAGGGGCGGGGTAATCCTAGGACAGCTGTGTTGTTCTTAGCTTGTAATCTTTCACCATATTGTTATAATTCCAAACAGTAGCTATTTTACTGTCAGTTCTGAGTTAGCAATTCAGGAATGGCTTGGTCACATGGCTCTAGTTCAGGATACCACTCCCCACCCCATAGCAATAAGAGGGTAATTAAGTAACATACGAGGAGGCTCGAAGAAGTGAGTAGTATTGGAATAGGTGGAGCTTGCTTATTCTCCCTCCTCATCCTCCCCTCTACTTCCTCCCACCTTCCTTCCATTCCCTCTTTCTTCCTTTCCACATGGGTCAGTTTGGGTGTCTTCACAGCATGAGCGACTCAGAATGGTGGCCCTAATCACATGGAGTCTGTGGAGGCTTAGGACACCAGCGTGAGGTGTTGTGTCATGTTTTCTGATGGTGTTTTGTAACCCAGCTTAGCAATTCTACAGCAGTACATTTGTCGCAGTCTTTTGATTACATTTGAGTCACAAATGCTCCTAGATTCAAATAGAAAACAATTAGTTCCATCTCTTGATAGGAAAGTAGCAGCTATCCTATAGAATTCTTTTCTATGCTTGAAATGGTTCTGTACCTTCACTGTTCTGTAAAGTGTTCATTTAGCCATGTGTGAGGATTTAGCGCTTAAAATGGTGACTCAGCATCTCTGAATTTTAAAGTATGTATTTTTTTAATTAATAATTTAGTTCTTTAATTTCATTTTACATTCCAATCAAAGTTCTCCCTTCTACTCCTCCCACCCCCATCTAGTCCTCTCAACAGGTAAGGGCTCCCATGGGGAATCGACACAGTTTGGTGTGTTAAGTTGAAGTTGTCACTTACACAGAGGGCAGCCTGTATGGACAGTGCAGTTGTAGAAGATGATGTTGAGACCCACTTCAGAAAATAAGTTTTCAGTCTATCTTTAAAATCCATCATGACCAGTTTTCTGCCTTAGAAGTTATAAATAGCTTAGAAGCCTTAGCCTGACTGCCCCCATTTGAAAGTCATAAGCAGTATTAGTTTTCTTGACAGTGTCTTGTACTGCTTATATGTTGACAAATAGAAAGGTTTACCATTTCCTTTACACATTTATACCCCTTGATTTTTCATGATTAAATTACATATTTTAATTAATAACTACCTGTTAAAGATATGTCTTTATCTTCTGACTTGTGAAATTTATTCTCTCTTTAGTGCTGATGAACTCCTTCTAACAGAGATGATGTTTAATGGGCTTTTCAATGACCTTTCTGCAGAACAGGCAACTGCACTATTGAGCTGTTTTGTGTTTCAAGAGAATGTGAGTTTATATATATATATATATAGTATGCTTTGTTTATTCACACATCATATGGTTTGAATAAATAGTATAATGGATATTCATTAATAATAAGACTCAATTCATGTTTATATGTCATATGATGTCATGCCAAAAAAGGATAGTTATGATAAATACTTTGATATATTAGATGAAATGTACTTAGCATACTTCTATTTTTAAATGTTTCTAAAATTGCTCTATTTTTCTGTAATAATTGTACATAAATCTTTCAAATATGAAGATGAGTATCCACAAAAATTTATTTTTTTAAAGATTTATTTATTATGTATACCAGAAGAGGGCACCAGATCTCATTATAGATGGTTGTGAGTCACTATGTAGTTGCTGGGAATTGAACTCAGGACCTCTGAGCCATCTCTCCAGCCCTCCACAAAAATTGATTAAACACCCAATGTTTACAGTGCATAGATCTGGACACTGGAGATGCCTTTTGCTCTACTGGCTTATGTGTGAGTAAATGAAGAAGTAGAAGAGCTGGGGAGAATACCTGATGCTTCAGGTTCTTGTTTTAATGTGTCGGAATGGAAAAGCCCTCCCCAGTATGAAATTTGAATTGATACCGAAATGAAAGTGAAAGAACAAATTTGTACATTCAGAGAGCACTATTTACCCTGGTCAGATCAGGACCAGTGTCTTCCACCTGTGGTGGCCAGAGTAGATGAACTGGTCATGAATGGATGCTGTGTCCATGGCAGTTAGCATGTTTGCATCCCTTCCCTGTCATCCTATATGGTTTCCCTGTTTACCAGTCATGTTGATAAGCTTTTGTTTTTACAGCAGTAATATAAAACATGGTTCATGATTTCTTATGAAATGTGTTTACAAACATACGCCAATCAAAACTAAGTCCTATCTACTATGCAGATGATATTGCAACTGCTCTATAGTTGCCTTTTAAAATGTTAGCCTATTAGCCAGGCCTCGTAGTGCAAGTACCTGAATTCCTAGCATTCATGGGAAATGGGAGGGGAAACAGAAGAATCTCAGGAAACTTGTAGGACTGCTAAACCTCAGCTAACAAGGCAGGAAAGCGGGAACCTACACAACACTTGAAGGACAGCCTCTGGCCTCTGCACCTGTTTTTACCACACATGCACATGCACTTCGGCATTTCTGTAAGTCTTGACACCCCAATACATGCTGTGGTATGATATGAATATTTCTTTATCCTAACACATACTTTTATCTCCTCAAAGAATTCAAGTAGCTTGTTTAATTTTATTTACCTTGTTATAATGATAGATTAAATTGTGTTATCTAAATTAGAAGTTAACAAATTTTACTATCGAGAAGAGCAGTATTCAAATCTGCTGGGCATGGTAGTGTATGCTTTTAATCCCAGCACTAAAGAGGAAAATGCAGGTGGATCTCTGAGTTTAAGGCCAACCTCAGGTATATAGCAAATACAAAAAGTATTAATTAGAAATACCTGGATAAAAATAAAATTAGGCACAGTATTTTAAACACCCTACATTTTCACTCTAAACGTTCCTGTAAGCTAAACTTTGATAATTAAGCTATAAGATAAAACTATTGATAGCTACACTAATATTTATAGTATTTGCTTCTTCTGTGGTTTCGTTTCTATTCATAGGAACTGCCTGGGTAGCACAATTGGCAAAGTGAGCAGTCAGTGTTCTCTGAAATGTGGTAACTGCTGGTGATGAGAGTACTGATTGTGTGTGAAAACCAGAAGCTGATTAGATAAAGTAAACTTAAATAATAACCATCTAAGTCTTAGAATTTGGGGTAAAAGAATATAAAAAGTGTTGCTTCATTTCAGCAAGCAAGTAGTACTTGCTCAGGTTTTCATATTTCATATTCTTTTTCTTTATCACAGTCTAGTGAGATGCCCAAACTAACAGAACAGTTGGCTGGACCACTTCGACAAATGCAGGTAAGCTAGTGATTATAAAAGATATCAGGTTAATCATGGCATTGTACCACTGCACAGATTAAATAAACTTGCTATCAGTTGTGCAATTTGATTATATTTTATTAACTTTTTTGATTTTTATAACTGCAGATTTAAAACTAAGTAATAGGAATAAGGTATACTGACTGTCTATTACTTTTCTTCCTCAGTATTACCCATGGTATTTTTTTTTTTAGATTTTCTTTATTTTATGTATGTAGGTATTTTGCCTATGTGCATTTCTGTAAAACCACATGTGTCCGGTGCCCATGCAGGCAGAGAGGGTCATGTGTGGGTTTTCTGAACCGGGACTATGCTTGTGCTAGGGATTGTCCCTGGAAGAGCAGGCAGTGCTCTTAACCACTGAGCCATCTCTCCAGCCACCATTTTCCTCAGTACTAAAAAATAACATTTAGTTCTAGTATTATTAACTTTCATTTTTCAATAATGATTTTAAATATTTGATTTTATTATTTTTTGATTGTATGTTATATGAGGGGTGGTGTGTGTGTAAGTTCAAATATCCACAGAAGACAGAAGAGGGCATTGGATTTCCTGTAGGCGGAGTTAAAAGTGACTATAACTACCTGGTGTGGATTCTGGAAACCCAGCTCAGATTCTCTGGAAGAGCCACAAGCCCTCTTAACTGTCTTTTGTTCCTTCTTAAGACAATTAGAGATTAGTTAGCTGTTGGGTAAGTATAGTGAGTTGTAGGGTTTGTAGTAAATGTAATCTGGCATAGAGGTTATGCCTCTCCTGGGCACGTCCCGGCACTGACTGACACAGTAGGAGGCCTGGCTGTGTGATCACTTATAAGCATGTGTGCTGTGCCTGCTTAGAAGCAGGATGTTCAACTCACAGAGACAACACTGAAACCTGTGCTTTCTTCAAATAGGAAAGTGATGTAGAATCCTGGCTTCGGAAACCATTAGTGATATGAAAGATACTCAGTAAAGAATTTTAACCCAGTCCTTTATTCTTAAAAGGAATGTGCTAAAAGGATTGCAAAGGTTTCAGCAGAAGCAAAACTGGAGATTGATGAAGACACTTACCTAAGCTCGTTCAAGCCTCATCTGATGGATGTGGTGTATACCTGGGCAACTGGAGCCACATTTGCTCATATCTGCAAAATGACAGATGTCTTTGAAGGTATGAGGTGTATGATGTTACTAGTGAAGTGTGATGGCAGTGTGACTTCAAACTTTATCTCTCTCTCTTTCTTTTTTTTTTTAAAGATTTATTTATTTGTTATATATACACTATTCTGTCTGCACGTATGCCTGCAGGCCAGAAGAGGGCTCCAGATCTTATTACAGATGGTTGAGAGCTGGGGATTAAACTTGAACTTTTGAAAGAGCAAACATTGCTCTTAACTGCTGAGTCATTTCTCCAGCCCCTCTGTCTTTTTTTAAATGTTATTATGCTTATGAGTGTTATTTGTATATCTCGACTGCACTTTTCCCTCCCTCCTTTCCTCCCAGTCTTTCTCCCTTCTGCCCTTTCCCTGCCCCCCCCCCAATCTATTCCTCCTTTGTTTCTACTCAGAAAAGGGCAGGCCTCCCATGGATATCAACCAAACATGGCATATCAAGTTGAAACTTCATCTCTAAACCCTACTATATTCCCTATCATCTCTACCCACAGAAAATTCATGCTCAAAGATGATGAGGGCTTTAATAGCTCCTAATAGGTAGCCGTAATAGAGTCTGTGAAAAGAAGGAAGCATAACAGATTTGTGAGCCTTCCTTAACACACAGGAATCTAGGTCGGTGTACAACAGAATTTCTGTTTCAGAGGTACCAAAGCAATGAAATAATGGTACCACCACTTCTTTGTTGCCTAGCTTTTGCAAGATGAGGATCAAACTATGCTCATTCACTACATAATAACAGCAAGAATTACTAATATACGTGTTTGTGTGTGTGCAACGCCTGCTTCTCCAAGAAGTCACAGTGACATTAGGAATGCTGGTATATAGCAGAGATGGGTTTGTTTGTTTTAAAGTAATAGTTAAGAAGCAAACAATAGCTAGGTTTGGTGGCAAATGCTGTAGTCCCAGCACTCATCAGGAGAGGCAGGCAGATCTTTGTGAGTTCCAGGCCAGCCAGGTGAGACCCTGTCTTAAGAGTGGAGTGAGCATAAGATAGAATATAGTTGAATTGCTTTGTTGGTGTTTGTTGTTGTTGGGTTTTGCAAGTTTAGGATTATAGCTATAAATGGAAAAGCCTTGGGTTGGTGAGTTTTGATCTTGACCCTGCTGGGCAAACAGAACCTTTGGAAGTCGGTGGGTGGGGGGGGGGGGGGGGGGGGGGGGGCGCTGTTTTGTTTTAAATCCAGGGCCTTGGAAAGATAGTTTTATGAGTGGTAGTGCTTGCTGCATAAACACAAAGACCTGAGTTTAGATCCCTTGCACCATGTAAAAGCCAAGCACAGTAACACATGTCTGTAATCCAGCACTAGGGGGTGGAAAGAGAAGAGCCGCTGGTGCTCAGAGGCCCAGGGGAGCTCCGGGCTCAGTGACAGAGCCTGCCTCAGAACATAAGGTGGAGAGCAGTTAAGGAAGGCACTCGGCAACAGCCTCTGCTCCACCAGACAGTGTGTCTTCAATATCACAAACAAAAGCCTTAGTATCTCTTCCTAAAAAGAGTCTCAACATTCTTCTTAAACAGGAAGTGCCAGGGTTTTTACATATGAACGCAAACAATCGCTGTAGAGCTCTTCAAACATTAACTGGGCCAGTTAACACTTAGTGACCATAGCTATGGGATGTCTTATGCAAGAAGACATTGAGATCAATTTGAGGAACTTTTAAAATTAAAATATTTACTTCCATTGCCTTGAAAAATGAGTAGGATGTTTATCAAACTAAATTTGAGTGACTATATAAGCTAATGTTTCAGTGCACCCACCCAGGTAGATCTGTTAGGACTTAAGCACTGGCTGTTCCCATTGCCCTGCAAGCATTTGGCATTGGGAGATCCTTATGAATTATGTGTTGAAGTTATTTCCTTCTACCTGCCATAGGATTTTTGAGGCAAATGTTGTTCAGTACGTGTTCTCCCAATGGTGTCTGTAGGGCAGTCTACCCTTTCCTAGGACAGGTTACTCTCTCTGTGTTGGAAAGGACTTTTGCTGATAATAGTTGAATAATATTTTACTTATGTGCATTGTTTGTGTTTCAACAGTGGTACAAATTTAGTAATAGGTCACTTAGTAATCAGTGCATGATACTTAGTTAATGAATAATCCTGAGACTCTAGTAGGGATCAAGTACTATGCTAAGTACGGTGCAGGCAACCTCTCTGCCTTCAAGAGAGAGTTGGCCATAAGAGTTACAAAGATGTATGAGGGACCAAACAGCAGCAATTAGGCAGGGTGATATAGAAAGCTGTAGTTTAGGCAGAAATATTCTCTATGGAAACTGCTTTCTGTCCTTAAGAGAATAATTTTGTTTTGTTCCTTCCTCCAAGCAAGGCAGTACATAGGAAAATGCTCTTCTATAAAAGCAGGTAGTTTATGTATTCATAATAGGTAAATCAATTGTGCCTACCCATATCTTGAAAGTTTTTATTATAGAAAGAAGTGCCAATTAATTCATGTTACAGTATGGATGAGTCTTAAAAGTGTTAGAAGAGACAGGTGATTTTATGCATGAAAAATGTTACAATAGTCTGTAGAGACAGAAAGCTAATGAATGGTTGCCATAGCTTGTGAAGTCAGAGCTGGATATGATGTCTTAATAAGAACAGGATATTTGAGGAACTGATTAAAATGTTCAGAATTAGATATGTGATCGTTACACAGCCACTAATTTACCAAAACCCCTGACTTGTGTAGTAGTCGAGTGAGCACGTCAGTTCTCACCTAGTGTAGGTTCTTCCAAGGCATTGAGAAGACAGTGCTTGCAAACTGTACAAGTGAAGGTACTTAGAATAGTGGGTTTATGCCAGCATATTTATACTTATTTGGAAAAGAAAAGGCAATGACTACCAAAAATTGAATTTCTGGGAGGAAGAAAAGATATTAGCACTAGTTAATACCAACTTGTGATAGTGTGGGAAAGAGGACCATGTTTGCAGCTTTGTCACCTAGCTGGTTCTAACTAATGAGGCAGACTGCTGGGAGGGAGGCAAGTCTTGAGCTGCATAGAACTGCAGTTGGTTGGAAAGGTGTTAGCTAATTCACTGCTCAACAGTAGTCTCCACTCGTCCTGTGGGAGCAGCTTCTGCTGCTGGAGCTGTGGACAGTTGGTGATCTGTTTCCAGGACTCTGAGACAATGCTCAGAGCCATTGGATATGCAGCCTGTACCCAGTGCCCTGTTCTCCTCCCTCGGTGTTCTCCTGAAGCTGTGTCCCAAAACTAACAATGTGTGAGCGCCCTGACCTGGTTGTGCTTTCTTGCTTTAGTTTTTATATGCTGTCTGAATTTATTTGTAATGCTGTGGCTCCTGCTAACTTTGGCAGATTCTGGTTAAAATTCATTGCATGTATTTGTTGAAATAGTAAAAGAACATTAGATTGTATTTCTTGGTATACATTTGAAATTATTTAAAACAAGTGTGAGAGAGTACCTCTCTTTTGGTGTCATATATAGTGGATGTCTGAGCAATTTTACATTGCCTGTGAACCAGTTCTGTTCCTTTCCAAAGTGCTGTGCATTTCCATTGAAACCACTGCCTTGTTCAATTTTTTTTAATAGTTTGCATTTAATATAACATGGCTGCATGCTCATTACCTCATCTGTCCCACACCTTTGGTTTCTCTAGAAGCTTCTGAGTGAGTGCATTTCTCCTTTCCTTCTGAGGTGGGCATGGAGCCTGCATCCCTACCTAACCTTGAGAACACGAGAGAAAGCCAGTGTGTATCAGTTCTGCTGTGCTATGGGCTCATGTGCAGGGCTGTTATTTACATTTCATTTACAGCTTGGATAACCCCATCAGCTTGGGGCCTGGTACGACTGTTTATACCAGACAGCTGACAAGTCTGGGGCAGTGAAGGAAAGGTGGAGAGATAAACTTCCTTGGATTGTATGCATAATCCAGTGATCATCTCTTTATGTAGCACCTAGTTAGAATGGCATTGTTTTGTCTTTTAGCTTTTGTAGCTATAGCCTAATTTTAAAAATTGAGAATGCTTTCATGTATTAGAATGGAAATGTTAGCTGTCTCTCCAAGTGGAGCGCAACTGTAATCCTTGCACTTGGAGCTGAGGGAGAACTGGGGGTTAGCTTTTCCTATGTGTGCTTGCTTCATGTGTTGTAGTCTTTTCATTTGGAACATTTTAGCCTCCCTGTCTCACCATAGGTAACTGTCCTTCAGATACCATTGAGACTTGCTCTAGTTTTCCTCTTGTAGACCAGTACCTGAGTATTTGTCCTTCATTGAGCTCACAGATTCTCATCTGTTCATTTTATGCCTTCCTCATCCAAGTTCAAGATGAGAGCAATGATAGTGCTGAGCTGTGCAAGGCTTCCAGTTTATAATCTAAGGTTCTTCCATGACTGAACTCAGTTTCCTCACCTTCATTGCTCTCCTTGTGCATCTCTCTCAGCTCCAGCCCAGCTTTCCATCAGCCTTCGGTTCACCTTCTCATTTTGACTCCCAAGGTCATCTTTAATTCTGTCATCTTCCTAAATCCTATCCTTTCTGCTGCTGTCCTAGCATAATAAACCTGCTTAAATTTCTACTTTTTGTTTTGCCTACATGTATGGCACCATGTATGTACAGTATCTGAGCAAGCCAGAACAGGGCGTCAGACACGCCCCTCCCCAAAAGGCTGCCATGTGGGGGCTGGGGATTGAACCTGGGTCCTCTGGAAGAATGGCCAGTGCTCTTGACTGCTGAGCCATTTCCCCAGCCTTACTGCTTGTAATTTTGCCCATGTATCCTACTACCAACATAACAGTGGCTAAAACATAGTTCTGAGCTTATTATTACCTACCTGGGTTAATGATCCTGGACAAATTGTCAGTTGTACCTGTTTTCTTGGGTAGCCTCATTTTGAGACAGCATTTAACGAGTATGGTGCTGTTGTCCCGTGCTTTCTTAGTGTTTATGTTGTCGTCTTTACTCTCAGTCACATCTCTAGGGAAGATAGTTTCCCTGTCAGTGTCCTTCACAGTCGCAGAATTCCAGTGCTGCTGTTTCAGTGAGATTACTGTTGTTAAGGACTGTCAAGCATGCAGAATGAAGAACCTTTATCTGACTTTTTTAACTGCTCCTTAAAGCACATTAATGAAGATTTGTTGGTTTGTTTATATTACCAGCATGGAATAGTCCTAGGAAAAGTTTAAAGCCAAAAACTTAATAGCTGAATTATAATTTAGGGCCTATAAATGTAATGTACTTTTAAAATCCCAGCTAAATCATTTTATGTGAATTAATCTGAGTAGACAGTGTGACTTCTTTTTTTCTCACAAATACTTTATGTGTGCTATGGCATGCATGGAGAGGTCAGGAAAACTTTCAGTATTCAATGTTTTCATTCCACTTTGGCTTCCATGGGAAAAATCTGGGTCTTCAGACTTGGGTGGCATGCATGAGTGCTGTTGTCCCAGTGAGTCAAGCCTCTGGCCTGACGTGAATTCTGTCTCTGACCTTGGTCAGTTTGTGTACGTAGCTCTGAACTTTCTCCTTTACCTCATTGCAGACTAGGGATAACAATAGTACTTGCCTCGTGGAATTGTAAAGCCCTAATGAAAACGTCACAAAGCATAGCACAGGCCTGCACAGTCAAGTGCCCAGGAGATGTTGGACAGCACCAGCTTTCCTCAGACATATCTATCTGATTTTATCCTTTCTTCTAAGCATGGTTTACTCATCCAACATGTAAGAAAGTTTTTGAGATTAAAAGATGTGAGACTGAAGTTACCATTCTTGATCTAGTTTTTAATGTCTGTATTTGTAGAGTTTGCCTATTCTGGTATTTTTATGGTTTGAGTGTAAGTATACTCTGTAGGCTTAAATGTTTGGTCCCCAGATGCTGTTTCTCTTTTGTCAACTTGTAGGACCTGTGGGACCAGAGGGTGTTGATGTTCATTCTGGCCCTCCTCCCTGCCCTCTCTCCTGCCACTTAGATCCACATAGATGGGAACATGCTTGTGGGGAGTGAAGGAAGCCCTGAGTGAATCCTTATTGTTGACATGGGCACAGCCATGTCAAGGATCCCAGTGCCTCAGTCTCACAGAAATGGCAAAGTCTTCTTCCCCAGGTGAGCTCAGAGGGATGGCAAGGCCTTCCTCTAGCTCAGGTACATGTTTTTATAAATGCTTGGGCAGTGTGTGGAGAAAAAAAATAAACTAGCACACAACTTCTTCCCAGATGACTGCAACCTGATGCTGCTCCCCTAGAGACTGCCCGCCTCTACATAATACACGCACTGCGTTTCCAGATTACAGAGTGGTGCCCTCTGTCAGAGAGAGCATAGCGCCCCCCCACCCCAACTATTCTGTTTGTTTCTTCAGTATTTGTCTTCTTCATTCCCATGGTGCTGTAGTCATGTTGCCAGAACCAAAGACATGACATATTACATGCTCCCTCTACCACACCTAGTATGACTTCTCCATGGTGGACTGCTAAGCCATAAGCCAAAATAAATCTTTCCTCCCTTAGTTTAGCTGGGTCTTTTACCACAGCAATGAGTAATCCATAGAGTTAACTACCTTTCACCTTTGACTCAGTTAATGAGCTTTCTCAGCAGGAGCCAAGTAACATCACAAATACTATTATTAGAAATAGACTATACTTGTCTTCTTTTATTTTAGATGATATTTATTGGGACTTAGGGATGCAGCTCAGCGGTAGAGCTCTCATGGAAGGACCTGGAGTTTGAATTCCAGTACCGTTAGGAGACATGGTCTTGTTATGAGACTAGGCTGGCCTCAAATTCATAGAGCTCCTTGAGTGCTGGACGGACTGAAGCTGTGCACCGCCAACCTAGCTTCCATTTTCACTCTGCTTAGGATTGTGTCCTGCTTGGACATACTGGAACCTGAGGTGGAGGGTGCAAGCGGTAAGAAGGATTCTTGATACTGAGCAGTGATTAACATTTATGTTTTCATAATAATGAACTGTTCAGTGTCACAAGGAATCAGTGTGGGTGCCTTTCATACAGCTTGCACTTAAGATAAATGATGTTCCTAATGCAGTCCAGACGTTACAGTGACGTCCCCAGATCTCACTGTAATGTCTGGTCCCACTTGGAGAAAGGTCAGGTCTCTTCCTACACAAGTCTAACTAGTAGCACTGTCTCCAGTTTCAGCTTTGATAGATACTTGTCCTGGACTTGCAACCTAAAGGGAAGGGCTTGTTTCCTCTCTGCTACTTCTGTAAAGAAAACATTGATGAAACATGCTAACCTGTTCTCTCCATAGCTGGTGCATGTGGTATCCAGAATTCTAAGTAGGGTTCCCCCAGGGTCCAGGAAGTGGTGCTCTGTTAGGCCCTTGCTTACTGTCTCCATAGACCCGCTTCCTGACAGAGACTTCATGATTCTTACAGCCCAATAAGCTGTCATGCTGGCAACCTTCCTCAAGTTGTTCTCTCTTTGAAGCCAGGGCATTTGGTTTACCCACCTCTGCCAATGTATCCTCAGATTATGTCTTTTACTACCATTAATCAAAGGTGATTAATTAAACCTTTTCTCTAACAGACAGCCAAATCATGTTCTCCTGCTTTGCATCTTGACAAGTGTTTTACTCTTCCTGGTTTATTCACAAGTAACTCACTGATTCCTTTTCTATCCAGGCAGCATAATTCGTTGTATGAGGCGCCTGGAAGAACTGCTTCGACAGATGTGTCAAGCAGCAAAAGCCATTGGAAACACGGAGCTGGAGAACAAATTTGCTGAAGGTCAGAATCTAGTTTATAAGCCTTTTCTGATAATTTATGTAAGTGAGGCCTTTGGCATAACTTAAAGGACATTTTGAGGTATCTTGGACTGTCTGTCAGTGGAGGGTCATCTAAACTGAAAGGTTTATATGGGACACTTTTGGGAATTTTTTTATGCACAGAGATTCCCATTTATACATATTTATTAAATACTATGTATCCAACATTGTTTTAAGAACTGTAAGAGTAAACATAAAAGTGCAATTAATGAAACTTATAATAGGAGGGAGATAAATAAATCAACGGACATTAAGTCTGCCAGAATAAAGTAGAAAAGATAACCTTCAGATGTCCACAGAGATGACATTTAAGGCCTTTTATATATGCTCAAAATGTTTGAGCAACAGCACAAAGCTCTACTTGGAGCAGAGTGAGTACAAGTAAGGAATGGGGGAAATGAAATGGCCAAGTCTACAGGGTAGCTAGGAGCATATAGGGAGAGCATGCAGGAAGGGTGGCCAGACTGTAAACTGGTTCTGATATAAAGATAACTGCTTGATTGCGATCATCTACTTGGGACATCTTAAGTAGCCACTCACACACACAGCACACTCAATGCAGTTGCCAGTCAAAAAGGCAAAGACTGGCCCTGAGGTTCTTCAGATGGCTCTGAAGTCTCTTAAGTGAACAGCTTTTTATATTCCAGGTTGTTTGTCCACCAGTTTAGTTAGGACTGAGCTGTAAAACCCTAGTACACGAGTATTTTATGGTTTTGAAAGTTTCAGCATTATTTTCTTTTCCCTTAGGAATCACCAAAATCAAGAGGGATATTGTATTTGCTGCCAGCCTGTACTTATAGATTCCACATCAATCTCCACCTGTCTGATCACAGTTGACTACAGAAGCTTACACGTGTTCAAGTGGTTCTCCCATCGCAAGAGTTGGTTCAAGCATTTTATTGTTTTTAAATCGGATCTCATTCTAAGAAGGCATGTAACATACACATTTGTACATAGCATCTTTCAATTAAAAAATGTACAGGTGGGGCAGTGTTCTTAGTGGAAGGCTTGATATTTTTAAATCGGATTATTAGATAATCATGTGTTAAATGTAACTATATACACAGGTAAAGTGGGTGTATCCAAGAGGTATAGCAGCAGTCTTGTAATGGCCTGTACACCAGAAAGTAATATGCATCCTCCCGCCTTCTGCCTCCAGCGGTTTTCTTTAGAAGCTGGCCAGTTCCCCACATCCTTCAAGGATGGCGATTGCTTGAGTATGTGGTGGCGGTGGTTTCATGTAGAGTCGTATGTGAGTCATCCTCTTTTCTCTCTTTGTAAGAATGTCTGTTCTTGAAGAAATCTGATACATACACAGCCTATATAGAAGAGGGCAGAATATTTAATGGTGTATAATAATTTATATAAGTCTAAAAATCATATACAAAATTTCAGGAAGCAATTAGGAACGTAAGATAAAACTGGCTAGGCTGGTGGTAGTGGTGTATGCCTTCAATACCAGCACTGGACAGCCAGGGCCACACAATGAGCCACTGTCTAAAAAAAAAAAGAGAAAAAAAGTAGCTAAAAGAAAAATCTTTTGAAGAAAATTCTTCCAAGTGTAGTTGCTTTTTAATAAATAGCTTCATTTAACCAACACTTAAAAAGCAACAATTCATTTTCAATTCATGCAAAAAGAAACTTGTTTACTCTAACTATGTTTTTTGACAGTAAAAGCACTATGAAGTTTACAACTTTCACAAAGAAGTAATTTTTACCTGTCTGACCTATCCTACAAGATTTTATTAAAATTGGGAGTCATTACCAGGCATGGTGGTAAAGGTGGCACAAGGCTTTAATCCCAGCACTCAGGAGGCAGGTGGATCTCTGTGAGTTCAAGACCAGTCTGGTCTACAAGAGCTAGTTCCAGGACAGCCAGGGCTACACAGAGAAACCCTGTCTCAAAAAACCAAAACAAACAAAAAACAGGATTTTTACTCAGAATTATTGAGCCACATTTTCTACCTTGTCAGGTTTCTCACTGCAGATTTTTCAAAATGTTTATTGTAGCCGTGTCAGCATGCAGGCTACTGTTCTGTGTACTTACAACTAATATTGCAACCACAGCTCCTTGAATGAATCCCACCAACACGTCGCTCCAGTGGTGTTTATAATCAGAAATTCGAGAAAGGCCCACATATATGGATAAAGCAACAAGACCAAACTGCAGTGTGGGGCGTAAGAGTCTTGCCCAGTCTCCCTTCATCCTGGCTTGAAGATAAAGCTAGTAGAAAAGGGGGAAGGGAAGAATAAGTTCATTTAACAAGCCAGCAGAAAACTTGAGTCTCACCACACTTCTAAAGAGATTTAGATTATCAGAATATTTACATAGGAAATAGAACTTTAGGCAAGCATTGTCTAAGTTACTACTTTAAAGTGTGTGCCACAAATATTGCCCCAGAACTTGTATTTAGAAGAATTTATTGCCTATTTAGCTATTCCATGCCCTTCAACGTGTGAAGCGGGGCTTCAGTGTGACTCTAGACAGGATTTCAAGGTAGTTCTTCCTTTGAGTTTGAGTTAAAATTCTGGGAGTGTGTAGTGCTGTCATTTGTTCCTAGTCTTGGGATAAACTAGAATTCAGACAAGTTTGCCATTGCTCTAGGCAAGACTTGTTTCCTGCTTAGCTCATCTAAGGGCTGTTTGCTTAGCTAACCTGTTTACCCAAGAGTTCTGCTATCCTCAAACAAGAGCAACTGTTTTCTAATAGTCTTAGGGGACCCCCCCCCAAAGGTGTTGAGAACTGCTGCTCTAGTGAGTGCAGTGACTTAAGATCTCAGCAAGCCAAGTAGCACCAGTGAGCAAACCCAGCCAAGTTTTAGCCTTAGTGACCAACCAGAATCCTCTAGAAACGCTGCATCGCCAATGGCCCTGCAGCTATGGTTTTGTGTCAGGTATGGGTTTGTGTCCAAAAAAGCAGTTCTGTGCCTATCAAGCCAGTCTTCAGGTAAGATTCTAGAAAATCCTGGTGAACCTCCCTGCTTACTGCAAGACCAAGTGTCCATCAAGTTGGAGAAAAAGAGGGAGGGAGACAAGCTCTCTGCAGTTATTGTAAGAAATGCAGATTATACAGGCAACTTCCTATTCCTTAGAAGAGGCCTTGACCAACCAATAGTTACACCTAGAGAAGATGGTGGAAGAAGCTGCCCAATCCACCCACAGGCAAAAGTACAGATGCCTTCCAAATTCATGCTAACAGTGTAACACAGGGCCTTTGGGCTTTTTAAACACTTGGGACAATTTGGGTGTTTTCCCTTGCTTATATTACCAAGGATCATGCCCTCAGATTCTAACACCCAAAGAGGTGATCCTTTGGTCATGGAGGCAAAGCCTTCATAAGTGGGACCAGTGCTCCTGGGTGAGACTCAAAAGCTCCAGGATCACTTGCATCCTGTAAGGCTACAGCAGAAGTCAGTAGTGTGCAGCCAAGAGGAGGAGGGTCCTCACTGGAACCTGACTCTGTTTGTGAAAGCTCCCTATGTAATCGATTACAGCACCCCAACCACCTAGCCTATGGTAGGGTATAGCCAGTCAGGGCTACAGTCTAGAAATTATATTTAGTTTTCACTAATGATATAGTAATCTCCATTAGATGATAAAATCATCTCACCTGGAAATAAACTGGTAAGCAAAACATTTTGCAGCTTGTTTATTTCTGTTTTACCCAATGGCTGACCTTATTAATATTGTTACTGTCTCGCAGTTTTCCCCACTTGCCACTGTAAACTGGAGCCAAGGGGGTCAGTTATTTGGGGCCTCAGGATGTGTAGCTTAGTGGTACCTGACTAATAGGTGTACGTAGTGGGGACTAGGTTTGACACCATAAAGCAGGGAGAGCTGTTTTTAGAATGGAAAAAATAGATTTTAAAGTTTAAATATTTGTTTTACCTTTTACCCAAATCCCCAAGCCCTGAACAACACTATCAACACAAATACTTGCCCAACAAGCTAAATTGTTTCACCTACATTTGAGAATGAGTCTGGTCAAGAGAAAAGTATAAAACAGGCATAATTAGTTCAGGCTTCTCTGCCATTCATGGAGCTCCGTCTTTGAGCCATGAATTCATCATCTTCTCCTTCATAGTCTGAAAACATCTTTAAGAAGCACAATGCTAAGTGGTACAGGGTCAGTGCTCAATGACTACAGATTTCAAGGCA
Source organism: Alexandromys fortis (assembly GCF_014885135.2). NCBI lineage: Eukaryota > Metazoa > Chordata > Mammalia > Rodentia > Cricetidae > Alexandromys > Alexandromys fortis. The sequence continues at coordinate 3,254,350 of NW_026067959.1, read as the reverse complement.
GGAGCTATGTGAGGGAATATAGGTTTAAACAGACAGCCGTCTATACCTGAGAGGGCTCAGCTGCTAGGAGAGATGTAAATAAACCTCTGTAAGATGGATCCATGAAAAACCTGATACATTGCTACTGTGACAGTCACACATGGCAGCCAACCAGATTCAAGGGGAGTCACAGCAAGTGCAAAGCAGACCTGCCTGGGGCTCCTCCAGCTCTGGTACTGGTGCTGCCTCCCTGGCACTGAGCTCAGGTCTGGGCTGCCTGCCAGGGCACAATAGTCAAAGGATGGGCTTTAGGAAAAATTTTTAACTAGAAGTTAATTTGTAATTGTCAGGAATCTTCAGACTTTAAATGACTGTATCTCCACCCAAACCTGAGACTGACCTATAATGCCAAGATGCCCAGAGAAACCCATGAGTCACCGCCTCAGGAATGTGGGAGAGGGGAGGTTGTGTTGTATATAAATAGGAAAGCCAAGAGACACTGTTTGTTCAGGGCAGAAGTCAAAGCTAAGCCTACATGCCAATCAAGTAAATGTTTCTACTGTGTCAAGTCAGCGAAACCATAAGTGATTGCTTTTCTCCAGAAATGCTTTGATTTATGACACACCTATCTACTTGTTTTCTCTTTGTGTGTGTGTTTACATGTTAAGTGCACACATGTGAGTTTAAAAATTTGGGTACATGTATGTGCCATATTGAGGCCAGAAGTCTATGTTGGGTGTCTTCCTCTATTTCTTCCCACTTGTGTTTTGTGTATGTGTGTTTTGCCTGCATGCATATCTGCATGCTTGGTGCCCCTGGAGGTCTGAATGGGTCTTCTGGGACTGGAATTTGAGCCACCATGTAGGTGCTGGGAATTAAACCCTGGTCCTCTGGAAAAACAGTCGATAATTGCTAGCCATCTTTGAGCCTCAGTGTTTGAGTCAGGGTTCTCACTGAACCTGGAGCTCACAAATTCACTAGACTGCTGGCCAGTCATCTCCAGAGATTCTCTTTCCTGTCTGCCTCCCCAGCGCTACCATTACAGATGCATGTCAGCACACCCAGCTGGAACTAAGGTCGCCATCCTTGCAGGCAGGCACTTCACTAACTTCCCCAGACTCCTGTCAAATGCTTACATCTAACGGTTCACAATGGCCCAGGTACCACATTATAGTTGCTCAAGTTATCCTACAGCACAAGCTTAGCCTCCTTCCACTAAGTCTCTTTCGGGTAATTCCAAGGTATCAGGTAATAGTGCCCCTGATTGTCAAGAGACAGCCCTCCCAAGGCCTCTTCCTTCTAGAGGAGCAGTCATTCCCCACTTTCCCTACATGGAAATTACAAGAAAGTCATTCATAGCAACTGAAGCAGAATTGTAGGTCTCTTTCAAGGACAGAGACACTGACACTCGGGTCTGGCTGAACACTTCCAAAGCCCGTCATGGCAGCCTACAACCTTGTGCTCTGGACAAAGTCCTACAGGTGGGTAGACCAGGCTCTGGCCAGCCCAGCCTTCCTCAGAATTCTAGTTAGAAAACAAAACATATTTAGTTCCTTTGGAACAAGTGCTATTTTTCCCTAATAAACAGAGGATGTCAGTGCTGTGTGCTGTCTCTACCCTGAAATGAGTCACCCTCATGGCATAGCTACAGAAAGATTTGGGTCTCTTCAAAGCTCCTGAGTTGTAAGAGAAAGCCAGCTTCAGGTTGTGGACTTGAATGTGATAACATCTGCATTTTTTTACAGTTTTTTCAAATAAAAAATTTAAAGTTGATTATAAATTCTGACACCAAATTAACTTTATGACTCAACATTCACATCAGAGATTGCCTTACATAGCTAAAGCTGGCCCAGCACTCATAAGTATAGACCTATGTGACTATCGCAGCCATATAATGCCCACCTCCATCAGATTTTTTATCTTTGAATATTCATGTTATAGGGAAAAAACAGGAATCTGCAAACTTGCATGCAGTACAACTATATAAAAATTAACTTAGGAAGAAAACTGACACAGGACCATCAAGATGGCTCAGCAGGTAAAGACACTTGCCACCAAGACTGACCTGAGCCCAATCCCAGTGACCCACATGGGGGAAAAGAACACTTCAGCTGTCCTCTGGCCTCCATAGCACACACAAACACTAATTAAACACAATACAAGCTTTAAAAAAAAATTCTAGCTCATCTGTGGGGGGTAAAGGTTTCCCTCCAAATGCTGGAAGAGCAACATAAGTACAAAAAAAATGTTACATAAAAACTGAGTTTGAGGCCAACCTGATCTACAGAACTAGTTCTAGGAGAGCCCAGACTATACAAACCATGTCTCAAAAACCCAAAAATATGTAAGCACACATTTTATATGGTGTATCTATACACACACACACTGAACTTCAAAGATTCCTAGAATGTGTACTAACTCCCTGTCTTATGTACTCATCACCTCTGGTTTAGTGAGCTGTGTGCATGTCCATCTTTTCTAACTCCTCCGTGCCAACTTGGAATATGGCAAGTGTGCAAAGTCTCTGGGAAACACTTCAGAAACTGGAAAGATGACATGCCTGCTCCAACAGTAGCCACACTGCCTTCACTTCCATTCATCAGACGTCTCACAGGACAGTGTAGCAGGAAAACCATGAAGCTGCTGAGCCTCCAACCCAGTGCCCTGCCCAAACAGTACAGAAGCTTTGTACCCCGAAAGTGTCAGCATACGGCAGGAGCAGGCTTCCTGCATGTGTACTTTTGCTACATGCCACATGGGAAGTAAAACCTATATGCAGCAGCTGCCCCTGCCACCTGGAGTACTTACTGCTGTAAACAGCATGCAGTACATAGAAAACGAAGAGTGCCCCGAGTAGAAGGACAACCTAGGAGAAAAGAAGAGAAAAACGTTAATTTTATTTCCTGGAAACAGGCTTTCCCCTCCCTTTGTTCTCTTTTCTGTTTGGTGCTTGTGCCTGCTTAGCCACTCCCCAGTCCTAGACTGTTCTTGATTGGCAGCTCCTTGGCTTGGAGGTCGCAAGTGGAAAGAGATAGGAAAGGAAATAATCACTGGCAACTAAAAACCTCACTAAATGGAACGACGCTATCCTTGTGAGTTTGGAGACCTGGTGTTAAATATTAAAAGCTGTGGAGATGGCTAGGCAGTTAAGAGCACTTGCTGCTCTCTCAGATGACCCAGGTTCGAGTCCAGCACCCAGATGACATCTCAACTGTCTGTAAATCTAGTTCCAAGTGATCTGACACCCTCCTCTGGCGTCTGCACCAGGTACAAGCTGGTGCACATACATACATGTAGGCAAAACACTGATACTCAGAAAATAAATAAGTTTTAAAAAAGATTACACACCACCCCAAATATAGATTTGAAGCAAACTCAATGAAAATTCTAGCAAACAAGACACGAAGACCTACCATGGACAAGGAAAGCTTTAAAATGAAGAATAAAGGGACCTCGTTTTAAGACCTATAAGGCTGCAGTATAATACTGGCAGAGAGAACATGGATAAATGGAACAGACTGAGCACTCAGCAGCAGACCCACATTTCAACAAAAGTCCTAAGAAAATTGAAAATAGTGATTTAGCTATCACTGTTTTGGGCAGTGGTGTTGTACACCTTTAATTCCAGCACTTGGGAAGCAGAGACAGGCAGATCTCTGAGTTCGAGGCCAGCTTGGTCTACAGAGTGAGTTCCAGGACAGCTATGCAGAAAAGTCCTGTGTCAACCCGCTCCCCTCAAAGATGGACTTGTCAGTAATTCTGGAAACTGCATAGTCTGTTGGAAAAAATTGGAAAATAGTTTCCTTATACACAAAAATAAATTAATGCTGGACCTCCTGTAAGAGCTAAGCTTAAACATTGATTTATAAAGCACAGGTGGGTATAGATCATTAGGATCCCCAAACCACAAACTAGGAAAGCAGACCTAACACAGGGTTTCATGGAAACTTCAGGGAGATGGCTCACACGCAACAATGCTTGCCGCTGGACCGTGAGGACCTGAGCCCTGTAACCCGGAGGCTCACTGGGACTCGCTGCAAGTCAGGCTCATGGAATCAGCGCAGCACACTCCAGAGACGCTGGCTCAAACATAAGGTGAGGCATAACTGACAGACACACAATGCCGACCTCTGAGCTCCCCGTGCATACACAAAAACAAGTTCTTAAAAGTTGATGCTTCTATACTTCAAAGAATATCAGGAAAAAAGAAAAGATTTGGAGAAAAAAATGTCAAAACATGAAAATGTCTCCAAAATGACATTTATTAGCACAAGTGACTCACAATGCAGGAGAGCAAGGGACCCACTTTTTTTTTTTTTCTTTCTTTCTTTTTTTTTTTTTTTTTTTTAAAAAAACAAGAACAAGAGCTGAGTAGAGATTTCCCAGATGACAGGCTGAAAGGACAATAGCCACAGAAAGTTACCCAGCAACTTAGGGACAAACTGCAAATGAAAACCACTGAGATACAGAAAACCTGTAGGATGGCCAAAACAAGAAAGACCAGTAACAAATGACAACCAGGACTCTCACACATTCCTGGGAAGGATGCAAAATGCTACACCCACTGTGGCACTTGGTGGCTGGCCCCCTGGAACTGTAACAGTACATACTCCCAAGTATTCTTTCAAGTAAAACAACAGGCATATTACATGCAGACATTGTTTATAGCATTTTATTTCATTTTTTGAGACAGGGTCTCACTGTGTAGTCCTGGCTGGCTTGGCCTGGCATCCACTATGTAAACCAGGCTGGCCTCAACTCAGAGATATACCTGCTTCTACTTCCCAAGAGCTGGGATTAAAGGTGTGCGCCACTATGCCCAGCTGAAGCTTTATTTTTCATAAACAACCCAAATTGAAACAACCTAAATGTCAGTCAACTTTCAGCTGACTGGATCAGCAATCTGTAATAACCTCCCAGAAGAACATGGACAAATCATGAAAACATGTTAAAAAGAGAAGGCAGATATATCGGGGTCCTCACCGAGTGATCTCACATACGACATCCTAGAAAATATGAAACTGTAAGGACAGAAAGTTGACCCAAGGGCTGCCAAGAGTTCAGGTGAAAACCTAATGCGATGATTTCGGGTGAACAGATCTCATGTTTAGGGATTACAGACCAGTACAGCTACTTTAAAGGGCTGCTCAGTTAGTGCATACAGACTAAGTTACAACTTGGTTTCACTTCACTATAATATGAAAGTAACACTCATTGAGTAAAACTACTTTTCTGATCTTTCCAATATACAATATGGAGTACAGAACTCTGAACCTAGGCACTAGTGGTTAGCCACAGCTACCAGCCAGCCACATGACCAAGAAGGAAAGCCAACTCTACTGAATCTAATCTGTGTCACTGTGTGACGTGTTTAGGCTGGGTCATATACTGAATACACATTTTACTTACGACATTTTCATCGTGCAGTGACTCTTCGAGACTGTAAGTGAAGAAAGTTTGGCCTCAGCCATCTCCCCAGCCCCTTAAGAAAAAGTTACTCCTTTGGAGGTCACGGTTTCATTCCTCTGCTCGCCCTAGCGTCTCTTATCAAAGTGGCAGTCAGCTCCTCTTCCAAGTCATCAAAGCCTTGTAGCCAATGGATAATACCAAAGTAACACAAGTGTCAGAGACCACACACTTACCTGCCTTCTCTGACTTTTTCTGCATTCCCTCGACATATGTAGTTCTCAATATAACCATCACTGCAGTTGATTTTTGACCAATCAGGGTCACAAACAGCCAAGAAGTGTGGACGCAGTCTGCCTATAGAATACTTGGCAATGTCAGTCAGGGACTGGCTAGCTGCAGCTCCAAACAAAAAGGCTCCGATGGCTTTGTAAATAGTGGCTATATAGTGATTGCCAACAAAGGAATTTGATTGCAAGGCGTTAAAGTGAATAGACAGACTTTCTCCAGCAATCATCTGAAAAAGAAAGGAATAGAGGATGATAAAACAACAAGCAGGCCCTTTAAACAAGCAAACAGAAAAGCAAGTGCTAAATTGCAAATGATGTTTGTTCTAATCCCCCTTTAAAGTCAGTTTAAGACGTCTGATTGTAAAGTAACCACAGCCCCAGGCTGACAGTAGGCACCACTGCCTAGGCCACGGCTGAGCCCAAAGCAGTGTGCAGTCTACATGAAGGAACAGCCCTGCTTCTTTTCCTGTGTTCAAATAAACTGTGCTCTCCACAGCTACAGTGAGAGATTCCCCAAAGACAGCTGTGGCTCACTCAAATACAAACTCCCCAGTGAACATATTATATAACTATGTTTAAAATCTACCAGTCTACATTTTTTCTCAACATTCCTTTGAGTCAAAGACATCCATCATTCTAAAAAGAGTATAATTCAGTCCCATGGTCTCCAAGTTATGTCTTCTGGAAGACTCAGAGAAAACCAGACGCCTTGAAAAAGTCCTACCAAAAGACTCTTGGACTCCTCCTTCCCGGGGTGATTTCAGATGATTCCTCCCTTATTCTTCACCGCTTTACAAAATGGAGTTAAAGTCTTCCCATGAGCATCTGTGGACTGCTACAGTGTCAGTCTGGGTGGTGAGCTGCCAGTGTAGCGAGCATATGGCAGAACAACCTCACGGGTTTACCACCACTGCCTTGAGCAACCCAGATTCTGACTGCTTCGTTATAAACACTAGCAATTTGCTACTTACATAAGACGAGAGGACACATTCTGGGGGCCTGCTATCTACACAAACACTTAGGGAGCAGTAAGCGTGCTAACCTGTGGGTGGGAGGGAGGTGGAGAGCTGTGTGACCAAGTTTCCCTTGAGACACCTGCTTGCTTCTCTACCTCATCTTAAACTTAAGCAGTCTTACAGGGAAGGGTTGTCTGCGGAGCTAGCATTGCCATAGGTGGCATAAATAACGGCCGCCACTTAGTGGAATCTCAAAAATCCGTTGCCAGTCATTCTTCCCTCATCTGGCTCGACAGATCCTAGGATCCCTGAGTCAGTCTTGCCAATTAGACTATGAATTCTGTAAAGCTGGCTGGTTTCTTACCTTTCCAGTAGAAAGCTAAATTTGGCACAGGAGCCCGGTGTCAATAAACTTTAACGGAAGGTACTGTCCGGGGTGAAAGTCAAAACCCTTCAACACATTATATTTCACAAAAATAGTCTAGCTGTCAATGAATGCATAAAACCCTTCTGAGACTCGCTTATAGAAGGAAACTGGACTTCTGGGGTCACTGCACCTGCACTGTTCAGTGGCCCTGATTTAAAGACTATTGCCTCTTTGAGTCATTAAGGGCTGCTAGTGTGAACGGATTTCTCTAGCACATTACGGAGTTGATCTTTGGTGGCGGGAAACACAAGTGTATTGATCAACTACAGTTTAGCAGTGTGGCCCTCCACACCCCAGCTGTCAGCTGTTTCCACGAGCTCAGTTATGTTCCAGAACCAGGTGCACAGGTGGCTTCCTACTCACACTTGGCACCAGCTGCAGGCACTCCACCCCCTCCTGCCACTGACGGAAGCAACCCAGCTCTGGTGTTCAGAGCATCTCCGCAAGTAGCATGATCTAACGCTTGTACTGGGGTGGCTCCCAGGCTCTAATGTTGACACATGCTTCGTCAGCAGGCATCGTTTCTTAAACTTACATGCTCTCCTCTTTAACAGAAACAGCCAGAAGAAGTTCTAAATCTAGTTTTCTGTATTTGATCTGCATAGGACAGTCATTCTTCAACTCATTTTGATACTTTGTCCTAACCTTTGGTCCATTATACCTTGTTCTTAATCTTTGTCAAAGTCTACACCTAAGCCAACTGTGGCCTAATTAATCCTACAACTCAAAGTACTTGTGTTTCATTTACTTAAGACAGTAAGGATACAATAATTAATACAGAAGAGGCTGTCTCAGGGAGGGAGGCAGAACCCTTATAAACTGCCGAGCCATCCCTGCGGGCCTATGCTCACAGCACTCTCTTACCAGCTCCTTTGTGTCCCCACAAAAGACTGTCTACACAGCATCCTCACAGTGTCCTCTTTCATTCAGGGCCTGCTAGCCCAAAGAAGTCTGGCATTACTGGTGCACTTCTTATTTCCACCCCTCCCAGACAGCTCTCCTTGCTTCTATTTCTTTATCTCCTCCTGATTCTTTCTCGAAGGCCAAAAATGAATTACTGGGTTGAGCAGATGTTTATCAACCTCACTTCTCACTGACCATTTCCTCTGTACTGAATCCCTCCCTTGGCTCTTGGTTCTCTCCGACGTACCACCTAGCACGGTTAGAAACCATCTGCAAGCCATGCCAGAGGCTCGGTGCAAAGTCCAAATCAATGACTTTATTTTAGTAAGGCACCCCCACCCACACACAATTTATTTTCTTTTTTTTTTTCTTCACAATTTATTTTCTAATAAATGAAATTCAGTTTATACAATTCTGATTAAGAAGTACTTGAAAAACTGAATTAAGTAAACCAGAATTATTTTAAATTAGTACATGAAGCTGCTACCTCAAGCAGAGTTTGTTTCTGCCGATGCTAATTTGAATACTTTACTAAATGTAAAGATAACTTCAGGGAGACCGCTGAAAGGTTTTAAGTTTTTATTTAAGTGTATTCTTGAGTCCCTTCGGTGTGCTACACACATGTGTGTATGTGTCTCCGTGGGTGTACCACACGTGTATTTGTCTCCGTGGGTGTACCACACGTGTGTGTGTCTCCGTGGGTGTACCACATGTGTATTTGTCTCCGTGGGTGTACCACATGTGTGTATGAGTCTCCGTGGGTGTGCCACATGTGTGTATGTGTCCGTGGGCGTGTCACACGTGTGTATGTGTCTCCGTGGGCGTGCCACACGTGTGTATGTGTCTCCGTGGGTGTGCCACACACGTGTGTATGTGTCTCCGTGGGTGTACCACATGTGTGTATGAGTCTCCGTGAGTGTGCCAAATGTGTGTATGTGTCCGTGGGCGTGCCACACGTGTGTATGTGTCGCCGTGGGCGTGCCACCCGTGTGTGTGTCCGTGGGCATGCCACACGTGTGTATGTCTCCGTGGGCGTGCCACACGTGTGTGTGTCTCCGTGGGTGTGCCACACGTGTGTGTCTCCCTGGGTGTGCCACACACGTGTGTATGTGTCTCCATGGGTGTACCACATGTGTGTATGAGTCTCCGTGGGTGTGCCACATGTGTGTATGTGTCCGTGGGTGTGCCACATGTGTGTATGTGTCCGTGGGCGTGCCACATGTGTGTATGTGTCCGTGGGTGTGCCACACACGTGTATGTGTCAGGTTCTCTAAGGTGAAGTTAGAGATGGTTGTAAGACACTCAACATGGGTGCTGGGAACTGAACTTGGATGCTTTGGAAGAGCAGCAACCACTGAGCCATCTCTTCTTCCTGAAACACTTTGTTTTAAAGGTTCAAGTTAATAAAGTCTAATTTCCACTTTAGATGGTTGTGTTGGGCCCTGTAGGCACATCCACACCACACAGCCTGGGCACCTTTAAAGGGACAGAGCAGAACTGAAAGAGCAGGGCATCTAGCACTTTAAATGTCAATACAGGACTCTTGGCTGACTCAGCTGCTGTGCACTGTAAGACCCAGGACCCCCTCCCTGTTGTATGTGAACGACTTCTATAAGATTTGATGGCAATAGGTAGTTTAAGCTGGGCTTGAACTTACACTCCTGCATCAGCTTCCTGAGTGCTTGGAGTAGGCACACACCACCATGGTCAGGCAGGACTCAAAGGCTTCCCGGCACTCAGGAGGCTAAGACAGGAGTGCGACAGTGCATGAATCCATGCCTGCGCTGGGAAACACAGGCAGACCCTGTCTCTACACAGATGACTTCTCCTACAAACCATCGCGGGTTTGGTCACCTTTACTAGTAAAAACTTAGTGCAGAGATCTGGGCAGATGAAGGAGTCCCTGGTTTCTTTAACCCCTGTCATACTGTACATTGTGTGAGTTGCAGTTCAGTCCTACTGTAACCTGTCATGCTGTAAGACAGTTGTGTGAGTTACAGTACAGTCCTACTGTAACCTCTGTCATACTGTAAGACCATCGTATGAGTTACAGTACAGTCCTACTGTAACCTCTGTCATACTGTAAGACAATTGTGTGAGTTACAATACAGTCATCTGTAACCTCTGTCACGCTGTAAGACAGTCGTGAGTTACAGTACAGCCCCTCCACCAGATACTGACAACAGTTTCAGGGAAGTGGCTAGAACATGCCGGGCTCCAGGACAGCCACTGAAGACTAGGGCTGACAAAGCAGCATCCTTCCTCCCAGCATCTCAGTTTTACAAATAAACATGCATACAGCAGAAGGCTTTCTTTCACTAGTTGTCTACTACAAAGTATGAATTAATTAATTTTCATTACTAATCTGATTATGTGATGAATGCTGTTTTCAAATTAATTAAATGTTGACACTTACTTCGAAAGTTGACAAGGTATATACATGCTGTCGTCTTTTCTCTTGGGATCATAATTCTGCCTTTAACTGTGTTAAAGTATTGTTAAGTTTCTTTGTACAGAAATGTTAACTTAAGTATGACAATTTCTGAATGTAAGGGCCACAGAAACAGTCTATCACTGGACTCTACCTAGAGCCACGCCCTGGGCATCCCACTGAGACGCTGGGCAACCAAAGCTACCACATGGCTCCAACTGTCAGTGTTGCCTTTGGTGCTACTAAGACTCCTTCCATGTTCACTGCTAATCACAGAACATTAACTTTTTCTCTCCGTTTATGGCAGTGTTTAAAACTCTTCTAAAAAATGAGGTGAATGAAATTTTAACTTAAGTTAGCAATTTCTCTCGTCTAGAACACAGTACTAAAGAACAACAGTCAGTTATGATCCCCAATGCACTATGTGAGAACCACGCTGCTATAGCATTCAACAGTCACATAATTTCTGAAACAGAAGCAAATCAGAACCGTAATACTCACAGTGACATAAAAATTAGCACAAAATCTACATATACTGAGTTAGGCTCCAATTACATAGTTTTACTCTTTTGACCTCATTTAAAATAGCTCCATACAATAAGGCTTCCACTAAAGTTAAACAAGTCCTGAGGGGACATACATTTAATCATCAACAATCCATCACAAGAGTAACCGTGTGCTCGAAAGTTAGAAACTTGGAAAAGCAGTTTAACTTACAACGATAATACTGAATGGAATGATTATTCCACCTAATAACGCATAGGGTATGGTGTCTTCTCTGTAAGGGTACTTGATGGACTCATCATTACAGAACACTCCTCGCTGGAAGGGGGTATGCCTTGAAGTAAGAATTGCAAAAGGCAATCCAGCTAGCAAAAGGGAATAAATAAAAATATCATTAAAAATTATCAAAACTGATTCATGGCAACAACCATCCCAGAGACTTTAAAAATGCATTTGCTATGGAAGTAAGTAAGAGCACATGTAACAAGGAAATGCAGACTGCATGCAGCGGAAGTTAGGAGGTCGCTCGCGATGGAGGGGGAGTGTGCTTCTCTAAGGAGACAACGCTTCCAAGTCCTCTGCCAGCCACTTTAACACGGGCATCTTCCAACCTTTGTTTCTGCCCAAATACAGCCACTTCTGGGGAAATCTCTTCTCGTGGTCTTATCTTTAATCAGCCAGGTTTCCAGCACTTTCTCAACCTCTATCTGTCACAGACTTTGTTTCGAAGAGGAAAACATTTTAACATTCCTTTTTCACTACAACACTTAGACAGGCCAAGGTCACAGCTAGATTAGGACAGTGTCTAAATTAACTATTCATTTGTTTCTATTATCCAGAGAGTACTCAGAGCTGCCTTGGAATGGCCCCTGAAATTGAACCGACTTTCTTAAGACAGGCAACAGCGTCAAGCATAGACCACCTAACACACACCCGCTTTATCGTTTGTTTTCTGCGAGGATTATGCCTCACACTCACCTCTTAAAATGTTTAAGTTCTTCATGCATTAAATATGGCCATTTACTAATTACAGCTTACAGCTTTTAAAGAGAGATTAATTCAGCAGAAACCGTCAACAAGTCCACTTCGATCCAAGTATGCAGGCTCTCCCTTAGGAGTCCCCTTCTGAATGCAGTGTCTCACCCACTAAGCTAGCCTGTCCATGCAGGTTCAAATGCTCCCTCTTCATGAGGCACCAAGCCCTGATGGTCACCCTAAGACTGACAACCAAGCATCTGCTGCTCTGTTTACATAGCATCCACTCTGTCCAACCCATAAAGCAAGCAGATTCTGTCATTCTTTTCTGCTAGCTCTTCTACTTATCTGCCCACTTTCATTTAGATACTGAATAGCCAAAGTACATTACTTAACATACAATTTGCCAATGACAGCTGCCAACTCTTTAAAAACCTTAAAATTCAACAAGATCCCCAAAGCCTTGCTTCTGATGGATGCTATTCTTTAAAAGTTACACTAGAGCTGACTTTGCTAGCCCACCCTCTCACTGAATCCAGGCTCGCCCAGTTCACAACATTCTTGCAATCAGGGTAATGGGGTGAAACACCCAGGCCTTCAACACATGTGCTATGGCTGTAGCACAACTTCAGGAGAGTCACACAAACTTCTCACTCTTATCAACTCGAGTGCTAACTGCACACACGGGGTGGAGGCTCCACTGCTGCCTGCTCTGCACAGCAGCTGAACATGGACCCTTCCACCAATTACAATACTCGACGGAACGGACATTCGTTTCACATTCACAAAGACCTATACGTTCATTTTATTTGTAAGAACTCTACAAAAAAAAAATACTGGAAACTTTTACTGCCTACACAGCACATTTCTCAATTGGTTGCATTTTTTTTTCCAATCAGCATTGCTTCTTTCTATAGTAAGATATTTAGTACAGAAATTAAATATACATCACTAGTATCCAAAACACTCTAGGTTTTGTGGTTTTAGTCTACGGGAAATTTCATATTAAAAGCCTTAAATATACTGAAAAATATTAATATGCATACCAATTAATACTAAGTTTTTTTCTCCTTTGGCCACAAAAATCAAGTTAAATTACTCTTAAATTTAGAGGAGAAAAACAATATTTTTCTTAAGATGGAGGGAAAAAATTTACATACAAGTGTGATAAGTAGTCCACTTTAAAATGAAGGAATGTGTAATTGGGTAAATATTCGATACACTGTATAAAAAATCCTCAATGCTGCCGGGTATGGTGGCACAAGCCTTTAATCTCAGCACTCAGGAGGAAGAGGCAGATGGATGTCTGTGAGTTCCAGGAGCCAGGGCTGTTACAGAGAAACGGTCTTGGACCCCTGCCCCCACCCCCAAAAAAGGAATCCTCAGTGCTATCAGGATTACAAAGCTGAGGACAGTACAGTACAGTACAGTACATAATTACCCCGGAGAAGAACAGAGAAAAAAACCAGGGCAGTGTCTACAGTGTGAGTCCCAATAGGAAGGGGGACAGGAGGAAACAAGAGATGCAAACGATTCCCTTAGCTACAAAGGAGAAAGAAAATGTGCAGGACAGATGTGACGTGAGAAACAATCACAAAGTAACAGTGACATTACATGGACACAGAGAGCGGCGAGCTGGTGCAGGTCAGGACGGAGGAGCAAGGACGACTCAGAAGAAGAGTGTCGGGAGGGGAAGGCTGTGATCGCCATTCTCCAGTAAGGAGCTTTAAGGAGGGGGAGGAGTAGAAACCCAACACCAAAGCAGGAATCCACCACAGGTGCACTCTATCCGGAATTTGAGTTCAGAAGGCATCGGGAATACGTTTAAGTTGGTAATAACCACCCCTTGTCACCATCACAGAAACCTGTGGTTCATTTCCACTAATTTAGCTCAGTACAGGCCAGCCACAGGTGTTCACGACCCACTTAAGACTCAAAAGGATGCTTCTAGAACCTCTCAGTAATACAAGACCGAGTCCATGTGAGCTGGCACACAGCACTGGCACACACGCAAAAAGGCCGAGGACAAAGCCCATTTACCGAGAGAAAGAAGGGACTAGCCTGACCCGCCCCAGGGCAGGATGCAAAAGGTAGCTTGGGTTCCCCAGTGCCAGAAGGTCTCAATGGTCCCACTATCTAGGCTGCTGAGTACCTTCTATCTGTTTCAACAAACAAGTTTTACTTAGGCTAATGAGGAACAGTTTCTACCCCTTCCACATCCTAATCGTCCAACAGGGACAGCACAAAGGCTGCTTTTAGGCTTCTGGCTAATCTCTACAGTACAGAGAATATTTCCAATTCAAATCCTTGTTTGCATTCCTAATTATTTCCTTAGAATATTTTATGTAAAATTAAAGGATATAAATGTTAACATTTTTGGCCAATTACTTCCCCCAAATGTAACTGTACGGTCCTAATTTTCTCTACCAGCCATGGTACAGTGTGGAAAAACTGAACATTTTAAGTAAACAGTTGACGCTATCTTTGACATGTATGACATCCAAGGCAAGAACGAAAGGACTGTCTATGTTGTTGTCAGTTCAAATCAAAAATCCTTTTACGGGGCTGGAGAGATGGCTCAGTGGTTAAGAGCATTGCCTGCTCTTCCAAAGGTCCTGAGGTCAATTCCCAGCAACCACATGGTGGCTCACAACCATCTGTAATGATGTCTGGTGCCCTCTTCTGGCCTGCAGGCATACACACAGACAGAATATTGTATACATAATAAATAAATAAATATAAAAAAAAGAAAAATCCTTTTACTTTTACCAGAAAGATTACATCTCTTAAACAAATCTCTTTTCATAATTTTTAAATGACTGCATCTGCCATTATTTTCCTTAATACTCTAGCTGGGAAATTAATTTTAACTTCTCTCCTCCTTCTTTTAAAGATTTGCATGTTTATCGTCTGTGTGTTTATCTGTTTGTACACCGTGTGCATGTATGTGGCCATGAAGGCCAGAAGAGGATATCGGCTGCCCTGGAACTGGAAGTACAGGTGGTTATGAGCCACCCAATGTGGGTGCTGAGAACTCACCCTGGTCCTCTGCAAGAGCAGCAAGTGCTCTTAACCAGAGTCATCTCCCCGGCTTTCCTCCCCTCTTTAATAACCTTAAGGTCCAACATGTACCATAAAGTCCATCCACTGTAAATCCACCACCACAATCATTCATGAGCCTGTGTGCATTCCGTCCATCCTCCTACACCAACCTAGAGCGACCACTGCCCTGCTTCCGGCATCTCGTATAAATGGAATCATACAGCAGCTGGTACTTCCCATGTGCTCCTATTACTACTATAACGTCCTTGAGGCTAATTCATGTTGTGCATGTGTTTTCCTTCTTACGCTAGACTACTCTACAGTACATACACAGCACATCTGGTTTCTCCAAACACCAATGTCCAGTTTGGGGATCTTATGACTAACACTCATACACGAGTCTCTGTGTGGATGTATTTTCATTTCTAACGAGCAGACACCTACAAGGAATTGCTGGGTCATGTGGTAACTGTATTTAACTTTTTAAGAAGCTGCCAAATTCTTTTTTAAAGAGGCTGTAGCATTTTCATCCCACATCCTGATTTTTAATATGTCCAATGGTTAGTCACAATGAACACATTTGAAGCTCAAGTCCTCTGAATAGAAACTTGAGATCATCCTTGAAATAGTACAGCCTTCTGCTTCCAATAATGAAAATCTTCAACGGTTCAAATGGATGTGTAATATAGTAGCTCCTAACTTGCACAAACTGCATACCACAAAAATATTTCCCCATCCTCCACCTGAGATAGTAAAAGACTGCTAAAAACACCAGCTTCTTTAACTCTCTCTTATACATATAGCTCAGGAGCTTGGAACCGTAAGAGAAATACTTGCTGTGGTAGATCTGTAACATTTGCTTGTGTTGCATTCCTTACACTGCACTTGTTTAACTCTGGGAAGCTGTGCTGCTTTACCTGTCTAAAACACCTAATGGTTCAATAAAGAGCTGAACGGCCAATAGTGAGGCAGGAAAAAGGATAGGCGGGGCTGACAGGCAGAGAGAATAAATACAAGGAGAAAAAGAGAAAGCAAGACAGATCAAAAAGTGAGAAAAGATGGGACCAGCCACACAGCCAGCCCCGGAGTAAGACTGAAAGTAAGATTAGAGAAGAAAGAAAAGGAAAAATCCCAGAGGCAAAGGGTAAATTTGGGATAATTTAAATTAAGAAAAGCTGGCTAGAAACAAGGCAGGCTAAGGCTGGGAGTCATAAGAAAAAATAAGACTCCGTGTATTTGTTTCGGAACTGGGTGGTGGACCCCTAAGGAGCCAAAAGAGTAAAAAGAGTAAAACGACAAAAACTTCAAAACTGTTTTAGTTAGAACTTGAGCAAAGCTTAAAAATTGTTGTCTCTTATATGAAAAAGACTCCGGTCAGCCTGCTCTACAGAGCGAGTCCCAGGACAGCCAGAGTTACACAGGGAAACCCTTTCTCAAAAAACAAAACAAACAAAAACAACCAACCAACCAAACCTCTTCTAATATTAGGGAAATGCAAATACTTCCACAAGTTATATTTATGTAGTCTTGCCTGTCCCAGAACTTGCTCTGTAGACCAAGCTAGCCTTGAACTCACAGAGATCCTCCCGCCTCTGCCTCCTGAGTGCTGGGATTAAAGACAGGCATCACCATGCCCAGCCTCTTTTACTAAATTTTAAAGACCTTTGTAGCAACTTAATACGTTTAACTCGATTCAGTACACAGACCAAAAGGCTGAGGGACTCCATTCATGTCTTAGCAATCCAGACATTTAAATCTTATTCTTATCAATAATAAGGTACATTTCATTATAAAAGCTAATATCAGAGAGTGGGGTCTTAACGGTCTGAAGGAAATCATCTTTAATTATTAAGCAATCATTCAAATCAGCTCAGTAATGAACTGAGATCCCACTTTGTATGGTCATTAGTCGGGGTCAGCGACGAGCTGGCAGGAGTCTGACTGTGGTCATTTCAAGATGTAAGCTGAAAGTAGCCAACAGGATTTGCTGGTGGACTGATTCAATATGCATGTATGAGAGAATAGCCAAGGATGGAAAGCAGGTTGAGCAAGCCATTTAAAGTTACACTAACTGAGAAATGCATCCCTGGAAAGGGAACTGGGGAACAGGATGAATCTGCTTGAGTTACCTATAGTAGACAGCAGACGTAATGCCTGCGATGAAGGGAAGACGTCAAGGCTAAAGATGTAAACAACACACACGAGCCAGATGGGATCACAGAAGGAACAAGTCCAGAGAGAAGGGGGAGCCATGACTCCACAGCACTCCGTATAAAACATCCATGGAGAACAGAGCCTCAGAGAAAAGGAAATGGGTGGTGTGTGGAGGGGTGATTTTCAAGACAGGGTTTCTCTGCATAGTCTTAGCTGTCCTAGAATTCACTCTGCAGACCATCACATCCGCCTGCATGTGCCCAATATGTATTTTAAAATTAATATTCACTGTGTATAAGTATATGCACGTGCACTTGCGTGTGTAGAACCCAGGGCTTTCCATGAGACAGCAGGTACTCTACCAGTTTTTAAGCCTTGCTTTATTTTTTTTCTTAAAAAACCTTTTAAGTTTACGTAAAACCTGAGCAGAAAATAAATACACACATACACACCCTCTCTACTATCACACTCCTTGTCTTATAAACACCTTACCTTGGCCCAACACATTTGATAAAACTAAAGAACCAGTATTAGCACACTGGTAATAACTGCAATCTGAGGTCCACCATAGGACTCATTCATAGTTCTGTCTGCACTGATACATCCACCATCATGGTACCTGCCATACAGAGCAGTTTCACTGCCCTGCAAATCCTCTGCTTTAGGTGCCCCTTTTATCCTCCCTCGCCCCACTTAACTCTGCACTAGCTCTACAGTCTTGCATTTCCGTAATATCATAGTTGGCATCAGAAAATGCAGTCTTTTCACACTGGCTTCTTGTACTTAGTAATGTGCACTTGGAGTTCTTTCATGGTTCTTCTTGGATGATGGTTCATTTCCTTGGATTTTGTTCTTTGGCTCTTGCAGTTCTAAGGACACAGCCCAGGGCCTTGCCCATGCGAGGCAAGTACTCTAGCACTGAGCTACACCCCAGCCCACTTGTTTCTGTGTGTCATCAGATATGAATATTCTATGTGTGGAACATTCCAATTCCACACTTCATTTATCCATTCAACTACAGAAAGGTATCTTGCTTGTTTTGTTTTTAAGTTTTGAACAACTGTAGTCGGAAATTTCCTTGTCCTGACTGCCCACTCCCCGTCCTGGCAGCTGCTTCCAAATTACCACACGGAGACTTAATATTATTTATAAATGCTCAGTTAATAGCTCAGGCTTGTTACTAGCTGACTCTTACCTTTAAATTAACCCATAATTCCATTTATGCTGCCATGTGGCTCATGGCTTGTTACCTTATTTTCTGCATGTCCTGCTTGCTCAGTGGCTGGCTGGTGTCTCCTCTTACTCTGCCTTCTTCCCCATGTCCTATAGCTTCCTGTCTGGCTACTGGCCTGTCAGTTCCTTATTAACCAATGTAATACATATTCACAGTGTACAGAAGGATTGTTTCACAGCAAGCAATTATGAATAAAAATGTTACAGACATGTGTGTGCAATTTTTTTTTAATGTGACCAGTTTGCAACTCATTGGGGTAAAAACTTAGGAGCACAATTGCTGTAGCCTATGGTCAGACTAAATTAACTTTGTAAGAAATTGCCAAAGTATCTTCCAAAGTAGCTATACCATTTTCTGCAGCATCTGGCATTATCAGTCTTGAATTTTCACTATTCTGGGGAGGACAGTAGAGCCCCAGTTTGACTTGACACCAAGCACCCTTTCACAGCTTGCTCATCATGTGTCTGTCTTCTTTCTCTTCAGACCTCCAGTCTACTTTCAGCTGGCTTGTTTTCCCTCCACCCCTCACTTTTTGGCCCCAGCTACATAGCCAGGCTGGCCTTGAACTGGAGGTCCTCCTGCTTTAGTTTCCCAAGCCCGGGACCACAGGTTAATAACTGCACTCAGCTTGGGTTGTTTTCTCAATGTTGGTTTTTTAAAGTTCTTAGTACATCTTCAACTGTGATCCTTCACTGGGTTGGGGAAAAAAATTCAAAACACCTGTCTGTGCCATTACTGTTCTTTCTTTTTTTTAAATAGGGTTCCTCTGTGTAGACCAGGCTGGCCTGGAACTCGCTCTGTAGACCAGGCTATCCTGGAACTCGCTCTGTAGACCAGGCTGGCCTGGAACTCGCTCTGTAGACCAGGCTGGCCCCTGCCTCCCAGGCACCACCACCGCCTGTGTCACTTTCTTAACAGTGTCTTTCAAAGTACAGTTTTTTTATTAATGAAGTCCAGTTTGCCAATCATCTCCTCATGGGTCTACCTAAACCTTCCCTGTTGTATACCCAAGGGCAGAATTATTTTTAATGATCAAAAACTTTCTACCTCAACTACATGGCCGCCAGTTGGAGATATAAGGCTCTGTTTTTAAAAATAACATTTTTTAAAGCAAATATCACAAATTCAGTCAATTTTCTAAGACATAAATTAAAAAAACAAAAAAAGGTAAAGTAGTTTCCTCAGTTGGTTTTCAAAATAGAGCCCTCGGAAGCTGGAACTAGAATGCATATCCAAACAGCACGCTGCCCATCACACTTGGGGTTCTTTTTAAAACTTTAAAAGAGAAAAATAAGTCACTTTTAAAATACAAATTTTTTACCATCTAAGATCTTATTACTCATCAAATTATACAAGATGTGTAGATATAGCTATGTTAAACATGAATAATCCCTGTAAATAAAAACAAAGTATCTTCTATATGAAATATTACATGCGAATTATTAAAACAAATCTATCCTAGAAACTGTAAAGAAGTCCTTCTGCATTAGTTCATAAGCCATCATCACATTAAGGCCCAGAAACTAGCTAAACGTTGCTCCTTCTATTCCCTAAGTTTGTATTAACAAGGTTTTCCAAGTGAATTCCAACAACAAACTCAAGAACTCACCACACCAAGCACTCAAGGTTCACACCGAGTGTTTCTCACTGCTCTGAAGAACACACACACCTGTGTCACTGGTCTCCATCCCCACTGTCTAACAGTTGGGGACCTATTCTGATCACTTATTCAAAAATATTTGTTAAATAAAAAGGACACAAAACTGAATCTGTAGTGTTTTCATAATGAAATAAAAACCGCCAAACTGAATATCCCTGACCTGTCACTAGTTTTCAGCAGGTAGGAGACTACAGGTTACTGTTTTTATTGTTGATCGACTTTATAAGCTTTGTTCACTTCATAAACCATTAGATTTCTGTAATTAAGTTTTAAGAAAAAAATGAAATGTACCAAACCCTGCGATTTAAAGTTAACTTCCTGAGCCTCAAGCAATACTGAATAGGTTGACAAAAACCTGATGTGGCAACATTTGCTTAAAATAATAGCTACAACACAGACCTCCCACTCCGTCCAAGGACAGTGGCACTGGTTAGTGGCACTCGGTGACAGTTCTGCAGGAGTCCCTCCGCCCAGATCACAATCCTGGGGGGGGGGGGGAGCACAACCAGATAATGCTAGCGTAGTGACACTGCCTCTCAGGGAAAAGGATCCTAAAACTAAATTCCTAATCCCAATTTTTCACCGTCCCTTTTATTTTAAACTCATGTTTAAATTTTAAGTATACAGAAGTATGTATCTTAGAATATAATAAAAGTCGAGATCATTCAGCCACTGGAATACTATTCTGGAGACTATTCAGGAAAGAAGAAAACTTAAAGTGAAAAAGACAAACTGAACTCATATTCGTGAACTGCTAAAGCAAAAAAAAAAAAATAGCTTATTAAAAATCAGGAAAGAAAAGCCAGCCAGTCCTGCTGAAGAACAGGCTGCTGAGCTGACTGGGACTCTTAAAAGTTTGGACACACCTCTAAGGAGCTGAGCTGACAAGACCCAGGAGGGCACAGGGGAAATACACAGTGGACCCACTGCACTCAGAGACGTGCCAGAGGGTAAATCCTGCCCTGCTCCTTTTCTTCTATTTCCAAGTCCCATAAAAACACACATGCCTGACATCTCAGGACTTGGTAAATAGAAGCAGGGGACCAGACGTCTCAGGCCAGCATGGACTACCTGAGACTTATCTCAGACAGAGACAAAGTGTGAGGCTTAGGAATCAGAACTAAGTATAAAGCAAGCAGGTGCAGTACCCCAAGTGGCAGTCTTAACTCAGTTTGTCAATATTAACATGGGGTGGAAGTCTCTAGTGACCTGAAACAGTAAAACCCAACACTACAAGTCGACGATCTCACATACCACAGCTCTAAACAGTGATGGCCTGAATGTAGTCTGCAGACTTTACTTACAATCTTGTCTTTTCAGACTTAGAAAGCAACATCTTTTTATGATCTTGATTCTCAGCCAACAGTGTGATGATAAGGCAGAATCTTGGTTTAGGCCCAGCCGTGAAAGAGCTTACTGGAGCTGAGCAGTAGCGGGGCTATCCCTCTTCATTCGTATTGAGAAGAGTTAGTCCATCTTCAAGCTGTTTTAAGTAGCACACACCTTTAACTGGAAAAATCACCATTCTCCAGGAATAAACAGCAGAACTCTTTCCTTCAGCAACCATTTTCCATAGTAACACTAGTGAAGGTCGGGCTTGAATTTACTCCCACCCCAACGTCATTACTTCAACAAGCCACCACTACCTGCTCAGTAATTTACTTACAGAGGAAATGGGTAAGCCAAGCCCCACTATGACGAGCAAAACGCTTCTGACGGTACTGTCATGGTATGGATACTTGATGCTGTTGTCAGAACAGAAAAAGCCTCTCTGAAATGGATATATTTGGCCAAAATTTAGAACAGCCATAGGCAGGGAAGCTGTTGGGGAAGGGAAAAAAAAGATACATATAATTACATTCAATTCACTTCTTTAGGGAGGAGAGAGTATGGGATATAAATCTTAACTAAACTCTGCCCTTTCTGGAGAGATCGAGATCTCTGATACCCCGTGGAAGGGTTAATGAGACCACGCAGCCTCTGCGCGTTCACAACTGACGCTCTTGCTTGCACTGACCTCTCGTCTTAGGGACAATCGGGAAAGGGACCACCAGGGAAAAGATCAAAATTGGTCCACAGAAAATAAAACTGAGAATGCAGGCACATTTTTTATTTTACATTCTATAATTAATTCCTATTTAATTTAGCAGTTTAATATCCTAAATATGTTTAAGGAAAAAGACAAACTAACATAAATAAATTTAATAACAGCATCATAGTATTTGAAAGACAAAGAAGTAAATATCCGTTCCACATTAGAATAAAGTTCAAAAAAAACTTATAAGTATATTTGATAATAAAAAAAAGAAAAGAACAAGCCCTTGTTCCCCAAGACAAAAAAAAATGGCTTTCTTGGTCTTGGCAGGGTTTCAAAACGACTTTAACATGCCTCAGCCTCCCAAGTAGCTAAGCCTATAGGCACACACCATGTCACCTGGCTCGCAGTTTCTAAATATGTTCAAATTTACACTGATTTGGGCTTTATACAGTTCAAATACTGAAGCATCTGCTTACTCATTGTATATGCAACACTAGGTTAGACCAGATACAGAAAACTAATTTGTGCAAAACAGGTTCAAGATCTAGGCTGTATTGTGTAGAAAAAAAAATGTACACTTGAGAGCTTGTTTAAAAACACCAACACAGACGTTTTTCAAGAGAAAGTAACAAAACTACTCTGTAACTGAACTGTTCTGTTCGCTGGGCAGTGGTGGCACATGCCTTTAATCCCAGCACTCGGGAGGCAGAGGCTCTCTGTGAGTTCAGGGCCAGCAGGGTCTACAGAGAGAGTTCCAGGACATCCAGAGCTACACAGAGAAACTCTGTCTCAAAAAACCAAATGCCAAAACAAACAAACAAAAAAAACCAAAATTGTTCTGTATCTTGACTGTAATAGTAATTCTAGTAACTATTATTACTGCACACACATCCAAAAAGAAATACAAAGCAGAAATATACCATTAAAACAGAAGTACAATTATTAAAGTGGTATAAAAGAACCAACAGAAATTCAGAGATTGACATAAACCGAGACAAAGAAGAGCATTGAAGAAGAGGTGACAAACAGGTGACTCACAGGCAACAGGAGGCACAGGGAGGAGCGGCAGCACCAGAGCTGCAGGCACAGGAGCAGAGGGAACGAGCAAAGGGTCCATCCATCCCACCAAGAGAGCTTCCCCACACTGCAGGCTCACACACGCCAAGCACCAGCTACCCAGATGAACTCAATCCTCAGATCAGCTCATGCACAGATTGCTGAGGCCCCGCTGGTCATTACAGTTACTACTGTTTTAAGTGGGACAGGCAGGATTCTAACGCCTGCTACTCCCCCAGCCAGTGTGCATGTGTTCTCCTATGGGTACAAGTGATTCGCCTGCAGTCAAAGTTTAGAACTGTGTTGATGAAGACAGACTGGAGGCAGTGGAGCTGTCCTTTTAAAACATGCTTGTTCAGTAAAATACGTCTATTCATGATGAAACTTCACAGTGAGAGGAACATCTTTGCCACTAATTATCTCTGAATTCTGCAAGTCTGAGGTTGTAATGACAGTATGAGGGCTTCAGGTTGTGTTTATTAAAGGACTGTTTAAAGGACTGTTTAAAACACTGGCCTAAGAAAGAATTTACCTTGTAGGAAATAAAAACAAGTCTTCTTTTGGCCAAAGTCAGTAACATAGTAAACTAAGTATTTTAGAAATTAACAGGAAGAGAGGAAACAGAAATCTTTAACACATCTTTGAAATAATCCAGAAGTTGAAGACAGAAAAGGCTGCAGGAATAATGTTTTGAAATAGGAATGACACAACCCGAAGGCTGCCCACAACTGCTGAGGCGGACGTGAAGTGACGTTTGGGGTAGAGAGACTGGTCGCCCTAGACTGGAATGTGGAGTTGCACGGGACATCATCCACGGGGAATGTGCTAGCTCAGTGTGGAGAGCACTGCCTTTGCCTCACTCCCCTTCCTATGGCGGTCAGCCTTCTCTTCCACTCCTCTCACAGCCCTTAGTCACACTCAACTACTATGCTTTTGAAACCCTGGGGCTCGTCATATATTATCAGTCTTCTACGGTGAGCGCTGCCCCCCCTCCCCTTTCAAGATAAGCCAGGCCGTCCCTTACCTGTCCCAGGGCACTGGAGACAATTACCCTGCCTTTCTGAACATCTTTCAGCAACACCAGCAGCAGATACTATATTCATTATTGTTGTGCCCTTTGAATCAGGGTACAACATAATCAAAGCTGAATAAAATTTTACTAAATAGCTAAATAAATAAATAAAATTCAGGATAGAGATGTGTAAGCATTCTAAATTTATTACTTAAAGAGGATAAAACAGTTCTCAGAGAAAGCACAAAAACAAGACAAATAGAGCAATCAGTCAAGAACTAATAGTGTCCATAAAACCATGAAAAGAGACTATAAAGAAGGAAGAATGGCTGGTTATACACTCTAGAGGGCAGGGAACGTGTCTCTCTTGTTTGGCAGCACGGAAATCATTCTCTGAAAACATGAATAAACACTAGAAAAGGACAATGTTATACTACAAAAGCCAAAGCTTGAAGTGTCTCATAGCTGGCCATACAGGTAATGCAGGATGTCAAATGTCCACATTAAGGAGAACGAGAACTCAGTAAAGACCATGAGGTCAGAGGGGAAGGTTATTAACTCAACAATGCCCTCTGGAAAGTGGCCTCCTATGCTTTGACAGTTTCACATATGTAGATGAGGGGGCTTTGGTCACTGCCACGCTCATTACTCTCTCATGGCCTCCTCCCACTGAAGCCCTTCTTCTCAACATGATTGTGTGTGAGTGTCATTATAAAAACATCTTTTCTGCAAGTTATAGTACAATTATTTCCCTTACTCTTCTTAAATGTTACATGTTACAGGTAGACGGAGAGGGAAGGAAAAGGGACAGAGATTCATCCATCTAAACAAATGCCTCTATTTGTACATGGTGGCATATGCCGACAATCCCCAGAATTTAGGGGGCTGAGGCAGAAGAATCATGAGTTCAAGGCAAGTCTGGGTTATACTATAAGATCCTATCTAAAAAATAAATATTCTTGCTGAGTGTGGCTGAGCACACCTTTAATCCCAGCATGCTGGAGGCGGAGTAGGAGGGTCTCTGTAAATTCAAGGATAGCCTGGTCTAGGTAGTGAGTTCCAGGCCAGCCAAGATGATATATAATTTTTTAAAGGATCCTTTATTTGCTCTAGAGATTATCTTAATAGTTTAAGGGCATGAGGGAGAGTGGCATATTCTAATCGGTGTCGTAGGAAGTCTCTAAAACTTTCATAAAGGACCATTCTTCCCTTACTATCTAAAGGATAGAGATAATCTTTTTAAAGTTTTAAAAAATTATCTGTTCTATGTGAATGAGATTTTGCCTGCACTTACATATGTGTACCAGGTATGTGCCTGGTACCTAGACAACTGGAAATGGAGTATGGATGCTTGTGTTACTATGTGGATGACGGGACTCAAATCTGAGTCCTCTCCAAGAGCAGCAAGTGCTCTCAGCCACCGAGTCACCCTTCCAGTTCCCACAGACACTGACTGACACTGACAATAACTCTAGATACTTTTCTCCTCATTAAAAGTTTCGGAGGAGAACTCGTTTAGGAACCCTGCAATACTCATCTATGTGCTATTATTTGTTACAGACGTACAATGGCGCATGTGTACATTTCTATCAGAAAGCAGGGTTTAATAGTCTGTAGATGTCTTCCCACTACCTTCTCCCTTCTTCACTCAGCACAGGACCCGCACACAGACAACCCGCAACTCTCTCCCCTCTGCCTGCAGTTAAGTTTAGCCAACAGGGATGGAGAGGCTGGCACTGGCAAAAGCCAGAGGATGGGAGCACAGAGAAGGCAGGTGTTTCTCTGGTTCCTCCAGCAGGCTCACTATGGCTTTAATCCCTCATCCGAGGCCACAGCTGCTAGCCAGTCACCCCTACACTCAGATCCTTAAGGAGCTCCTAACTCAACCACTCTTTCTCTTTGAAACTTTAGTTTAAAAAACCTCTGAAACCCATGATAATCTTGTGCAACAACAAATGTATATCCTGAAAAGGGTTATAGGATTTTCCTTTCTTAAAAGGTTCAAGTTCAAGCCAGGTATGGTGGCGCATGCTTTTAATCCCAGCACTCAGGAGGCAGAGGCAGGTGGATCTCTGAGTCCGAGGCCATCCTCGTCTACAGAGAGAGTTCCAAGACAGCCAGGCAGGGCTACACAGAGAAACCATGTCTCGAAAAGGAAAAAAAAAAAAGTGCAAGTACAAACAAATCATAAAAAATAACCCAGCAAGCAATCTGAAACTCAGGAGTAGGCTGGGGTGTGGCTCAGTGTCAGAGTACCTGCTGAGCATGCATGAAACCTGGCTTAGTTTCCAGCAACACCGCACGTTCGTGTGTATACACCACACACACACACACACACACACACACACACACACACGAGGGGTAGGTTGTGCAAGGGGAACTTCAATCCTATACACTGTTTCCCACTGAGAACGAACGGCTAACAAAGACGAGCAGACTGAACAGAGCCATGTTAATTACTAACGCAAACCTATAATTTACAAATTCCCAGAATCTTGAACTTAATTTCTGTAGAGCCCAGCATGACCTCTGAACAAAGCTTCAGTGGTAACTACTGTAGGGCTTCCTGCAGCAGGGGCCCTTGCTCTTCTCTCAGTGAAAAAGCAAAGTCAAGTCAGGGACCAACTGCACCTTTAGTGACCCTGAAACAGAATTCTCCATCCTCTGCGGGAAAGAAAGAAATCAGACCTGCACAAGACGGCGAAGAGCAAACAGTAATCCTGCTTCAAAGTCCTAACAGGTAGACAGTCAGCTCTGGTATTACAGCACATGACACACGATACATATTACGACTGTATGTAATCTGTGCACCACAAGCATTCTGCCCCTCCATGCAATTTCCAATCTCGGCATTCATCCCACATGTTCAACGATTCAACAAGGAAGCTACGTTTCTCTAACTCTGTTCTGAGACTCTCAAAGTTTCACATGGTGCCACTCTGCAGTACATTAAATTCTATATTCTGTGAGTAAGACGTGGAAGTCCTATTGTAGTCACTTCCTGAAGTAAAACCAGGTTTGGGTTTTTAATTCAGTATTTATTTATAAGGCGTGTGAGTGCTTCACCTGCATGTATGTTATGTGCACCACACGCCTGCCTGCAGAGGTCAGAGAGGGCATCAGGTCCTCTGGAATTGTTGTGAGCCATGGTATGGGTGCTAGGAACCAAACCCAGGACTCTGTAGGAGCAACAACTAGTAACTGCTGGGCCATCTTGCTAGCCCTTGAAGCACAAACAGGTTTAAAAGAAAGATTTGTTTCACACAGCACAGAGGTCTGTGGTATTTACTGAGTTTCACCACGCAAATGAAACAGCTGGATCATGGCACATGACCCTTCTCATATATCCCAATAGAAACAAATTTTATTGAGCAACAAGTCATAACCATGCTAATGTTTATACATTATAAATATGCTTATAGAAGAACATAATTATATTTCAGATTTCTCACGACAGAATCTGTAAAAGTTAAAAGTAAAAAACTTAGTAATAAGAGTATGGATCAGATACAAAAAAATGTATTTACTACATCCAGCAAAATAATCTTAAAATCACTCTCTATGTACAATTGTATTAATATAAAATAAACATGTGTGTTTGTACTTAATAAACATTAAGGGACATCTGAAAAAATATATAATCAACTTTTAGGTTGGTATCTTCACAATCAGATAGAAGGTATTTCTTGCTGTATACACCTTCAAATTTAACTAATTTCTAACAACAGATTAAGATCACTACTACATCTGAATTCCTTATTTTATAACTTGGCTAAAATCATACTATCCATTTCCTGAATTTCCCTTTCCTGTAATAAATACATGTTCTTATTCTGTTCAACACCGAGAACAATGAAGGACATAGTGGTGACTAGCTGGTAGGCTTGCTTGATGCCTCAAAGATGTACCTTCAGAGCAGTGGTTCTCAACCTTCCTAAAGCTGTGAGCCTTTAATACAGTTCCTCATGTCATGGTGACCACAACCATAAAATTATTTTCGTTGCTACTTCATAACTGTAATTTTGCTATGGTTATGAATCGTAATGTAAATATCTGATATGCAGGGTATCTGATAAGTGATCCCCAAGAGGGTTGTGACCCATGGGTTGAGAATCATTGTTCTAAGGGTTTTGCTCTCACAACTTTTGAGATCTATAATTATAACCATAATAACTATTCCACCTAAAAATAATCAAAACAGAAAAGCTAGCTCATGCAAACATGCTTATACAAAAGGAGAAATCATCTTGAGGCTCAACAGGTTGGTAGAATGGGTGACTTTAGTCAACACTTCTTGAATCTTCTAACAATGCTCAGGAAGGCCATTACAAAGGCGGTGCCATCTTCATAATTGCAGGAAGAACAAAGGAATGCTTCTCTAGTGAGTCAGAGTCAACTATAGAGACATAGGCTAAGAAAAGATCAAACCCTGCCTGGGCTGTACAGCAAAATCTCCAAGTTATTAATTACTAATAAGGCATATTAAAATAAGCCATCTTGCCGGGTGATGGTGGCGCACGCCTTTAATCCCAGCACTCGGGAGGCAGAGGCAGGTGGATCTCTGTGAGTTCGAGACCAGCCTGGTCTACAGAGTGAGTTCCAGGACAGACTCCAAAACCACTGAGAAACCCTGTCTTGAATAAAAAAAAAAAATAAAAAATAAAATAAAATAAAATAAAATAAGCCATCTTTTGTTTAATGGAAACAGAGGGAAAAATAGTGCAGCAAGGTTAACCAGCTGAATCTCTACTGAAACAAATGTCCAATATAGCAGGCCACGGCTGCGTGAGGACAGTGAGCACTCTCTATGTGGCTAGTGTGACCTAAGTGTTGACTTTTAATTGCAATTCCTTTAATTTCAATGATCATAATTAAAACTTTTTTCTATTTTTCATATATCAGAAACATAGCAATTAAGGATATATTCATATAGTATCTGGCATCCCTTACCACATTACTATAAATCTATAAAAAAACAGATTGAGCCAGTATATTGGCCCACACCTATAATCTGACACCAGTGAAGATGAGGAAGAGGAATGACAGGCCCATCTGGGCTAAAAGACCCTGTTTCAAAAAAACAAACCACAGAATCAAAGAGCTGAAAGAAAAAGAAATTAATTTAAAAAGTATCAATGCAGTGACTTATTTTTTAAGAGTTCAGGAAAATAAAAGGAATAAAATACAAAAACTAAACAGAAAAAAGGAAGATGGAAAATGAAGAATTTGGCATATGTTGGTGTCTGCTGCATTTAGAGATTTATGAACTCGGTCATGATTTAACTTTTAAAAATGTGGGAGAGGAACAAAGCTAAAGCAAAGTATTAAAAATTATTATTGGGCTGGAGAGATGGCTCAGTGGTTAAGAGCACTGGCTGCTCTTCCAGAGGACTCAGGTGCAATTTCCAGCAACCACATGGCAGCTCACTGTAACTCATGTCTGTAACTCCAGTCCTAGCGGCTCCAACACCCCCATACATGTGCAGGCAAACACCGATGCTCATGAAATTAAAAAATAATAATAATAATTTTTTTAAGATTTATTTATTTGTTTGTTTATTATGTATACAACATTCTGCCTCCATGTATGCCTGCATGCCAGAGGAGGGTGCCAGATCTTATTACAGATGGTTGTGAGCCACTATGTGGTTGCTGGGAATCGAACTCAGGACCTCTGGAAGAGCAGCCAGTGCTCTTAACCACTGATCCATCTCTCCAGCCCCTAGTAATAATTTTTTTAAACTTCCAAAAAAATTTTACCACGAGTAGCACCTCTTAGCTAGTGTCAGAAAGTCAGACACTGACTCTCCCAGGCAGCCTGTGCCCGCGTGTGTGGAAAGTCAGACACTGACTCTACCAGGCCGCCTGTGCCCGCGTGTGGCAGGGCAGGTAAGCAGCATCCTACAGTTCAGCAGGGAGGACAAGATCCTAACATGGTATGTCTCTTCATACTCTTCCTCACACCTGCTGTCCTCGAGGAAAGGAGTCTGACTCCAAGGATGGGTCTCCTGGAAGAATGAGACCTTGTCTCTTCACCCACCTTCAGTCTATAACCTGATGAGCCTGTGCGGCTCTGTACACACAAACTTAACTCTCTTCTGCCAACCCTGGGACAGCTTACTACCACACTCAGGCTAAATGGCCATCTGGATATCCAATACTCTACTGCAAACAACAGAAAGGAATCATAAAACCTCAGCAAAATCTACACTATTAAACAGACAGGAAGTTGCTTCTAGACTAATGTTTCACCAAAAAGGAAATAAACAAAACTCACTTGTAAGAAATACATTCCACGGGGGCCAGGGGAGGGGTGTGAATCACTTATGTAAATCTGACCACGTGTGCACGCTCGCATTCTTCCAGGAAGTCCACAGACTGTGAAGGGTGCTTCCACACAGCCTTTCATTCGCTCCTTTCAGCTGGGGAAGGTCAGAAGTGAAATTTTTTGGCTCGCTCCTTTCAGCTGGGGAAGGTCAGAAGTGAAATTTTTTGGCTCTTTACTGCTTTGTGTGACCTGAGTTGCTCTTAGGAAGTTCTATTCATTCCTACCGTAAGGAATGTTCTTTTGTGCCTACTTCAGTTTTGACAAAATACAGTTCCTTACTTTCTTTCCAGGTGGCGTTACAGATTCTTTCCAGAGTCCCATGAAGCATCCTCCCACTGACCAACTGCTACACTGCTTCTGAGCACGAGCGGAGGTCAAGGACAACATGCAGGGTGAGTCTCTCCTGCTACTCAACCTCAAGTCCTGATAAACACCTTTATCCACAGAGCAATCGTGCTGGCCCTCAGCACACGTGTATGCTTGACCAAAGGAGAACTGCGGACAGCTGTAGTCAAAACAGAGCCTTCAGGGTAGAGGTGGAAAGGAGGTGGGAGGGGCCAGTGTCACAGAGCACTGCTTCAGGGAGAGAGCAGGCAGGCAAGGGGCAGTGGGCAAGGCACCCTCAGCTTTCAGACACTGCATGCTGGCCCCAGGCTGCAGCACCCCCTCTCTGTGGTTAGTGGTGTGGTGCTGCTATAAAAGTTCTCCACCCCTTTCTCTCTCAGGGCCACAGAAGAGAAAGCAGGGAGAAAAGGTAGTTTGTGTTTCCTGGGGGAGGGGGTATTGGTTTTGCAGTTTATGGTTTTGAGCTGGTAATTGCCTGCAGTATCCTCAACCTTGGAGCATTTTAGTTATTTTAGTTTATTCACATACTTAGGATCTTTTTATGTATATATTTAAACAGCTTTTTGAAACTATCCGGAGGTGGGGCTGAGGACGTGTGCATGGTAAAGTACCTAGGTAACATGTATGACCCTGGGTTTCAACCCATAGGATCACAAGAAAACAAAGGCAAAGCCACAGACTTCCCAAGCTGTGACATGGGGGAGGAGATGGCAGGCTATTTACTCACACCTGTTGTTCCCTCGCCAGAACAGGCGTGAAACAGCGCCAGCTGGCCAGGAACGTTCCTCCCCCTCCCTTATGCTAACAGCTGTTCTGTTTTCGGGCTGTCGGAAGTCACAGTCAGTGCAAACTTTCCATGTGGCTTTCTTTCTGTGTGCAAGACACAGGGAGATAAAGAAGTCACATGTGATTGTTTCTAGCTTCCCTTCTCTGCAACACATTTCAGAGATATCTGTTTGAGGTTTTTTGTTTGTTTGTTTATTGATTTTGTGTGTGTGTGTGTGTGTGTGTGTGTGTGTGTGCTTGAAACTATAACCTAATCATGTCTTAGCCGAAAACCATTCTCTTTGCTGAACTAGAACTGGAGTTAGGGATAATAAGGACATATTTTGAGAGCAAAATTGTACCAGAACATGTGCACACTAAATGGGCAACCTATCAGAAATGCATTATGCAAAAGCCTTGAAAGGCTTCACATGCCCTGCAACTCCGTGGATGAGACTTATATAATCCCAGCACTCTGGAGGCAGAGGCAGGCAGATCTCTCTGAGCTCAAGGCCAGCCTGGTCTACAAGAATGTATTAGGAGCTGCGGGCTGCTTTCTGCCACCCAGCTCCCAGCCAACTGGCTAGCTTATGCCCCGAAATAACAACACATAAATTGTATTCATTTAAACACTGCTTGGCCCATTAGCTCTGGCCTCTTACTGGCTACTTCTCATATCTTGCTTTAGCCCATTTCTAATTATCTGTGTAGCACCACGAGGTGCGCTTACTGGGAAGATTCTAGCCTACGTCCATCCTGGGTCAGAGCTTCATTGCAACTGGCCCTGAGAGGAGCTGCATGGCGTTTGAGCTCACTTCCTCTTCCTCCCAGCATTCTGTTCTGTTTACTCCACCCACCTATGTTTAACCTATCAGGCCAAGCAGTTTCTTTATTAACCAATGAAACAACAGATTGATATGACACTCCCACATCACAAGAACTAATTCAAGGACAGCCAGGACTGTTACACAGAAAAACCCAGTCTCAAAAAAAAAAAATAAAAACAAACATAAAGAACAGTAAGCCAGTGATTTATGGAAAAACTGACCAATTCTGTACCCTGACTCTGTAGCAACCACATAGCTAAATGGCTAAATTCCACATTAAACAGGACTGGAGAGATTAGGTGTGCCTACTGCTCTTGCAAAGGATCTGGGCTTGCCCCCGGCACCTACTTGGAGCAGCTCACAGTGCCAGTTCCAGGAGTATAACATCCCTGGCCCTCCTTGGGCACTTGGACACACATGGTGCACATAAATAAAAATATTTTAATGTAAATTCATTATATGCCAAAAGAAAAATTTACATTGTATAACAAAACGAATCATAACAACAACAGATGCCATTGCAGTTTAGCTGAGGCTTCGTCTTACCTGCACCTATACACACTCTCCCAGGGACTTCAGCCTACTTGCCATATGAGTTGCTACTCCAATATCCTATAATTCTTCCTTTGGTGTAGCAGGATTAGTCCTGCGCAGGGCTGGGTAGTCAGACATGCCTGCACTGGTTTACTTCTGGAACACTCCCAGTTAATACTTAAATGAGCATCAGCAAATTTCTTTCCTAATTTCAGTTTCCTCGTCTAGTAAATGAGAAAAATATTTACCTACCACTTAATGTTAGGAACATTTAGCCCATATGCTAATGTCATACCTGGCATATTACAATTTATCTTAAAAAAAAGCTTTATTCCCTAATCTTTGTCTTCTGGTCTCTTGTTGTGATATATTAATCTATCAGAATGTTTAACTCAAGTACTGTAGTTATCGCTCCAAATAAAATATCTCTGGGACTCTTGGACTCACAGAAGCTTGCAGACTCACCATCCAGAGTCAACACTATCTAATCTGCTCACCTGTTTTGATAAGCTGTTAAAGCAGTCACCAAACAGACCAGAGTACACCGCGATAGCAAGGATGACCCAAGGGTGCCAAAGTTTCATCAAGGATGCAATGTGCAGCAGAACAGAACAAAACTGCAGATGACCTAGGTTTTCAAATGTGGGCTAAAGAAATGGCTCGGCAAGTAAAGCCTAGTAGAGGGATAGAACCAATCATCAAAATACCTTCTTACCTCCGCTGGGAGCCATAGCACTCGCTCACACACACATGCACACACAAATAAATATTTTTAAAATATATAAAGCTTTTAAGTGAGGGATAAATGAATGACTGTCTATTACAAACAATGAAATATCATATAACCATTAAAATTGTTAAGACTAGCTGGGCACAGTGGCACATATTTATAACCCTAGAACTCTAAGAGGTTAAGGTGGGAAGACTTCAAGCTTGAAGCCAGCTTGACTATACAGTAACTTCCAGACTAGCCTAAGCTATATAGTGAAACCTTGTCTCAAAAGAAAAAAATAAAAGAAAGGAAGGGAGGAAGGGAGGGAGGAAGGGAAGGAGGGAGGGAGGGAGGGAAGGAAGGAAGGAAGGAAGGAAGGAAGGAAGGAAGGAAGGAAGGAAGGAAGGAAAAGAAAAAAGGAGAAAAAGACTACTTTCAATTTTACAGAGAATATAACCTGTATACGCAAGAGTATATTACAGTCTAGTACTTGGGCAGCTGAAGCAGGACTGCTGTAGCAGGAGTTTGTAGTCAGGGCAACCAGCACAGTGAGATCCAATCTCAAAACATTAGCAGGCTGGCGACAAGCTCTGGTGTTAAAAGTG
Organism: Alexandromys fortis; assembly: GCF_014885135.2. Classification (NCBI taxonomy): domain Eukaryota; kingdom Metazoa; phylum Chordata; class Mammalia; order Rodentia; family Cricetidae; genus Alexandromys; species Alexandromys fortis. Next base: position 3,220,167 of record NW_026067959.1, on the reverse strand, counting down.
GTTGTTGTTCTATCATGAGGACCAAAGTTCGGATCCCAGCACACTTCAAGCTCCAAGGGATCTGTGACCCTCTTTAGCCTCCAGGGGCACCCACATAGATATGTGCACATACACTCAAATGCACATATAGTACTAATGATAGTCATAATAATTCGTTTAAGATAGAAAAAACAAAGACGGGAGATGGCTCAGTGATTAAGAGCTCTTCTAGAGGACCTGGGTTCGATTCCCAGCACCTACATGGCAGCTCACAACTGTCTGTAACTCCAGTTCTAAAGAGGCTAGTGCCCTTTTCAGGCCTTGGTGGGCACCAGGTGCATATGTAGTACATATACACACTGATAAAAATAACCACATACACAAAAATATATTTAAAGAATAAAAATAAAAACAAGGTAATAGGCTAGCAAAATGTCTGAGAAAACAAAAGCGCTTTTCACACAAGCCTGATGACTCAGAACCTTCATGGCAGAAGGAAGAAACTGATCCCATGAAGTTGTCCGCTGACCTCCACATGTGCATGATGGTACATAACCCCCTACACACATATCATGCAGACACAATAATAACACTTTTTCAAATTTTCTTTCTTTTATCTATATGAGTATTTTGTCTGCATGTATATCTGTGTATCACTGAACTGCCTGGTGCCTATAGAAGCTAAAAGATAATGTTGGATTACCAGTACTGCAGTTACAGATGGTTGTAAGCCACCTTGTGGGTGCTGGGAATTAAATCTGGGTTGTCTGAAAGAGTAGCCGATGCCCTTAACCACCAAATCATCTTTCCAGCCCCAATATTTACAGGGGGGAAAAAAGAGAAGAAACTGGAGAAATAGCTCAGTGGTTAAGGATACTGCTGCCTTCCCAGAAGACCCTGACTCATTTCCTACCACCCGCAGGGTGGCTCACAACTAGCTAAAACTCTTCTCATCTCACTACCAGACATGCAGTGCGTGCACATACATGCACACAAAATATTCCAACATGTAAAATAAATATTTTTGTCTTTTTGTTTGTTTCTTTGGTTTTTGTTTTTTGAGACAGGGTCTCTCTACATAACCTTGGCTGTTCTAGAACTTACTATACATAGCTCAGACTGGCCTTGAAGTCACACAAATCTGCCCACCTCTGCCTACAGAGTGTTGGGATTAAAAGGGTGCACCACCATACCTAGCTCAAAATATACTTTTTTTTTTAAAGAACAAAATTAAAACTTTTTTTTTAATTGGAGGGTTGGGCATAGTGGTGGGTGTGTGCTTATAACCCATCCTTCCGGCAGCCCAGGAGAATTGCTGCAACCGGGGGGTTAGCTTAGAAGACGCAGCAAATTCCAGGCCAATCAAGACTATATACAAGGCACTGTCAAAAAAGACATGGATATAAAAACAACGCAGAAAAGATACATAAGCACAGTGTGAAAGGGCTCTGATGGGCAACTGGATTACAAGTGATACAAATTTTCTTTTTTGGTCTTTTTAGATTTTATCAAATAATAAAAAATTGATTTTAGAAAATCTAGAAGAGTATTTTTAAAGAAAAAAGCTAGAACTTAAACATTGATAGCACTCTCTATCATCTAAGATTTAAATATGGAAATGAGGAACTAAGTAGATTGTATTAAATATTTATACAGTGAAACACATCATGAGTTTCCAAAGTCAAAAGAAAGAGAAGGGGAAGAAAGGGAGAGTGAAAAGGTAACGTACAGCTTTGAAATGATATTTCACTGTATTGCCTAGGGTGACCCCAAACTTGCAATCCTACCTCAGCCTTCCACATAGCTGGAATTACAGGCATGTAAACACATACAGCTCTAGAAGATACATCGTTTCCTTTCAAGACAGCATAGCTATGTAGCCTAGGCTGGCCTAGAGCTTACAGCAGTCTACCTGCTTCATGCTTTCAAGTGCTGGTCACAGGTATGAGCAACACCACCTGAAAATGTTTTTAAATGGGAAAATTCACCGCGGTTCCATAGGTACCCTTCATCAAATACTGTATCCACACATGCGCCTGTCTTGTCAACAGCCAGCAGGCAGACAGCGCAGGAGAGTTACCACAGAGAATGGCCTCTTTGAAGTACAGTCTCCAGAGTTACGTCTCTGGTTTAAAAATGTGAACTATAGCCGGGCGGTGGTGGCGCACGCCTTTAATCCCAGCACTCGGGAGGCAGAGGCAGGCCAATCACTGTGAGTTCGAGACCAGCCTGGTCTACAGAGCTAGTTCCAGGACAGGCTCCAAAGCCACAGAGAAACCCTGTCTCAAAACAAAAAAAAAAAAAAAAAAAAAAAAGTGAACTATAGGGTTTTCTACATATTAATTAAACTTGTAAAACAAAGAATTTTGTACTTGGAAAGAATACCCTGTTAAGGTCCTTCCTGATGTGAGAGAACCAACAGTGGGATTTGGCTCAACAAGCCCACTCACAAAATTCCATGAACGAATGAAGCTTTCTCTACCAGCAGTAAGAAAGAAATCAGTCCTTCCTATCAACAGAAGGCCTACATACCTATGAATAGCAACTGTTTACTATTATACCAATTCTTTGATAAAGCTGTTAAATTCACATGCTCATAAAAATTCTAGAGTTGTTATCTACAAGACCTAATACGTCAATGTCTCAGATGTTGTATAGGCTAACAGTGAGAGCAAATTTTAAAATCTTTAAGGAAACTGCTTCAGTAGCCAAACCTACAGAAAGCAGACTGACTTGATTCACTGTCAGATATAAAATTAGTTATCTTGGTGCTCAAAATATGTGTAGAAAATTTCAAGAATTCTACAAATAAGGCAGGTAGTATTGACAGAGGTTTCTGTTCCACCAGGTCATACAGCTGTTTAGTCCCAAATAAACACACAGAGGTCTACATTAATTATAAACTGATTGGCCTATTAACTCAGGCTTCTTTTTAACTCTTATAACTTATATTAGCCCATAATTCTTGTCTGGGTTAGCCACATGGCTTGGTACCTTTTACAGAGAGGCAGTCACATCTGCTTCCTCTGTGTCTGGTTGACAAATGCAGACTGTGCCTTTCCTCTTCCCAGAATTCTCCTGTTCTCATTGTTCCACCTATACTTCTTGCCTGGTTGTTGCATCTATATTTTCTGCCAATCAGGATACTGGCCAATCAGCATTTTATTAAAATACAACTGACAGGGTACACACCATTGTTCCACAACAAGGTAGTATAGGAAAATTTTCCTAGCATGCTGCAAGTCAAGCATTCAACTATAGGGGTAATAAAAACAACCAAATGAGATGCATACCTCAGACTTCACACCCCGAGACCCAACAAAGTTTACATACCACCAAATTTAAAAAAAAATGTCTTTCAAATTGTAAGAGCATTTACATGGAATGGGTTTATTGTGACATTATGCCAAGTGGCACGTGTCCAGACACTAAAATAACACTTACTAACTTTAGTGTCTCAGAAATATCAAAAACAAGTTCTCAGTTCAGCAAAAAGTCACCAAATTGGCATATCTAAATTAGTACACTTTTTACAACACACACACACATTTTTTTAAAAACACACAAGCACAAGGCATACTGGCCAAGAAATTTTTTAAATGTTCTCTTTTTTAATAGTTATGACTTTTAAGGAAATAAACCATGAATCCATTTTAAAAAAAAAAAAAAAGTGTTTATTTGATCCACTCAAGTTGTTTCATGTAGAAGATAAGTTGAAGAAGGAAGAACTCCTCTAAGCTGCTTCTTTAAGGTTAAGAGTAGCAGTCAAAGCCGGGCAGTGGTGCACGTCTTTAATCCCAGCACTCGGGAGGCAGAGGCAGGCGGATCTCTGTGAGTTGGAGGCCAGCCTGGTCTACAGAGCTAGTTCCAGGACAGGCTCCAAAGCTACAGGGAAACCCTGTCTCAAAAAAACAAAAAAAGAGTAGCAGTCAATATTGTAACTATATAGTAAATACCTACAGCCATAAGAAACAGGAAAAAGAGTAAGCCTAAGAGTGAGTTATTTACAGACATTCTTGTTAACCCAACAAATCTGAACAGACAGTACTCCCTCCATTACAGAACCAGCCAACAGAGTGACCTGGTAAGAGGAAGCTGCACAGCACAATTCTGAATTTTTTAATACCAGGCTCCAAATGTCAAATGCCTTCCATCATACCTAGTAAGAGTTACTTTACAAAAGCCATACATCCATCTATCATATTGTTTTGAAACAAAGACTCACTATGTAAACTAGCCTGGCCTCAAACTTGCAGAAATCCTTTTGCCTCTGCTTCCTAAGTGCTGGTATTTCAGGAATGTACCAGTATGTCCAGGTCTAAATAAGTTATTTCTAAGTAAGGGCCAACTATTTCATTACCATTCATCTGAAGTTGTCTTCCTTTACTTCTGCTGGTCACTGTATCCCCTAGCTAGGACATCATAGCAAACTATGGCAACCTGTTACCACAAACTATCAGTGCTTCAACTGGTCTTCCTCTCATTCTCCTCGAAAAGAAATGATCCTATTAAGCCTGACCTAGCAGCACACACCCATAATCTCTGAATTCAAGAGCTGGCTAGGCCAATAAGATGCTTAGACTGGTAAAGGTGCTTGCTATGTAAATCTGGTGACTTAAATCTGACCCCAAGAACACACATAAAAGTGGGAGAAGAGAACTGGCTGCAGTGGTGTTCTCCAACCTCCACACGCAGGCTATGGCATGCGTCGTGTGTGCCCCCTCCCACCCACCCATACACTGTGTCCATATACACATACACACAAAATAAGAGGGAGAGGAGGAGGGGGCATGCAAGCTGAGGCAGAAGGATGGAGAGCTCCAGGCCAGCCTGAACCACATATTGAACCTGTCTCTATCGGCATGAGCTTGAGCGTATCCATGCTGAGTATCTTCACCGTCCACACCTGCCCTCCTCATCACAACCATACTCTCTTAATGTATAGACGGCATGGGCGCACCTGTGTGGGGAGGCCAAAGGGAAGCATTGGCCACCTTGCTTATGAAACAAACAAGGTCTCCCACTGGCCTAAAGCTCACCAGAGCAGGCAAGGTTGGCTGGCCACCAAGCCCCAGGGAGTACCTGTTTCTGTCCCCCTGGGATTGCAAACATACATCACCAGTTCCAGCTTTTTCCATTTTATTATGATTGCCTGTGTATGATGTGGGAGGGTGGAGGTCAGGAGACCACTCAGCCGTCAGCTCTCACCTTGAACTATGGGTTCTGAGTCAGGCGTGGGTGGCAAGTGCTTTTCTACCTGCTGAGCCATCGTGCAGGCCTCTGACTGGCTCACTACGTGGGGCTGGCGAATCAAACGGAGGTCCTGGCGTGTACAGCAAATGCCTTACAGACTGAGCTAGCTCCTCGGCCTATCATTACAACTTCTTAAGAGATTTAACTCTACCCAGCAATTTCGCTTCACTGATTACTGCAGCCATGATAGTCTGAGGTAGTCTTTTCGTGTTGTAACGTCTTCCTGGACTCTGACAGTTCTCCTGAGTTCAATGACTACAAATATGTCTTTGACTCCTAAAATAACACTTTCCTCTGAGTTCTGCAACTTGGCATCTCTCCGTAAGCATTTCAAAGGTATTTAAAGTTTAATGAGCCCAAAACCAAACTCATCATCTCTTCTCCGTTCACCTTGACATCTGGTTCTCTCCTAGTGCCCTTTATTTAAGAACTATTTTTGGTATAGCTATCTCTTACCAATTGCCTACACTGTCACTAAAATGGGTTCCTAGAGCCTCCCAAATTCCACCAGCAACTACATTAATCTAACTACCATTACCTCAGTTTCCAAAGCCTATCTCATCTCTCTGAGCCCCCCTTTCTAAATTCTAATCTAGTACTCTACCAAGCAAAGTTTTTTGTTTCGGTTTGGCATGGGACTTTTAGCCCATGCACATGCTAAACCCCTACTGAACATGACATGCCCAGCCAGAAAGTAATTAAAGCCTCTTCCTATAAGCTACCATAGCTCCTAAGTTCTCCCTCAAAAGCATGCGCTGGTTTTGGCTTCACTATTTGTGACCACCACTTACCCCAGGGCCTGGCACATGGTGAATGATCACATGTTTGTGGAAGAAACAAATGCCTACAATGTACCTAGCAGCACCAAGCCACAGAACAGGAGTTACATATAGAGACAGAGATCTAGTCCTTTTTAGACAAAAACCTGGAGCGATGAACTTGAGATTCAAGCAGCTGCAGTGTCCCTACACTTAAGAGTTTATATATGCCATGAATACAAAAGAATTCTGCAAAAGTTCAATATGCTAGTTAATGAAAATGTTTTACACATTAATACGAAGTATTACAATAAAGCTCTGCTAAAATTGCAATTCTGACTCTCATTTTGAATAGTTTTTCACAGATACAAAGCTGGCATAATAAAGTGTATCAATTTATCCCCTTTATCATATTACCCTTATTGCATCAATATCAATAAAGCTTTGCCTCCTGTCTTAACATTTCTATCATAATTTTATTTGATATACTTGGCAGCTCAAAATGTCTAACTCTGTGGCTCAGCAACTTTACTTGTTACTTGGTTGCTGAGCCAAGGCCCTGCCTTCCAAATCCAGGCTTTGGCTGCTGTTTTGGAATATTGTTGTTGTCCTTGTTTGTTGCTGAGACAGTCTTCCTGTGTGACTGAAACTGGCCTCCAACTCCTAAGCCCAAGATGTGCCACCATGCCCCGCTCTAGGATTTCACCCTTCATCATGGAACATCTGAGGGTATGAAGGTCTTCCAGAGAGCTACCCATTGCCCTAGTAAATTCAAAATACAAGCCGAATTAATTGGCTAACCTAAAGAACAAATTTCTTACTTCAGGAAATCTGAATCACTATAAATATGACCCCTATCCAAAGGACACTGAAAATCAGCCCCTGGATCTGGCCCAGAGAGCCCAGAAATCGCAGCAACCAGTGTGGGATAGCAATACCCAGGTCCTGAGAGCTCCAGAGAGGCTCTGGCCTCTGGCCTAGGTACTGGCTCTGGGTCAAATCTCTGCAGGGTCCACCAGCACTGAAGGCTGACATCACCAGAACTGTGAGGATGGCAGAGATGGGTTGCTCCTATTCTTTCAAATACCTCAACGTTTTTAAATGTATGCTTTATTATTAGGAAAATTATTAGGTAAAAGGGAATATGGTTCTTATATAGGACTCAAACTTGTTAAAGCTTACTTGTAATTTGGGCCAAGATATTATGGTATTGTAATTCTGGGTGGCCCCTGGGTCTCTGAAGTTGTAGGGTAAGTATGTGAAATTCCCCAAGGATTTATGGATCTGTAGATATACATGGTAATAAACCATCTGTTAGCTGCAGCCCGACCATAGCATTCAAGCCTAACAGTCAGACATCACCACCCAACCATCAATCAGCTACTGTGTTAATTCTGTTAAATGGGCACCTCTCCTAGTTAAGTGTCCTACAGGTCACAGGCAGATTATAGCTCTAAAGGAGTCCCCTAAATGTTTTATCTTTGCTCCCTAATTGTGACAGACATGCTTTATGAAAAGACAAACTCCTTTGACGCAGATGGCAGTCCCCTGATATTCAGGGGACTGTGGTCCCTTTGTCCGAAGTCCACTGGTATGAACTACAGCAATACAATCTGCAGCAGAGTCTCGACTGTCCTGACAGTGCCTCACTTACCACTCAGACCCTGAGACAGGCATCAGTGTCATCGTGGTTTACATAAGACTGAATAAAGTGGCCAAGTGGTTGGTCACGAAGAGCACAGAGAGTAGCAGAGGCAAGAGCAGAATCAGACTTCTAAGTCAGTGGCTGTTCCTATGAAATCACACTTTTAATTCTTCAAATAAAGTTGTACAAATAGACTGCCATCCACTAAAAAGAACCACCCACAATGTTTAATCATGAGCAAGGGAAATCCATGCAAGAACTTATCTTCATAAAAGGGCTATACATTTGTTTCTGGATCTTAGGAGTTTACATTCAGTGGCAGCACTTGAACTCTCACAGCTTTAAGACAGACAACGACAGTAACTGTAAAATCACCATTACCCATAACCCAACTAACAAGTTCTGATAACATCCAAGAAACCTTTCTAACTGGGCTACTGGGCCAGATGTAGACAATATTTGGAAAATAGCACACTTAATATTTGTATCTTATTTATGTCCTTTGGAAAAAAAAATTACAACAAATATCCCTTGCCTCTGTGACTCTGGATAACTAAACCAAATTAGGGTGTCATTTGTAAATGTTTAATTATGTAATGAAAATTCGAAAAAAAAAGTCATATGTTTAACAAATGCCCTGAGTTAGAATTATCCAGAACACTAGTGGTAAGCACGACCGTGGCAGGCATCCTTTCCTTAAGCTAACACTGACTACGAAGGGTTATACAGACAGCAAACAGTTTAGCTCGGTCGACCTTAGCTCTTGACCAGCTTACATCAAGAAAGTCAAGCACTGACTTAAGCTATACTACCCAAACCATTCTAACCTCACAACACCAACACCCTCTTTATTCCTGTTTCTAGCCTGCTGTTGTCTCTCAAGCCACGAACACGCGTTAGTTTCCTTGCACATGAGCTGTGAGAATACTGCTCACCTAGAAAACAAACAGATGTACAATGAGGATCTGATTCCAGGAAGAAGCAGGTTAGAAATAATCAAACAAGCCAGGTGTGGTGGCTGCCACCTGTAATCCTGGTTCTCTGGAAGCAGAGGCAGGACAACCAGGTAGTCACAGACCATTCGCAGCTTCCTATAGAGTTTGAGGTCAATCTGGGATATACAAGAACCTGTTTTTTAGAAAGAAAGAGAGGAGGGGGAGAGGGAGAGGGAGAAAGGGAAGGGAAAAGAAAAAAATGAAAAGGAAAAACTACCCACAGCAATCTGGGGATCAGAAACAGAAATGGGCCAAAAACTGAAAAGCATATTCTTTTTTGTGGTGGTGGTGGTGGCGGCGGCGGCGGCGGTGGTGGTGGTTTTCTCAAGACAAGGTTTCTCTGTGTAGCCCTGGCTGTCCTGAACCTCACTCCGTAGACCAGATTAGCCTTGAACTCTGAGATCCGCCTGTTTCTGCTTTCTGAGTACTGGAACTAAAGAAGGGCACCACCACACCTGGCTCTGAAGAGCATCTTCAATGCTACTGAAATTGTAGTCAGGGCTGTAGTTCAGTGGTACAGTCCTTACTTGACATGCATGAGACCCTGGATTTGATTCCTATCATACACCCACAAACACACACACGGTGGGGGGGATCTGAATGAGAATAAATTGTAATTAGAACTACATTCAACTACATTCCAAAAGCAAACTCACTAGCAAAGGAAATCCCATTTAAATACCATGTGTCAGCGACACAAAATTGGCTGATTAGCTTAATAACGATAATGATTAAAATTACAAGAGTGCCTACTGCAGGCAAGACTAAACTACACATGTCACAAACACTGTCTCACACATTATCTCATCTGTTCCACAGCACTGAGGAAGACACTAGGAGCAGCAGCCTTCTCATTGTGAAGGAGCTAGGGTGACCTGCCGGGTAGCAGCACAGGAACACGCGGAGCTAGAATTCTGTGAGTGGCTGACTCAAGAGTGTTCTCAAGCCGCAGGAGATTAGCTGACGCACCCATCCATTCATACGACAAGCATCTGAATGCCTACCATATACCACATACTTTCTAAGATCTGTGACAATGTCATCTGTATGGATTGGTTTCCTAAATTTTCTACAGGATCCATAACTCAGCACCATCCAAAAAAAAAACAAATTCCTGAAGCTTCATATCACCTCTGCCATAAAGAAAAGCAACAGTCTAGGGGAAATGGTCTTTAAATGCAGATTTCTGAATGAAGTCCATTTCCTCTTACAAGACTGTGTGCACTTCTGAGGATGGAGACCTTGTTTAATTCATTCTTGGCAATCTCAGTGTAAGAATTAGTGACTTACCAAACAGTAATATAATAACTTCTCCATGAGTCTGTGTTCCATAATGAGCGTTATTATTGCAGTCATTTCTGCATTCCCTGCGACAGGGCATAAAATAAAGCCATACCATACACTTCACAGCTGTGTCATGGCACGTGAGTTTATGTAAAACATTTACCAAAAGCAAATGGCAAACCACCGATAAGCAATGCTTCTCTCTTCATCTACCTCTCTAGCCCTACAGCAGCCAACCCATCTCTCCTACCATGGATGGACATGAACTCAGAAGCCAAGCAGAGCCCAGCTTAAGAAGCCGCCAATTAACTAAAGAGCTTTTCCACTACCCATTTCCTATAGGTCATTTTCCTAGACACCTAACCCAGAAAAAGACTCAAGCAACGTTTCCAAGAACTGACAGCGTGGGACTAAACCACGAGGCTCAGCTCCGTCTGCCTGGCTGCCTTACTCTGAGCACTACACATGATTCACTTGAAGTACAGGAAGAGCAAAGGTTCTTCCCTTCCTGTGAGAAGGCAGAAGGAATGTCTGCAGCAATAACACCGTTGGAGGAAAAGGCTACAGGCAGGCCACTGAACCAGGCAAATTAGCTGCATCTTCAATTACACCCCAGCTAGTTTCCTCACTACTAGCTCTTCGTGCTTACTACAAATCTGAATTGGAAAACTCAGAGATTCCATGCTCAAAACATGGCGAGCAGACCCTGACTCTGAAACCACACAACCAAACAAAGTAAATCACAAAACACTGGGGCCACCTACAGTAATCACTATTTTTAGTTAGCCGAATACTGCTCCACCCATTTCTTTATCCACTCATTCGACTTACCCCAATCTGAACCAATTAATAACCATTCAAAAGTTACAGTACTCAAAAGTACACTCCCAATTCCTGACCCACACCACTGACAGCTGCTTTGGGTCAGATTCTCACCTACCCTATAGCTCCATCCCTTACAGAGAGGAGACGGCCAAGCAAATCGCTCTGATCAAGTCTCCACAGGCCCAGGAAGCCCTAGTCAATGTTATTATTTTCTGCACTGATATTAAGAACTGTGGGGAGAGGCTCAGGGGTAGAACGCATTCCTGGGACATATAAGGCCCTGGGTTCAAGTGAGGAGGTGTGGGGGAAGCCTAGGAGGTGGCGTCTAGGTGCATGTTCAGCCACACTGGTCTTCTTCCTACTTTTTTTTTTCATGGAAAAGCCCTGTTTGTTTGATTAAATAAAAATAAAATAAGCTGCTCAGGGGCAATTTTTAAGTCCGAAGAGACACTGCTTTGTTTTATGGCTGTATCCGCTGATGAGCATCTCTTCTGTGGACCGCTGCTTACACCCCGAAGCCATCACCTCACTGCACACATCTGCAGCACTCGGGCTTCACGGGGTCACTGCTGGTCACGCCTGCGGCCAGCAACAGTAACACTGAAGGTTTGAAAGAGAAAAGTCCCAGAATGGAGGGGACATGTAGAATCTAAGAACAAACAAAAACCACTTCTGCCTTGAAGTTTAAGGGATATTTCCCTAGTCATGATGAACTCCAAAACGCCACAGCAATGTCAAAATTGGCCAGAGGCCTCTTTTCTATTTTAAAATGCCCTTTCCTCCTTGGGCCCCAGCACCTGCTCTTCCCCCGTGCTTACTATCAGCCCCCTCGCTCCTCCACGGGCAATTCACTTTCACTGTATCTCTCTTTACAAACACTCCTTCCTGACAGAAGCCACCCCCCACCTCCAAAGCCTCATGGCGTGTTCCTCTCAATTCTTCCACGACCTCGTCACCTGTCTGTCACACAGGAGCACACAGAGCCTACCTTTCTCACGGGCGTTCAGCTCCTAGCACGGCGGCAAGCACTAAATGTGCGCTTGTGATTTAGTGAAAAGGGATACAGACACAAGTACCTTTCAAAACCTAACGCTAGATTTATACAACATAAAGACAATTTCAGGTTAACATACGTCAAATAAATATCTGTAAAACAAAGCCCAGCCCAGTGTGGTGGCATGGACCCGAGATCCCAACACTTAGGAGGCAGAAGCAAGATGATCAGGCACAAAGGCCAGCTTAAGGTATAAAGCCAGTTTGAAGCCAATCTGGACTATAGGAGCCTGAAAGAAAACTGTGGGCAGGTGTGGGGGGGGGGGGGCAAGTGAAAAAAGGAGAAAAAGAAAGACCCAATGAGAGAAAGAGGGAGGACTGGAGAGATAGCTCAGGTGGTAAAGTGCTCGCTGAGCAAGCATGAGGATCTGAGTCCAATCTCTAGCTCCCATACTTTAATTAATTAATTTTTTAAAAAAAGCCAGGCATAGTGGCACAACCTTGTAATTCCAGCACTGGGGAGGCAAAGACAGGAGGCTCCCTGAGGCTCGCTAGACCTGGATCCCCATGAGAGAACCTGTCTCCTAACACAAGGTTCCTGAGGAGCAACACTGAGGCTGACCTTTGACCTCTACACGTGCATGCATTCACGTACACAGAGACACTGCAAACACACACAGACACACTGCAAACACACACAGCACACAGCTCACAAAAAAGGAAAGAAACAAGTAAGGAGAGGGAGAGAGGTTACTACACAACTATTTCTTCGCAGCCTCATTACAGAGAGAAATTCAAATTACAGAATGCATATAAATGAGATGGGGCAGGTCTAAGCTCCAGTGCTGGAGAGGCAGACAGCTCACGAGTTCAAGGTTACCCTTGGTTACAGTGAGAGTTCTACGCCAACCTGAACAACAAGAAATCCTGCCTCAAAAAAGGAGGGAGACTTTGTATACAAATAAAAATGTACAAGTACTGCAATCCAAAAAAAAAAAAAAAAAATCTTAGGTCCGGTGGTGGTGGCGCACACCTTTAATCAGAGCACTCAGGAGGCGGGGGCAGGTGGATCTCAGTGACCTGGAGGCCAGCCTGATCTACAAAGCAAGCCCCAGGCCGGCCAGGGCTGTTATAGAGAAACCCTGTCTCGAAAACAAAACCAAATCAAAAGAAAAAAAAATCTTTTAAAACAAGCAGAGCAACCATTCCGAAGATTTTAAAACAGTAAAAATAGTAAGAGTATAACTAATTCTCTTTTAAATAGGTGAAATTTAGGACTGATCACTGTATATAGTAACGGGTTTTTCCATTTACTTAATTACACACTATCAAAGCTAAACAGATCAGTTTCTACCTCGCCTGGAATTACTACTGCATATACGTGGGTTTTAGACTTAACTGATAGAACACCAGCCTCAAAAGCATTCTGTGAGCTCTCATGGGAAACACTTTAAAGTCTGTCTTTCTAGCCCTAATACAAAAATAGGTGATGTGACTTCTACCAGTTACTGTGTTATGGGTGCCACAATTACAGGGAATTATTTTACTCAACATATAGAGTAAGTGCCAGGCACTTCTCCAAGCAATTTACATACTGGCTCAGTTAAATTTCACAAAAGAGATGTAAATAGGTTATTAGATATTATACAGCTGAGGAAACAGATATTCAGAGGGACCATTCCCAAGGACACACAGTTAATAAACTAAAGAAAAAGAAAGTGAATTGAGGAAGTATAGGTCCGAAGTCCACTGCAAGAACGTGTTGTCTCCAATGTGCTAAAGAAAAGTCTACACATTTTAAAGAGAACGTCATTTCCAAGTCTAGACTTCTTTTGGTTAAGAAAAAAAAAAACTAAAAGCAAAACAAAACTCTGCCTAAACCATCTAGACTTTAAAAACCTAATGGTTAAAGAAAAATCAGGAGAAAGAAAAAGAAGTTGGAAGGAATGACAACCAGTGGGGAATGTGGCTCAGCTGGCAGACTATTCCTAGACATCTAAGAAGGCCAGGTTTGATCCCAGGCACCTCATAAAACCAGGCACGATGGTGCACTCCCCTGATGCCAGCACTCGGGAGACATAGGCAGGAGGCTCTGGAGTACTAGGTAATCTTCAGATAGCAAGTTCAAAGCCAGCCTGAGTTACATGAGAGGCCCCCCTTTCTGGTTTAACTGGAAAAAAAAAAAAAGAGAAAGAACAAGAACATTTTTTAAAGAAAAAAAAGTCTGAAAGCTTCTTGCAACCACCATGCATAACTTCTGGAAGGTACATGCTGTTTTGAAAAGAAAATAGAGACAAAATGCACCTATATGATCAACACTTGATTAGCTGACGGTGCAGACTATATGCCAGTAAGACGGTTCAGCCAGTGTAAGGGCTTGCCATGCAGACATGACAATTGAGTCCACCTCCCAGAACCTGCTCACAAGTGGGAGAAGACAGACTGCTCACTGGTGTTCTCTGAACACCATGCACACAAAGTAATTAAAAAAGAAACAAATTCCTTTCCACAAAAAGAGAAAGTACATGCTATGCTAACTAGTCCACCTGACTCTGTTTGCTCACCTATGCTGCAACATCTCCATCTCTCAGCAAATATTAGCAACCTCATATTTAAATAGTAAAACCTCGGGTTTTTAGAATCAGAGTAATTCTCCAAACATCTCGGACACGTTAATAGAGTTCAGCCAAAAATGACTAAATGAGAATGGGATTAATATGATTCATAGCATGTCTGGGTTTCCAAAAGGATCGAATTCAAAGAGAATATGAAGGAAGAATTCGCAGCTCATAAAACATATATGGACAAAGTTCTCTTAACATTTCCACACCAAGTCCAAGTGGGGCACATTTAAGGCAAAGTCAACTCTACTTCATGAAACCAAGTAGGCACCAAATAGTAGCAGCCCCTCCAGCCTCTGCTCTTGTTTCAAACTGCCCACCCAACTTAAGAGAAAGCCTTGGAACAAAATCTTACTCTGACCAACTTTTCTTCCCTCTGAGATCCCTTCTCTCCTCTGTGATTAGAGACAATGAGAAAAGGCAAAGAAGCAGAAGAAATGTCTTTAACTGAAGCTAGGACCTACTCAGCTGCTAGCAAATGAATGATGAAATCAGTTTTAGGAGAAAAGGTAAGGTACAAAAATGGTGAAGACTATGAAGCCAAACTCTTTCCACATTTCTTTCTTTATTCTTAAAGCAACTCATCCTGGGGATTAGCAAAGGAATTGCTCCTTAGGGAGTCTGTTAACAGGGTAGGATGTCAGCATTGTGATAAAGAAATGAGACATCAGTATTTGGGTAACAAGTAACATGGATTTCACAAGTCCCTACTGTTGGTAGCCAATGTTTGTCCGCCAAATTTTATTCTACACTGACTGGTTTGGCACAACGATGCTTTATTTGGAGCACGGTAAGGAAACTGGACCACCCTAGGATGATAGAGATGGCTCAGTGGTTAAGAACACTTGCTCTTTTGGAGGACCCAGACTCCGTTCCTAGCACCCACACAGTGGCACACAACCAACTGTTCCAGGGTAAATGACACCATCTTACTCTACAGGCATTGTGCAAAGATTACACACAAAATCAAACAGGCTCTCTAGCTTTCTCTCTCTCTCTCTCTCTCTCTCTCTCTCTCTCTCTCTCTCTCTCTCTCTCTCGCACACACACACACACACACGCACCACACACCACAAATAAAAATAAATAAACACCTTTAAAAAAAAAAAGCCAGCAAGACCCCAAGGGCTCCTGTGGCACCTGCTGTCATGACAGTTCTAACTGGTGCAAACAGGAAAACTTCCTCAGTTCAGTCTGAACACAGATGGGTATTATCAGAGCCTGACCAAAACAACTAGAGCACAACAAACAAACAAACAAACAAGCCCAGCACATTCAAATGATACAGTCAAGAAAAAAAACTAGAGGAGACAACTTGAAAGCATAGGAAGGATGTGAAGAGAGAGAACAGTTGGGAACGGGAGCACATCCTCAGGTCGCCACCGTCATTTCTACGTCTGTGCAGCACAGAAAGGAATTATGAAGTGCAAAATGCAGACACGCAAAAGGCGGCTTCGCCAGCTCCACCTCAATCTTCTATATATCACAGGACTGCCTGCAGATAGATCACCAGCACACATACTTGACTTCCCACTCCCCTAGATCAAGGAGAAAAAAATGGGTAGAAAAAATTCTAAGATGGGCTGGAGAGATGGCTCAGCGGTTAAGAGCATTGCCTGCTCTTCCAAAGGTCCTGAGTTCAATTCCCAGCAACCACATGGTGGCTCACAACCATCTGTAATGAGGTCTGGTGCCCTCTTCTGGCGTGCAGGCATACACACAGACAGAATATTGTATACATAATAAATAAAAAAAAAAGAAAAAAAGAAAAAATTCTAAGAGTAATGCTAGGCAACTTCTGGCATCTCCATATCTCTGAGAGTAAAGAGATAAGTCATTCCTCCATAATGGTATAGATCTAAGACACAGCCCTTCTCTGTGGTCAAAGGGCAGAATACCTGCATTAGCACACTTAACATGATGTAACATCTTGTTTGTTTCTCCTTCATTAGACTCTGAGTTCCTTTAGGGAAGTGACTGTCCTATTTAACTTTATACCCCTAGCACTCTCAAGGTACAAAAGCCATCCCTCCGTGGGCACTGAATCAATTAATGGACTCATTGTTTATTAACTAGTGGCTAAAAATACATATTGATCCTTAGTAATTAAGAGGTACATTATATTCAGGACACAGTATAATACATTGGGCTAAAATAGCTACTTTTATACCAACTCTCTACTGTTTTCCATATGTGTTCAGGGGATTGTAGATGGACTTACCAACAGTTCTAGAACCACTGGTCAAAAGAACAGAGTAAGGCCAAGTGCGGTGGCACATGTCTTTAATCCTAGCACTTAGAAGCCAAAGGCAGGTAGATCTCTGAGTTAAGGTCAGCCTGGTTCACATGGTGGGTTCTAGGCCAGCCAAAATATATATCTCACCTCTAAACGATGAGACCATATCTATAAATAAAGAAGAAATCAAGCAAATTTAAATAGAAATCAATGGTAGGCTTGTCGAATCAAAGACTCAAAAAAAAAAAAAAAAAGCCAGAAGATGACAAGACTCTATTTCAGAAGAATCAAATACATATTCTCTCTCAAATTTCTCTTTTTTCAAGCATTTCCCAAATCCACTGAAGGCACTACTAATTAAGATGTGCATACAGAAGATTTAATGGAGATTATTTTAAAACAAACATGCATAAACACATATACACATAGTGTTTAATGATCACTTCAAAAGACATCACCCTGGGTAAAAACTATAAAATACTTGTGTAACGAAATCACGTAACATCATCATATTAAAATGGGTATTCATTAACAGAATGTGGAACATATTCACATTATAATTATGATCACTTTCACACAACCTATACTTATGAAGTGCTTAATCATCTTTCCGTCAGTCTACCTGATGCTTACCTGTAGATGCTACACAGAAAAAAGGGAAAAAGGAAAAAGTTCAAGCCAGGCTGAAAGCTTTCTTGAAGCAAAGACAATCTTAGGCTGCCAATCCCTGGCTGTCCCAAATTTAGTACAATCCTTAGACTCTTCTAGAAAGGGTAAAGTTTATCAGGAAAACCTACCTTCCAAAAGTCAGTCTTAGAAGATCTGTATCATTGTTCTCCCTTAGTGTTATCTGCGAGAGTTGATGTTGTTAAACCTAACGGTATTTTGTAAACATCTAATTAAAGTAAGTAGGTTACCTTCTACTTAGGAAAAGAGAAATCTGGGCTATCTTGGCAATACACTGCACTACTTTAAAAGAAATTGCTGTATCAGCACAAGAAACAATACTACACAGATAAAATAAGATTCAAATAGATGAAGATCTTTTTTTAAAAAGCAAACGTAATGTGAAATCCCCCAAAAGAGTTTTTCTCCAAATCACTGAAGACACCGTAGCTGTGTGTGGTGGCTCACGCCTATAGACCTGACACGTTAGAGGCTGGCACAGAGGACTGGCGGGTGTTCAAGTGCAGCCTGGGCTACATAGTGAGTTCTAGGTCAGCCTAGGCTACAGGTGTCACGTTTCAAAAAAATCCAAGAGGTATGGGAAAGACTAGGCAGTGATGGTGCACACACCTTTACTCCCAGCACTCAGGAGGAAGGCAGTGGCAGGCGGATCTCTGTGAGATCGAGGCCAGCTTGGTCTACAGAGCAAGTTCAGGACAGCCAGGGCTACACAGAGGAAACCTGTCTCAAAAAATAACACACACAACACACACACACACACATCATATTCCTGAAACTGTGGGGTCAACTGGGACCGTCAGATTACTGCAATATCAACAGAATGTATCATGTTGAAAATATAGACCACCAGAAAATACAATACAACTTAAAAATTTCACTGCATACATGTTTCCCCCCATACATGACCTTTGTCACTTTCTTTGTTCAGTGCAGGGATTCACTCTGTAGATTAGGCTGACCTGAACTCACTCACTATGTAGCCCAGACTAGCCTCTAATGCACGACGGTCTTCCTACCTTAACCTTCTGAGCGATGGGATTACAAGCATGAGACAGAACACCAGGCTCACACATGAATTTTTTAAAAGTCTAGTAGCTTCCTATTAATAACATTAGCTGTGGCTACCTATGGGTAGTATGTATTGTTTCAGCCTTCCTAATCGGTGTCTGGTCCATAGGAAAATGGTATCTTAATTTAGTCAGGCACGGAAGAGGATGCCAACATCCCCAACACTCTGGAGGCTGAGGAAGAAGAGGCACAAGTTCCAAACCAGGCTGTACAGCAAGACCCTGGCCAGAAAGGAGGAGGAAAGGGAGAGAGGGAAAGGTAAGAAGAAAAGAAAGGAAAAAAGAAAAATATTACATAAGCTAATAATTTTTAAATAATACGTCCTAACATCTGAAAAGATATTTCCATAAAAACTGTTTTTGTTTAGTGACCCAGGACCTCCCTAGGTAGCCTAGGGTGGACTTGAACTAAATATTTCCTGCCTCCACCTCACAGGTGCCTGTGTTACAGGCTACCACATCCTATCTAAAGCCTGTCCTAAGACTGAATCCCCTCTTTTAAACCGTACAGTTAACTGTGAAACTACAGGGTGGGGGTGTCCTAGTAAATAAAGAAGTTGCACAGATATTTTTTAAAGAAAGAACGCTAAGAAAACGCATTTAAGATTGAAAAAAAAAAAGAGGTACTGAAATTTTAACAGTCTGACAAGATTACAGACACCTACATGGTCAGTTGGAAGCGGGAGAGAGGAATAGCCAAAAGCTGCTAAGTTAAAGCCTGGGGAAATTTGTCCTAACTCCGAGAAGCCACTAAGCAGATTTGCATCTAAGAGGCAGAAGGCACTAGTCGCCTTGAGAATTGGCCAGGACTACGGTCAATTACTTCAACCTGTGATCCACCACCCAAACCTCCAACGGTTTACAACTGACACTATACAGAAAGAAAGGTGGAAGCCACTCCTTCCGATGCCTGTCCAGCTCCCCATTCCCCCACCCGGAAAAGAAACACCTGGCAACCAGAGCCCCCCAAACTGAATTCTTCCAATCAGGAAAATAACGCCCACTTTTCCTGTAGCTAAAGAAGTGTCTAGAACTCCTTGCTGGGCTGTCACAGGAGACAGAAAGGTATACCACGGGCAAAGGAAACAGCAGGACTCCTGCGGAGCGGGAGGGGGCGGGGGAGAGGACAAGCTTCTTCAGACCTCACCAGGCAGAAACCTGGCATCCTCATCCCCTCTGCAACCTGACAATTTACAACCTGACAACGCCTTCTAATTAGGAACGTTCTAAGCCTTTTATAGACGAAAACTTGAAAGTGCTTCTCACAAGTATGATCAACCGGGCACTAGAGCCTGCTCCCGAGAAGCCGGGGTGCACCAAACCTCCAGTTTTACTGCAGAACCTGATGAGCCAGCGACTAGGGTTCTCTGCACGGTGGAGAGGGAGGAGCCCACCCTGTCTGGTAGAGTGGGCAGGGAAACGGAGGGTAACAGCACAGGAGAGAAAAGCGGCCAAGCAGAGCTAGCCTCAGCGCACCGGCAGACAGGCAGGGGGAGCCCACGCAGGAGCCAGAGTGCAAGGGTGCAGAAGCGGGGGTCCCCCCAGCTGGCGCAAGCGGCTCCCCACCACTCTCCGCAGCTGCGGCGCACGCGCGCGCGCCGGGCACACCCACCCCACACCAGTGCGCGGCTCCGCGGCAGTCCCCGCCCGGAAGACCCCCGGCCGCGGCGCCTACGTACCCAGCAACACGCACAGCACATCGAGGGCCACGTACGGCAGCCGCGTCTTGTCGAACATGGTCTCCGGCAGGACGGCTACCTAGTGCGGGCGGCGGTGGAAAAGGACCGCGACGGGTCCGGATACCCAATTCCTAGGAGCCTCGCACGCGGGGTGGCGGCGGCCCCCAGCGACTGCGCCTCGGAGACTGAGGGCAGTGGCCCGGGCAGAATGGGCCAGGCTGCGCTGCGACGGCGCCGGGCTGCGGACCAGGACCTGGACTCCCTCCAACGTCCCCCTCACGGGGACTCGGGGCCAGCTGCCGCCGCTCTGTCGCCTCCGGCGCCTGCTCCGTCAGCCCCGGCTCGCCGCGGCCACACGCTCTCCGCTGCCCGGTGCCCTCTCTAACAGGCGGGGCTGCGGACTCGAGCTTTAAGGATGAGGACCCGTGGAGGGGTGGGAGACGGGGGAGGAACGCGGCTCCGGCTCCTCCCGCCCGGTTGGAGCCCGTGCGCGCTCCCGCGGGCTGCAGGAGCGCGCCACCAGTGGGCGGGGCCACGAGCGCGGACAGCCAATCGGCGTCTCCGATCTCCGCTTGCAGGGCCCGCCTCGAATCTGGGAACGGGCGGACGGGGCGGGGCGAGTCGCAGGGATTGGGAGCCCTCTCTTTTTCCATCAGCCCTTAGTGCTAGGCGATGCTTCCTTTAAAGGAGAGCTGGACCCTGGAACACCAGTCCGCAGCTCCTACTGCCTGCCACCCCACTCCTCCCATGGGAATGGGACCGTGACGGGCTCTCCTTCACCAAATGTTTTTCGTTAGTTTCCTCTAAGACCCCTTCCGTGAGAGGTCTACACCTTGGCCTTCCTGTTGGTCCTAGCTGAGCTCAGTTTTGCCCAGAATCTTTCTTGCTGTCTGATCATTCTTCATATTTTAATACTTAATATCTGAACAGATTTACCCTCCCACCTTTGATGCATGTAAATCCTGCCCTTAGCAAGAATACCCCGGCCATTGTTCCCCTGTTAGTAATTTTCTGTCCACTGAGTCACTTCACTCCTTTTGTTCCGCAGCTGAGTTTCCCCTTTGGCAAGTCATGACTCCTCCTGAAATAGAGTTGATAGGGATTACATTTGGGAGGAGTTTGGAGACATGTCCGGTGGAAAAGCTCTGGCTTCAAGTGAAGTGGCCTTAGGTTTCATCGGTAGCATAGCAGCAACGGTGCTCACATGCACAATAGAGAGTTAGTTACATCTTAATAAGTAACAATAATTTTTCAATAGTGGCAATCCCCCTGTGCATTCCCTGGAGGCCTTTAGAACACATTTGGTAATCTCAGTTTCCTAATGTGTAAAAAGAGGATGTTGATGATCCCTGCTGTCGGTTCTAACCAAGAGGAAGTGGTGAGGCTAAGAGAAGGTAATGTGAAAATTGCTATATAAAGAGTTAAACCACCATTACCGATGTTAATAGATGGGTTCCTCCTTGTTCAAAGCTTTTTTTTTTTTTTTGAGACAGGAGGGCCTCACATTCTCTTATGAAGCATAGAACGGTCTTAAACTCCTGATCATTCTACTTCCCAAGGCAGTGAGGACATGAACCACCACACCAAGGCTTTTTCATTGCTTACCTTCTTACATGAAGATGTAAAATAGAAATCACAAGCCACACCTTCTGCTTCCTGCCAAACACCCCAAAAGGCAAGTAGTAGGATGTTAATCTTGGGGAGTCAGATGTATATTTCCAAGTGCAACTCTAAAACCACAAGCAAACTACCTGTTTGAAAACAAACTATATTCTTTTAATGGAATTGGATTTTTTTTATTTCAGCTTATTTGAATAGTTTCTAAAAGCTTTCAAGAATTTATTCCCAAAAAGGTGTGCCATTTCTGATTCTGTTGTTTTCCTTACCTCCAGAGTTATGAGTCCCAGATGGCAAGATCACAATAAATTTAAAATATCCGTGATATGACTGCCCATTTTTTAACTTTTAACGAACACATTCTATGTGCCAGGTACAACGTAGACTTGAAGTTTTATCTAAACAACTTTGAGATGAACATGCTAGACAAGATGTAATTCCATCTGTAATTCCAACAAGAGAATCGGGAGTTCCAGGGACAGCCTTGGCTACACAGCAAGTTTATAGCGCTGTTGGTGAGAAATCCCCTTCCAGATGAATTCTGTCTTAGTCTGGCTTCTGGGGCTGTGATAAGACCATGAACAAAATCACCTTGGGGAGAAAGGGGTCTGTTTCAGCTTACAGTTGTAGTTCATCATCAGAGAAGTCAGGGCAGAAACTCAAGGTAGGAACCTGGAGGTAGGAGTTGAAGCTGAGGCCAGAGAGGAACACTGTTTACTGGCTTGCTCCCTGTGCCTTGCTCAGCTTTCTTTTACCACACAGGACCACCAGCTTGTGGGTGGCACCACCCACAGTCATCTGGACCCTCCCACATCAATCATTAATCAGGAAAATGTCCCATAGATCCTACATGTCAGTCTGATGGATGCAACTTTTCAACTGATACTCCTTCTGCCCAGATTATATAGCCTGTATCAAGTTCTCTCTCTCTCTCTCTCTCTCTCTCTCTCTCTCTCTCTCTCTCTCTCTCTCACACACACACACACACACACACACACACACACACACACAAAGCCTAACCAGGAGGACAAGTGCCGACTAAGAAATGCATATGAATGAACAGATATTAAAACCATTAGGCAACTAGGTTATGGAATTTGGCGTACCACATCCTGCCACCTGCCCATAGATCGTGTATTATCAACAAAAAAAGAGAAAAGGTTGCCTTTATAGAAGAGGTTGGGCTGCCACCGCATGAACTCAACTTTAGCTTCACTGAGTTTAAGACACTGGCTATGTTTTGATGACATGAAATACATAGATAGCATCACCAATCATCCAAGCACAATTATCTATGATCCTATAGTCTTATTCCTGAAGATATACTGGACAGATGAATAAGTCAACTGAAACCATGAGAGGACAACCATACAGACTGAGAGGAAATATCTACTTCTAAAGTGCTTTCTTCAAAGGTGAAATTTCAAGAGCTAGGGGCACGGTTAGACAGGTAAAGTGCTTGGCCTGAAAGCATGAGGCTCTGAGCTGGACTCCAAGCATGCGTGTAAAAACCTGGGCACAGCAGCGTGCACCGTGATTGGAGAGGCGGGGAGAGGCCGGTCCTAGGGCTTCCTGGACAGCCAGTCTAGCCTCTTGTTGAGCTCTAGTTTCAGTGAGAGACCCTGTCCAGAAGAAATGAGTGCTAGAGTTATTGAGGAGGATGGGTAAGGGTGGCATCTGGTTTCCACAAGCACAAGCGTGTTTACACAACACACACACAAACACAAGCGTGTTCACACAACACACACACACAAACCAGGTGAACTTTCGAAATACCTTATTAAATCTCTGCACTCACTTCAAAGCTAAGTATACTACATAAGAAGACCCCCAACTCAAAAGAAAAGAAGGTGAGAAGGAGGAGGAGGAGAAGAAGCTGTAGTAATGTTGATGCATGCCTCTAACCCCAGCACTGGGAAGGCAGAAGCAGAAGGACCCCGAGTTCAAGGCCAATTTAGGCTACATAAAAAATTCCGCGCTAGTCTAGGTCACAGAGTAAGAGAAGCCCAATCCTCCAATTTCCCTGCTCCGAAAGAAAGTGAAAACACAGTCCTTTTAATGTTTTTATTCATTATTTATTCATCCATTTTAAATTTATTTTTTAAACAGCTCTGTGAAGAGGCAATTTGTACCAGCGAGATTGCTCAGCGGGTAAAAGCTCTTGCCAGACAAGCATTAGTAGCCTGAATATGAGCCTCAGAACAAGAGTAAAAAGAGAAAGCTGACTCCCAAAGTTGTCCCCTGACTTCACCACACGCGCCATGGCTCAAGCAAGCCCTCCTCTTGCACACTTATCATATATCCACACACAATAACAATAAATACATTGTTTAAGTGACTTAACTCATCTCTCCTACAGTTCACCTGTTGAAAGCATATAGCCCCGTATTCTGAGGGTGTTCTCAGAGTCAATCAATTGACCACAATCAATTTGAAAACCCGTTTATCAGTCAAGAAAGAACCTTTAGAGCTACGGATAAGCAGTCATTTCCAATGTGAGCACTTACCTACTTTTTATCTCTCTAGAATTGCCTGGTGGGATCTTCCTCTCACTACCAAATCTTCCTCTAGTTGTTTAACCTCTGATCGAGGTCTCCCCTTCTCTTTTCCCCAGTCACTCATGCCTCTGGTAACCACCATCCTGGTCAGTCTTCCTCCCAGATCATCTCCTTCCAATTCCCTGCTGAGATAATTTTCTTTCTGCGCATGACTTATTTGAATGAGCATTCTCCAGGTTCACCCATGTGTCACAAATTACAGGCTTTCGTTCTTTTTATGACTGGACTTGCTCTCCCTTGCGCTCTCTCTCTCTCTCCCTCTCTCCCTCCACATATATATGTTGATCTCATGTCTTAGCCAATGTCAGTAGTTGCTGCCCTAAACACGGACATGCAAATGACCCTCTTCAGTATATAAATTCCATCTTCTTTGGATATACACCTGTTGTGGGATTGCCATATCATGTGCGGAGAAACTCCATGATGGTTATGCTAATTTATACCCCATAGACAGTATATAAGAGTTCTTGTATCGCCGTGTCCTCCCTGGTGTGAATCTTTGGATTCTAGTCATTTTAGCAGGTGTGAGGTGATTTGCCTTCCTCATTGGTTGGGTGATTCATGCAACATTATTGATCTGACAATATATGCCGGTCTCAGGACACAGTTGTAGAAGGGCCAAAGTGAGCAACAGAAGATCTTTTCCTCAAGTAGCCTGCCACCCACTTAGAAATCCAGGCACTCAGCTATGAATGCAGCATTGTCCAGAAGTGTGCTGGTGTACTGCAGGCTCATAGGCCAGAGTGGGAGCCATAGGAGGGGACTCTTCTTTGTTCTTTCCTTGCCCTCTGCCACACCAACAGAGTGTTCCTGGGTGAGAAGGAAGAGGGCAGGTAAGATGTCAACAGGCCCTCCCCAACTCAGGAGTCCATTAAACAGTAAGCTAATGGCCAGGCCTGATGGCACACCCTTAGTCCCAGCACTAGAGAGGCAGAGACAGGTGGATCTTTGGGAGTTCGAGGCCAGCTTGGTCTACATAGTGAGTTCCAGTACAGTCAGAGCTACATAGTGAGACCCTGACTCAAAAAAAAAAAAAAGTTAATAAATTAAAGTCCATTAAAACATCTTAACTCCTTCCCTGTCATGTAAAATGAGGTCTGTGCTGTTTGTATTCTGAATTGCGAAAAGAGTGATTGAGAAATACTTTGTTTTGGAGTAGAGTTCACCCCCGACTAGGGGAGTTATATGATGATGATTAACTTCTGATGTAACCCTGAGACAAAATATATCAAACAGCTTTGAAATGGCAGTTACAACTTAAAAAGAAACTTCAGGTAGTGACGGCACTAATAGCCTTTGGGGGACAAGATAAACCTGTCCCTAGACCGCACCTGTGTCCTCAGAGCATCCCTTAAATGCTTAATAAAGTTTGTCCTTGTCCTATGGTTTTCCTTCCTGCAACTCAGATGTCAAACAAAAGCTAAGTATTATGGTCTTTGGAAGAATATTCCTGAAGACTTCCCCCCAAAAGAAACTACTTTCTTCTCTTCTGTTATTACTAAACTTCAAAACGGAGTCTGTACCAGATACTGTAGTATCTAGTGACCAGACTTAACACAGTCAAGTTGCTGTGACCAACGCCTTGGAAGAAGCAAGTTAAAGGAAGAAAAGCTTCTTTAGCCTCCCAATTCACTGCACGGTCCATCATGGCGGGGAAGGCATGGAGAGTGACTTTTGGGAATGTCAGCAGGAACGCAAGGCAGCTGGGCACACGGTACTCCTATGACAAAGCAGAAATCAATGAATACTGGCTCCCCACTGGCTTTCTTCTTTATTCTGTCCATCCCCCAGCCCATGGAATGTTACCACTCACATGTGGCGCGTGTCTTTCCTTCTCAGTGATAAGCACGGAGGTGGGTCTCCCAAGTTATCCTAACATAATCAAGTTGAGAGTGAAGATTTGCTGTCCTTGACAGAGTCTATAGTCTACGTCCCGCACTTCCTCTCCCCTCTAACACCTTTGATCTCAGTTCTATCCCATTTCTCTATTAAGGATGTGCTGGTATTTTATTGGTGAGTCTTTCTCCATTGCAACAGAGCTCCCTGGGTCTTTATTTAATGACGTGTCTGCTGGGTAATAACCAGTATATTCGTAATAACCTTGTAAATCTGTGCTTCCATGTGCCTGTGGCCTTTTTCCCTAAATGGACTGGTGCCACGCATCACGCTCCCCCCCCCCCCCCCCCCGTCTGTGCTCTATGCGCTAGAACCCAGCTCACGAGCTTCAGGCAAGGGGCTGGAGGTTGAGAATACACACGCAAAGACAGACCGACACACAGACCTTCCAACACTGGTACCAAAAAGCCCCCTTTAATAACACCATAGAGGCTTAAATACCCTGCAGTCAATGGCCAACAGGTGAAAATCTCATCCTCTGATCCTCTAGGCTAGGCACAGCTTCTAGTAACTTCAATTAGAAGGTTCTAGGAAGGAAGAGCAGCTGAAGGCCAGGTCTCAATTAATCCCAACAGACTGGAGCAAGCAGCGTCTCCATTATATTCACATAGCATTGTAAAACTAAAAGATGTTGGAAACTGCCATGGGAGTATACAGCAGGTGACAACTAGTGCTAGCAGGTAAGCCCACCCATGACTGACTCTGATGGGAGTCCCACTTGGCAAAGCTGTGGAGTTACTGACTGTAAAGGACCAGTGGCTTCTGGCTGTACTTCTCTCATGTGTGGCCACATTCCTTCCTTAATAACAGCTATGGGTATTATTCCCACTGCTTGTATGTTTATTTCCTGTATAAAATTCATCTACTAGGGACACATAAAGCTGTGGATGGTCAGAAAGATGATTTCTGCTTAATTTATATAGTTCTGATGAATAGAAGTAATACTAGGATATTTTTCATTATTCAGCCGGGCATAGGAAAGCAATAGTATTCTCAGTCACAAAGACAGCTAATTTTAGACTTCAGAACAAATTCAAAGCAGACTGGTTGCCCCTGGAGACACATACACAAGGTCAATTTCCCAGGTGTTTATTGCTGATTCTAAGTCAGGCTTGAGGCAACTTTGGTAGACATAAACCTCATGCAGAAATTCCATTACTAAAAATGAGGAGGAGGAAGAGGAGGAGGAGGAAGAGGAGGAGGAGGAGGAGGAGGAGAAGGAGGAGAAGGAGAAGAAGAAGAAGAAGAAGAAGAAGAAGAAGAAGAAGAAGAAGAAGAAGAAGAAGAAGAAGAAGAAGAAGAAGAAGAAGAAGAAGAAATAATCCACAAACTCAGAGAGTGATTAGGAAAAATTCTTATCTATCTGAAGGCTAGACTTTTTCTATCTGAGGGCTAAATAAGGAAACACACACTTCCTGATGGTAACTTTCTCCTTTACTTCGTATTAAGTAATCCTCTGAGAATCTGTGTCCACACAGTTACATTCTTTAAACACAGCTACATGTCTCTCTTTACATATGCACATCTCTCTCCTACATGGCTATGCGTCTCTATACACAGTTACATCTATTTTCCCGTGGCTACACATCTTTCTTTTACATGCATTTCTCTTCTACGTCTCTTTTCTATACATGCATCTTATTTCCATGGCTCTCTCACTATGGTGCCGAGTGGGGCTCCCCATGAGAGAGTCATTTGTCTGGTGGGTTGACCCGCTGAACACCAGTTAACACCTGCTGTACAGGTCCAAGACAGCTCTCAACAAAGACCTCATATAAATGGCTGTTTCCACATTGCATATACTCCTAAAAGAAAAATCACATGATGTGGTGTATTTTTATACTTTTTGTCAAAGTTTCTTGGCTCTCATTAAAGTTTTTATCATATAGTATTTTATATGAATTTGACGAAGCATAATAAAATCACGAATCTACTACTCAACAAAACAGCTGAATCATTTGTGTGTGTATGACAGGGTCTCACTGAATAACCAAACTGGCTTCAAGTTCCGGCCTTAGTCTCCCAAGTGCTAGGATACATGTACAGGCAGCATGCCACCCTGTCCAACTAAGACGTAAGTCTTAACGATAGCATTGAATCTACATAGTCTATTTCTTGTTCCCTGGCGCAAAAGCTCTTACGTAGTACTCTGAACTTTGTGCTTATCTTTTCCTTGCTTTATTTCTCTGTGTGACTTACTAGGGGTGTGTGTGTCTGTCTGTCTGTCTGTCTGTCTGCTTTGGCTTTCAGCTTTTTAATATCTTATGCTATGGAGCTGGAGCAATGGCTCAGAAGTTTAGAGCACTTATTGTTCTTGCAGAGGACCCAGGCTTAATTTCCAGCACCCACATGGTGGCTCACAACTACCTGTAACTACAGTTCCAGGGCAACCAACATTCTCCTCTGTCTTCTGCAGACATCAGACATGCATGTGGTACACATAGCATACACACAAGCAAAACATTCATACACATAAAATAAATAGGGGCTGGAGAGATGGCTAAGTGGTTAAGAACACTAGCTGCTCTCCTAGAGGACCCAGGTTCAATTTCCAGCTCCCACATGGCACCTCACAACTGTCTGCAACTCCCATTCCAGAGGATCCGACACCCTGATAACAGACATGTATGCAGGCAGAACACCAATGCACATAAAATAAATAAACTATTAAAAATTTAATTAATTAGTTAATTAATCTGAAAAGTTAAAAAAAAATTGCCATCCATTGGGTAGAGAGATCATAGGCCCCAGGGAAGAATCTACTACTGTCACGCCACTAAATGAACATATTAAGCTTATAGCTCAATGCATCTCACATCACCAATTGAAAAGCTTCTATTTGTAGTAAATGGTGGTTAACACAGTGACCCACAACTGGCCAAGAAACTGCCAAATGTTCAGCCATAAAAGGAACATATATATATACTTGACCCCCCTCCCAAGAACCAGGGATCATTTCAGAAGAGAGGCAGAAAGAACCTAAGAGCCTGAGACAAGGGCAGCCTGCAAGGAAATGCTCTCCTCTGGACACTGCAGGGAAGCTGAGCACGTGAATTCGCAGCAGGTGCAACAGTGTGTATCCAAATCTGGGCAAACCCCAGCCAGAATGGATCCCAGTACGGAATATGGGAAGGGGAGTTGGACACACAACTCTCTGAGCTCAATGGAAGGTGCGCTCTCTCTCTCTCTCTCTCTCTCTCTCTCTCTCTCTCTCTCTCTCTCTCTCTCTCTCACACACACACACACACACACACACAGGGTTTTATACAATATGTAGTTTTCTGCCCTTATTTTTCCTCACTCAATTATAGTAGTTTTATTATTGTTTTATTTTGCTTTTTTGAGACAGGGTTTCAAACTGTCCTCGCACCGGCTGTACAGTGTAAATGAACGGGGCTCACATTGGCTATGCAGTGTAAACAAACCGGGTTCACACTGGCTATGCTGTGTAAACGAACTGGGTTCGCACTGGCTGTACAGTGTAAAGAAACTGGCCTCGCACTGGCTTTGCAGTGTAAAGGAACCGGGCTCGCACTGGCTTTGCAGTGTAAAGGAACCAGGTTCGCACTGGCTGTACAATGTAAACAAACCAGTCTGGCACTCACAACCTTCTGGCATTGCTGGAGTTAAAGGCATGCTTCTCCAAGCCTGACTTCAACTGTATTTTTCACGCTCACCCCTGCCGCTGTAGCTGTAGGCCTGTTACATTACCATGGAAATACCAGGGCTGTTCTGGCTTGATCACAAAGCTTATTTCCTTTTCTTTTCTTTCTTCCAGCCTTTTTTCTCTCCTTCCTTCCTCCCTCCCGCCCTCCTTCCCTCTCTTCCTTCCTTTCTTTCTTTCTTTTTTATGATGTTGCTGCAAACATCCACAGTCTTCTGTTTGGCTTTCTAGTTGTGGATCTGTTGTGCAAGGGCTACACACTTCTCCAGCTTCACAAAATAGCCCAGACAGCATCTCTAATAGTTTCATCCTCACCCTGGCCCCATGAGTGCTGGAAGAGAGTCTGAATTCTCAGCATAGTATTTTGTAATTATCATCTGGTGCTTTATTTAATAATCATAATGTATATTCCAATGTAACCTTGATTTGCATTTTGCTCATCACCTTTTCCTAAATTTATTCCTGAATTTGTTCCTTTTTCCATTGGCTTCCTGTTCTCTTCTACCATTTACTATTTGGTTGTTTCTTCTTATCCTTATAAGTTATAAAAGGTTTATATACATATATATATATAGTCTCAATAATTATCCTTCATGTTATTCATTTTTTTCCTCTTAAAATACAGCTTATTATTTCAACTAACTAATACAGCTCTCATAAATGTAACATAAGCAGACATCCACAGGCAGGTTTCTTTAAGGGTTTCTGCTTTCCCAACTCCCAGTCACTCTTTCCTACATTCTTTGACAACATCTAGAATTATACCAGGCCTGTGTGATCCTGAGAGAAAGACCAAGGGATTTGTAATGTCACTGGGCCACCAAAACAGCCAGCAATGGACTACTAACTACCTCTACAGTTCTTATGTGAGGGGGGGGAAAGTCACTTTAAACCTGGAAACTTCACAGTAGATGTAAGGCCCGGGGTATTAATGATTCACAACAGATTACCAGCTCCGTTCTGTTTCTGAGAAACTGCATGCAGTATCATTCTAAACAAAGCCTTTCACTTGTGCTGAGTGGATTTCTGTTCCCTAAAACCCTGGAGTGGGAACTGCAAGCTCTACCGGGAATAGAGTACCGATGGTGGGTAGCCCTTATCTCAAAATTAGATTATCAACATCCTGCCTTCTAGGGAGTTCACTCCTTTTTTTGTTGTTTGTTTGTTTGTTTTTGTCAGGGATCGACCTGGGACTTCTACTGAGCTATTTCCTCAGCCTTGATCTTACAACTTCTGAAGTCTTCAAAGCTTCAAGACCCCTTTCAGTTTTCCTATGGGATGCCAGAGGAAAGGTCTTCTGTTCATGTTTAAACCTGTCAGTCAATGTGAAGAACTTAGATGCCACCCCTGGGGGTGTGAGAACATACAAAGGAAGCGGGTGTTTGGGGTCAGAATTAGAGCCCCGTGGATGGGCAGCCTGGCTGCAGGAAGACACCCTCCCAATAGCCTTGCCTTAAGCTCAGGCTTGAAGAGCCTGAATTTCTTAGTGCTGGTTTTAAGAAGACAGACTTTTACTTTTTTATTTTATTTGGTGCTAAATATCAAACCCAAGGCTTTCCATAGAGAATATTCTTCTCAGGTTTCTTATGTGCCTACATACCTAGCAGATGTCTACTATATACAGCTACACAGTACATGTTTCAAACAAAACAAGAAAGCCAGAGACTTCTTACCCATGATGTCTGCTTCCCTACCACCCACTCAACCCAGTACCCACCATGGTTCCCTAATCCGCCATAGGATGGGGTTAGGTTGACATGACTTGTTCCAAGTAAATCCACACCTGTCCCTGGTGACCACCACTTCCTTTCTCTACACTGCTCACCAATTGTTTAACAATCATTTGTTTTAAAGTATATGACTAGAGACGTGTTAGTTAACTATCTGTAAAATATCTATACTGTTTTTTTTAAAATATTTATTTATTTATTATGTATACTACTTCTACATGTATGCCTGCAGGCCAGAAGCGGGCACCAGACCTCATTACAGATAGTTGTGAGCCACCATGTGGTTGCTGGGAATTGAACTCAGGACCTTTAGGAAGAGCAGGCAATGCTCTTAACCACGGAGCCATCTCTCCAGCCCAATATCTATACTCTTAAAGACATCACACAGGTCACTCAGCGGTAGAGCATAGACCTAGCATCCTCAAGGCCCTGGATTCAATCCTCCCAGCATGAGGTCAGAGTGGAGAAGAAGCAAACTTAGGTAGATAATCTCAGTTCCACCTCAGAATCTACCCTTGTCACCTACCTCAGACACGAGAACAAAATTTGCCCCCTCTCATTTTCCAGTTCCTTTTTCTCTCTCAGCTCTCGCGTGTGTGAATGTTGTACTCGTCCTTTGCTTGGTATCCGAGTTACTGAAAAGTTGACTCATCTGACAAGAGAGCAGGCGCCCTGCCTCAGCTCCCGGAGCTGCAGGTACACGGTGAAGGGACCTGCAGTTTTTTAATTGAATGAATGAGGAAAGGAAAAGGGAAACAGGTGTTTAGGTGAAAGTCAAGCTTTGTTCTTTTCCCTTCTTGTATTGACTCTAGTTCATCCCATTCACACACACACACACACACACACACACACACACACACATACTTTAAGCTTGACTGGAGGTGGAGATGAAGACAGGTTCATCTTAACCACTATCTGTATACTTT
The DNA here is from genome assembly GCF_014885135.2 of Alexandromys fortis. Taxonomy (NCBI): domain Eukaryota; kingdom Metazoa; phylum Chordata; class Mammalia; order Rodentia; family Cricetidae; genus Alexandromys; species Alexandromys fortis. The sequence goes on along the minus strand of NW_026067959.1, from coordinate 3,187,754 downwards.
CTTATAAAAAAATATATTTGTACAGGCAGTGGTGATGCACACCTTTAATCCCAGCACGTGAGAGGCAGAGGCAGGAGGATCTCTGTGAGTTCAAGGCCAGCCTGGTCTACAGAGTGAGTTCCAGGACAGCCAGAGTTACACAGAGAAACCCTATTTTGAAAAAAAAAAAAAAAACCCCAAAATTGTCTTTGGTGTCTGAATTGCTTTTTTGAAAAATTACTCTGTCTGCTTGATAATGTACTATGAAAGCATTGTGAATGGACGGGGTCTTCCGGTCCCTGAACGGCCTTGTCAAGTCCCCTTGCTGGCTTCCATACAGATGCAGATCAGGAAGCTTCCTAGCCCTCAGAGCCACCTCCCCTCAGAGCTTCTTGCAAACCGAATCTCATTTAACTTTGCTTTGGATTTTTAAACCCTCCTTTTAAACGCTCTCCTACAAGGATATTTAAACTTTCCAAACCAGAATCAATGAGGCCATTTGTTCTCTTGTAGCTATCCAACCTCATCCCAGAAATGATGACCCAGAGGATGTAGGAAGAAACCCAAATGATAAGCTGTCATGAGGTTCAGCGCATCCCTCCCCGGTGATTCTGTTCTCGTCAGAATCTGAGCACCTCCGGTCTAGCCAGCCCACATTTTCTCGTCTTACCTTTAACCAGATAGGACCGCTTCCTTCAAAGTAATTGCTACGTGTTATAATTGAAGTGCAAAGTCATAATTAAACAACGGGGCTTAGGGGGCTCCCGAATACTTCCTCCCAAATACCCAGGGGAGAACCACTTAAAACTGTGCACCAGTGTCCTTAACACGTCAAATGAGTGATGATAACCATTCCCTCCTCATGGATTTGTTGCATGTAAATGAACTATTACATCTCTAACCGTTAGCATAGTGCCAAATCACACCCTAGGTGCTCAGCAAATGCTGGGCCTTACTAGGTCAAGATTCCTGCCGTTCCTCATCAGGCTCAGGTGGATGGCATACCCAGTCATCTTGGGACCTAAGGGTAATTGATGTTCGGGGCCTTCGCAATTGCACGCTTAGGTCTGTATTTGTGCATTTTACTGCAAAATGGCCCCAAAGCTGTCACCACGGTCTCAAAAGGGCCTCTGACACTGGGTTGAGCTCTAGAGGCTTGCTTGTCAAAATGTACCCTGGACTAGCAACATCAGAATTGGCGGAGGCTACTTAGGAAGGCAGGCTGTCAGCCAGACAGGTGGTGGTGCACGCCTTTAACCCCTGCCATGGGGAGGCAGAGGCAGGCAGATCTCTGTGAGTTCGAGGCCAGCCTTTTCTACAGAGCGAGTTCCAGCACAGCCAGGGTTGTTACACAGAGAAACCCTGTCTCGAAAAGCCAAAAACAAACAAGCAAGTAAATAATTGAAACGCAGGCTGTCAGAGCCTGACCTAGTCCTTCAGAACCAAACCCGCACCTTCCACGGGATTCCAGATGATTTCTCTGCACATTTACCCTAAAGATGGAGGCATCCAGAAATCCCCCAAATTTCCACCACGGAAAGCATCACCCTGGAAATGTTCTTAAGGAAAACTCTTAAGCAAGTTTTAACTTATCTTTGATAAGTGTCCCAAAACTTATTGAGCAATCACAACAACAAGGATGCTTTCAACAGGCAGCCCCCAAACCGGGAAATCCTCTAGAATCCCTACTTGTTGCGCAATCGTGTAGCATTTATGGGCTCAAAGCAGAAGCATGGCAAAAAGAACAACTTAATTGTTCTCAAAGGCTCGCGCTCTCTCTCGTTCTCTCTCTCTCTCTCTCCATCATTTTGTCTTACTCGAAGGAGCGGACTGCCCCTGATTGATGAAGACTCTAGCTGCTGGGACTGGCCCCAGCCGAGCTTCAGCTCTTCCTGCTCTCAGATTTATCCATCTCACGAAGCACAAATGACTCAGGACCAGTTGAGTCTGTTGAGCCCACTATGCCGGCTCAAAGGAAGGCTCCAACCACTTACTCTAACAGGCGTTGAAGAGGCCACATCATCTGGCATATTACTTTGGCAATTCTGATTCATTGAATCTGGTTGTTTGAAAAATCAGTTGAGGTTATTCTGATATCTAGGGAGGAAAACACTACCTACCCCCCCCCCGCCCCAAAGATAATGCACCTTGTAAGGACTGAATGAGAGGGAATGGCAGCGTGTGAGGGAAACAAGGATCTTTATATACTATAGGCGGAAGTATAAGTTAGTCTAACTGATAGGGAAATCAGTACAAAGTTTCGCAAAAACACTAAAAGTGGAAGCCTCACGTGACCCAGGTGTGCCATTCCTGAGTTTGTACCAGGGGTCAAAGTTCACATACAGCACAGCTGCCTACACACCCATGTTTACCACTCTGTTCTCAACCAAGCTGTGGAATCAGCCTGGACACAAGGAAAGTGTGGCAATCACACACAATCAAGTTTTATTCAGTCGTAAAGAATGAAATTGTGTCACCCCTGGAAAAATGATTGGAACTCAATAGTGATCATCACGTTCGGGAAAATAAACCAGGTTCATGAAGATAAACATCAGCCTTTGGAGGAAGCTCAATGGTAGAGTACTTGCCTAGCAGATAGACCAGCAGGTTCTATCCCCCACACCACATAAGCAAACAAGTATCCCAAGGGCTAAGACTGTAGATGTAAGCCACCATGTTCAGCCCAGAATTTTCAAAAAAGATATGATGCAGTTAGTATTATTGTTTCTGCCCAGGCAGGATGGGGGCGGGGAGGGCAGAAGGGAAACTATTAGGGAAGATGGGGCGAATAGGGTGCATCATATACATGGATGGAACTGTCACAATGAAACCCATTGTTTTATACAAGTAATGTATGCTAATAAGAATTAACTATGTTTTATTTACTATTTTAAAATTAGTTAATTAATTTTGTTTTTGAGGCAGGGTTTCTCTGTATATAATATTCTGTTTGTGTGTATGCCTGCAGGCCAGAAGAGGGCACCAGACCCCATTACAGATGGTTGTGAGCCACCATGTGGTTGCTGGGAATTGAACTCAGGACCTTTGGAAGAGCAGGCAATGCTCTTAACCTCTGAGCCATCTCTCCAGCCCCCGGCAGGGTTTCTCTGCATGGCCCTGACTTACCCTGGAACTCACTCTGTAGACCAGGCTGACCTCAAATTCAGAGATCCTTCTGCCTCTGCCTCTGCCTTTGCCTCCGGAGCACTGGGTTTAAAGGCATGTGCCATCGACCGACTTAACTATGTTTTATAAAGAAGATGGTTGCTTATGGGCTACAAGGTGATTCCTGACTATGCTTAAGCAGCTGACCTTGATCTGCGACTTCCTAGCCACGGAGTGAGCGGCCCCTCTGCTGCTGAGACGCACCTGCAGAAGACCTATCGCTTGCGACAGTAGCCCAAACAGCACTCTGAGTGGTGAGGTAGCATCTGGAGGACCTTCCTGAGTGTCTTTCCCAATCACATAGAAGACAAAGCAGGAAGGATTCACCTTGTTTCTTTCCCAGGCTTCAAGATTCAGCTGGCCTTGAAGTCTTAGTGCCCAGCAGAGTTTTTTTTTTTTTTGTTTTTGTTGTTGTTTTTTTTTTTTTTTTTTTTTTTTTTTTTTTTTTTTTTTTTTTTTTTTTTTTTTTTTTTTTTTTTTTTTTACCTAAACCTGAAGGCTTCTGTTGCATCAAAACTTCAAATTGCTTCAGGCCATTAGGGCTCCTTCTGCCATCAAAGTAACAGACTTAGAAAGACTCACCCAGAGTCACACTGGCGGCCTTGATAGCGGACTAATTGATGGCCAAGGCCAAGGGCACACACAATAGGACTGTGGAAAGGAGATCATTGATACCAGGTGTGTCTACTGCAGAAATAAAGACTCCCATGCTTACCTGTAGCTAGCTGCTCTTGTTGATGTATAGATGTGCTTCTTTTCCGCCCTGTCTCACGTTGAATAGGTCATAGGATGAGCTCAAGGGCTTTGAACTTTGCTGTGAGTCTATCGGTAGCAGCATAGTGGGAAATAACGCGCGATGAAGAGCGGCACCATCCTGAGCCTGGAGGTAAACTTTCTGTGTGTGCGGCGCTGCGGATGGAACCTGAGACTCACGTATGTTAGGCCAACACTGCCACTGAGCTCCAACTCCAGCCCAAGCTGCTGGTAGAGAGAGCCCTTCCACGATGCCTTCGGACGCCATAGCAGGATTTGCTTTTGTGTGTGACCCTGTTGGGGAAAGCCAGAATATGCTGATTATGTGTGTAACAGCTCGGTTACATTAAAAGGGGAGGGAAAACTCTGCCCTGCGGAAGAATCGAATACTCGCCACGACTCCAAAGCTTTCAGGGAGCATGCTGCTCTCGCTGTCTTCTGCTGCCTATGTAGAAAACACTCGAATATTTGAAGGGGGAAAGGAGTTAGGCAGCCATGGGTGGTTAGGCCACTTTGCTGGTGACTCTCTGTGGCAGATGAAATGATCCTCCCTTCTCGGGGAACCTGATGCTAAAAACAAGAGAAAGACACCACAGGAGAAAGGGCAAGGAGTGAGTGCTGGTACCCAGGTGTTAGGTTCCAAGGACTCCCCGTGTCTTCCGCCTGTGCACCTTCGCAACTCGGCCCTTTGCACGGGTGTGCCAGCAAGCCTGGGTGTGTCTATACGTGGCGAAGGTCTAACACAGGGCCTCCAGATGCCTACTTTAAAAAAAGTTTATTGCATGTATTTGTGTGTGTGTGTGTGTGTGTGTATGGGCGGGCGGGCACGCGTATGCACGTGTGCATGCGTCACAGGACATGCGTGGAGATCAGAGGACAACCTTCAGGAGTTGCGAAACTTTCAGGAGTCCTTCTATGTGGGTCCTGGGTATGGAGCTCACATGATCTGTCAGGCTCACGAGTACTTTACCCACTGAGCCATCTTGCCAGCCTACTTTGAAAATACATAGCAACAGCTGATACATATGAAGGCAAATTTTTCACGTGTAAATTGTAAATCATAACAAACATTGAAGGACTCACCACACAACCTAAGATGTAAAACATCTCCAGCATTGGTGAAGTTACTGGGTCCTCTCCAGTCCTGTACCCTCTACTCTGAATTATTTTTAATTACATGTATATGTGTTGTGTATATGTACACGTCTGTGCAGGTGTCTTCGGAGAACTGAGGAAAGCACCAGTTTCCTGTGATCTGCCTCATGTGGGTGCTGGGAATCGAACCCAGGCCTCCGCAAGAGCAACTAGTGTTCTTAACTGCTGAACCATCTCTGCAGCCTTTATATGATTTAATCTTTTTTTTTTTAAAAAAAAAAAAAAACAACACTATCATACTGCTAAGGAGATGACTTAGTGGATCCAGTGCTTACTGGACAAGTGTGAGAACTTGAGTTCAAATCTCAGGAGCCCACAAAAAGCTAGATGTAGCTGTCCTTGTCTATAACACCAGTGCCCCTCTGACAAGATTGAAGACAGAGACAGGAGATCCCTGGAAGGTCAAGGGCCAGCTAGCCTGGCATGCACAGCAGTGAACAGCAAGAGACTCTGTCACAAACAAAGTGGGAAGTGAGAACCCACGCCACTGCCCATACCACATGCACCTGCGCACACGCACAGGGGTACACACACACGCACCCCAGTATCATATCATATACAATAGTAAGAACGTACATCTTCATCATTGTGTTGAAAGTATATTCTGTCCCATCGCCTGCTGCAACAGATCAACCATCTTGACTGATGAATGAATTTCTGATTGTGAAGATGTTGCCTTGGTTTAATCATTCACCTGTCAATATAAATCTAGGTGCCCTTCTGGTTTGTTGAGGGGCGGCTGCTTGTTCATTTCCCAGCTGCCCAGGCTCCAGAAATAATCACACAGAAATCTGTATCAATTGCAATACTGTTTGGCCAATAGCTTAAGCATATGTCTGGCTAACTCTTATATCTTAACCCATTTCTATTAATCTGTGTATCACCACATTGCTGTGGGCTTACTGGCAAGGTTCTGGTCTGGCAAGGTCCCGGTGGGCTCCGGCGGAGGCGCCTGTCTCCTGCAGGCAGCTACATGGCTTCTCCTCGACCCCTTCCTTCTTTCTCCCAGCATTCAGTTTAGGTTTCCTGCATAGATCTATTCTGCTAAGCCACTGGTCGAAACAGCTTTATTTATTGAACAATAAAAGCAACACATACACAGAAGGACTTCCCACACCACTGCTTTGTTTCACAATTTGGAAAATGTGCATATATGTAGTGATATTTCATTTGTATTTTAATAAATAAAGCTTGTCTGAAGTTCAGAGAGTAAAACAACCCCACTGGTCAGCCTTACAGACCAGGCAGTGGTGACACACACCTTTATTCCCAGCAGCCACACTAGTTTGTCATAGAAACCGGGCGGTAGTGATGCACCCTTTAATCCCAGTACTAGAGAGGAATATAAGATGGGAGGAGACAGCTCTCAGTCTCATTCTGAGGGTTCCTGGAGGCAGGATCCTCATTTCAGACTGAAGTAGAGGTGAAAAGAGCCAGTGGCTGGTTGTTTTACTCTCTGAACTTCAGGCAAGCTTTATTTATTAAAATACAGATGTGTGCATATAAATGTATACATATAAACATGACTGTTTATGCTTGTGAGCAAGAATGTCTCTAGAGCAACTGAAGGGAGTGGACTGCCAGGCGGCTGTGTCAGAGCCATAAGGAACTCCGTTCAGATATGTCTGCTTCCTAATCTCCCAAGCCAGTGTGACTGTTACTTAGAAAGTCTTTGAAGGTGTATTTAGGTGAAGGATCTTGAGAGGGGAGATTGGCCTGAATCATCCAGGCGGCCTTAATTGCAGTTGTAAGTGCGCTTACTCATTGGGAGGCCAAGGGAGCCATGACTCCGTGCTGAAGTAAGAAAACAAGATCCCCTGGGGCAGTGGTTCTCACCCCTCCTAATGCGACCCTTTAATACAACTCCTCATGTTGCGGTGACCCCAAATCATAAACTTATCCCTTTGTTCCTTCGTAATTTGCTACTTCTATGAATAATAATGAAAATTTTCTGAAACGCAGGATATCTGAGATGTGAGCCCTAAGGAGGTCACGACCCAGAGGTTGAGAACCCCTGCTCTATGGCACGGCCCAGAGAAGCTGGGCTAAGAGTTCAAGTCTCCAGGATGGTGTAGGAATATATTTCTGTTTTACAACACCAAGACTGGGAATGGAGAGAAAGCTCAGCAAGTGTACTGCTCTTACATGGTTCCCAGCTTCCGTGTTGGGTGGTTCGCCATAACTCCAGCTAACGAGGACCCAGCATCCTCTTCTGGCTTCTGCAGGCGGTTTCTCTCGTGTGCGCACACACAAACACATATACACAATTAACAATTATACTTTTAAAAAGTTTACTGAGACTGTGGTGATTGCCTAGGAAACTGATACAGACACACAGATGTCCGGCTTCACAGGGCAATTCCAAACGATTTCACCGGATGCTGGCAAGCATGCAATCCAGCATGTCAGGAGAGCATATCAGATCCTTAGCCCCAGTGCTGGCTCCAGACTCTTGCACGGTGATGGATGGGCTGGGAGACTTGCTTGGAAGCCATGTTTCCATGGCACTGTGAAAACACCTTGGGGGGATACAGCAAAGGTCGCTATCAAAGGATATGGGTGGAGAAGGTAGGTCACCAATGACTGGCACTCCCCTGGTACCACCTTGCAGGCTTGCGGATGACAACTCAGTCTCTGCCTGGGTATGCTGCTCTCTTGCTATTGAGCCTTTTAAAAAATTACTTTTCTTTAAGATTTTAATATAATCACATCATGTCCCCTTTCTTTTCCCCCCTTCAGACCCTGACATATACTCCTTGCTCTCTTTCAAATTCATGGCCTCTTTTTTGTTAATTGTTGTGATGTGAGATATGTGTATGTGTGTGTATACACGTATGTATGTTTGCACTCCTAAGTTCCTAACTACAGCCTACTCACAGTCTGTATAATGTTACTTGCATGTATGTTTTCAATGTTGACCGTTTGGTGTTGACTAACCAGCTGGTGTGCTCTTACCTGTCTTTCTTCAGCTCTCAACAATCCTCGGTTGCTTGCAGTTCTTCGTGTGGGGTTGAAGCCTCGTGGGCTTCCCCCATCCACTGTGGCATGTCTGCTGTTGTCCTTCTTCAATTGTTTAGGCAGTAGCATAGGTGAGACTTTTACAGGTGTAGCTTCTGGCATTCCCAGGAGACACAACCTCACAGCAAACTCCCTATTCCTCTGGCTCTCACAGTCATCCCACCCCCTCTTCTGCAACAATCCCCGAGCCTTAGGTGTGGGAGCTGTGTTGTAGGTGTATCGGTTGGGAGCTGTGTTTTAGGTGTATCGGTTGGGAGCTGTGTTGTAGGTGTATCGGTTGGGAGCTGTGTTGTAGGTGTATCGGTTGGGAGCTGTGTTGTAGGTGTATCGGTTGGGAGCTGTGTTGTAGGTGTATCGGTTGGGAGCTGTGTTGTAGGTGTATCTGTTGGAGCTGTGTTGTAGGTCTATTGGTTGGGACTGGGCTTCACCACTTTGTATTTTGATTGTCGTTTTCTCTAATGGGGCTTTTGAAGAGATCATTAGACCCCAAGATTCCCAATCGGGGTGGTCTAACCAGTCCTTAACTGTATGGACAGGCTCTTAGGACCATCAGCATGCCATGGACTTACCTGCGGGACTTCGCTATGGGTGGGGATGTTTTGTAATAATCTTGGGCAGATGGCCTTTACTTTGCTGAGTCAGCCTTTCTCTCTGCGGGATGGCCGTTAAGGATAAAGAAGAGTTTGACCTGCAGATAAGCCCCGTGCGCCCTTTATTCCTGGCCTATCTGCTGTGCTTTGGTACACTTCATAACTCTCCCCTTGCCAAACTTCCAATAGCCTAAGATTGTTGCTGACGTCACTGATAGCGGCAGCCCATGGGGAATGAAAGAACAACGCGGAGAAAAAGTTGTGTTTCTAACGTGAGATGGCAACGAAGAGGTCCTCACTTTCTGTGGCTGCCGCTACCAACCGTGGCCACGTTAGTGTCTAAGCACAGCACCGATGCGGTATCTTACAAGTGTGGAAGTCAGAAGTGCACCATTTATCTGAACATGTGACACCACTAACATCAAGGTGTTGGCAGGACCATGGGGGTGGGAGGGGAGGGAATCAGTTTCTGTGCCTGCCCCAGCTTCTAAAGGCCACTCACATTCCTTGGATCGTGGCCACGTCCTCTATCTTGAAAGACAGCAACTGGCATCTTTGTAGGCCTTCCATGCCACCTGTCCCTCTGACCACATCAGAAGCGGCTCTCTGAGAACCTTAAAGACATGTGATTTGTAACTCGGGCTCTGCCAGATATTCCAGAATATCTTCCTTTCTCGTGTTCTCGTGAATTTAATTTAGTCACAAATGCAAAGGCTCTTTTATAGTATCTATTAATATGGGAATGATATAGATATATGGGGGTGTTTTTTTGAAAAGTCCCTTTTATAATATCAATCAATATGGGAAGGATATAGATATCTGGGTGGGGTGTTCTTTTCTGACTATCAAAGAAGCTGTTATGAAGAGGGGAATGCAATACAAGTGCTGTGTGCGCATGGCTGCAAGCCCTGGGAACAGGGTGGTATGCCAGGCAGCTCTCAACCACAGTGACAACGTGCACATGATGAACAACTGGGGAGGGAAAAAAAGCTCTTTTAGGCTTGTGGTTTCTGTCCATGACTGGTCTGCACCATTGGCTTGGGGCCTCCAGTGAACCAGGGCAAGCCAAGGTCAAGCAAGCTGCTCACCTTGTGCCAGTCAGGAAGTAAAGGGGGAAGGAGGGACTGGGGTCCCAGTGTCTCTCTCGAGAGCATGTCTCCAGTACCATACTGCCTCTTCCTTACCCATCCTTCCTCCTCTTCACCCATCCTTCTTCCCCTGCTCCCTCCCTCTTCCTTCCTCCTTTCTCCTCCTTTCTTCTCCCTCTCTTTCTTCTTCCTCCTCTTCTTACTTCTGCCACCTGGCTCAGTCCCTTTCTTTAGAGACAGAGTCTCACTGTGTAACTCTGACTGGCCTGGTGACCCGGGAATGTTGGGGTGTCTTGATAACAGCGGAGTCTTAATCAGGTAGCTAGGATCCTGGAAACCCAAGACTCACCAAAACTTCCGCAAAATCTTTCAGGTCCTTGGCTCTTTTATTTTTTCTTTCTTTTCTTTTTTATCTATTTATTTATTTATTTTGATTTTTTGAGAAAGGGTTTCTCTGTAGCTTTGGAGCCTGTCCTGGCACTTGTAGACCAGGCTGGCCTCGAACTCACAGAGATTTGCCTGTCTCTGCCTCCCAAGTGCTGGGATTAAAGGCGTGCGCCACCATCGTCCGGCTAGGTCCTTGGCTCTTAAACTGGAAGAATAAAATTCACTGACCAGAGACAATGAGTTTTAGGGAAAAGTTTATTGTAGATACATGGGTGGAATCTCGAGAAGGATACCTGGAAGGGTCCTCAGAAATAGAGTCCGTGGAGTTGGTACCATGGGGCCTTTTTAAAGAACTTACAGCAGAAACTGTGGTGATGTCCAGGGCAAGGGTGAGCTGATGTAGGACCAGAGGGCAGCAGGGCCAGTTCCTGTTTAGAAAGCATGGCACTGATATGGGCATCCAACACAAGCACAGATAGCTAATGCTGGACATGGAGGGGGCTAAGAATCAGCACACGGTGGCTGATGTCAGATGTCCAGGAAAATCAAATGTGATGTAACTCTTACACAACTATCCCTGTCAGAGCAACACTTTTGTGTGGATAAAGTTACCCTTGAGGTCAGAGCCGTGAGCCCCGGTTGCAGCTTTTGCCTTCGCTTCGCCATCCTGCCCGGGTGTCTGTCCGTGCTGGCTTGTGCATAGGTGCCATCTGTCTGTCTGCGTGGCGGCCTTTGACAGGAGTGAATAGAGCCTGTCTTATTTGCCTGAGGCTCCCAGCATTATTTTCAACCCCCCGGGCCGCCCACGACCCTGCTCCTTTCCGGAAATGGAAGCGTGGCCCTCACAGCTTGTCAGTCCAGCTGGCTCACTCTCCTCCAGATGTCCAGGCGTCCAGGTGTCCAGGTGTCCAGATTCCTCCTCTGACTTTCGTCACGTAATGGAAAGTAGCCTTCAGGCAAAGGTGCTCAGTTAGGAAGAGGGAGAAGCAGGACTCGGTTCTGGCACTCACGCCTGGCCTCCAGCAAGGAGATTCTCAGAACTGCTGCCCTGGGGCCCCTAGCTGACCAGACTCAATCACACATCACTGCCGCTTGCTCTGTGGACCAGGCTGCTTCTCTTGACATCCCCCTGCTCTGGCCTCGAGTACTGGGATTAAAGGTGTCTTGACCTAACTTCTTCCCACCAGGTCTCTCTGTATAAAGGTTCCACCACCTCCAAACACTGCTACCCAAGCCTTCCAAAGAAGACATCAAAACACATTTAGGATCTAGACCACGATGCCATTTAAGCAAATCTCTGTTCCTCCAAAGGTCCACAACTATAAAGCATAAAAAATTAATTTTTGTCAGTTGGAGACAGGGGCTTTCTATGTAGCCTAGGTTAGCCTAGAACTCTCAACCTTCCTGTCCTAGCCTCTGAATATGTGGATTACACATATGTGCCACCATAGCCAACTACAAACACATTAATTTTTCACGCATTTGAAATGAAAATCGATGGGATCATATAATAGGGGTTCAGTATCAGCAGGATATCTTCATAGTAATGCATCTGGAAAGTGTTTTCCTTCACCCAGACTTGCTCTTCAGATCCAGCCATTTGCTGCATGGAGTTTTAGAATCACCCACTCTCATTTCTGTAAACTTTTCCTCTTTGTGAATATATTATAATGCATTTACATATTCTAGTTTATAGGACCCAGAGTAGTTTCCAGGTTTGGGGCTTCTATGTTCTGGTGTGGTCGTGATATGCACATCTTTTGGTGACCACAAGAACACATTTCTACAGCTTACGCTTGGATGTAACATCCCAGCATCTGGAGGAGTGGCTACGTTCGGTTTCCTTGGATACTACCACACTAAATTCCATTGCACTTGTACTATGCCATTCCCACGAGCAACAAATGAATACTCTGTACCAATAGCTTTCCTTGGTTACCTACCTTTTTCCGTTATAGAATTCTGATACCTGAGCTATTTCACCATGGGTCTGGTTTGCATTTCCCTTTGCTGTGCAGCACAGGCTGCTGCTGACCCATGTTTGTCTGCCTCAGCCTCCGGTAAGCTGGATACGCAGGTCTGCACCTCCACATCTGGCTTAAACCTTCATCTCGTAGGCCTGGCTTCCTAGTTTTAAAAATCTGACTTCATTGCAAGAAGATATTCGTTGAAGAAGATTGCAGAGGGCGGGGCCTGGGACTATAGCTTAGTGGGTAATGAGTTTGCCTAGTGTGGTTAAGGTCCTAGACTGATCCCTATTTTTTAAAAACCATTCCTATTTTAAAAACAATACAGCTAAACAGCTTTAGTGGGGAAAACCACTTTCATTCCCTTTTCATAGCAGAAATATTCATAGATAGAGTAAAAAATAATCTATTTCAAATACTTTCTCTTAAATATAATCAAATGGTTTTCCTGGCAAATAAGGTACATTTAATTGGTAGGTGTTTATTAATAAGTTGTCATACGCAATTCCTTACACAGATACGGCTTCCAGAAGATATTGTACCTCTGTGATCTTTTGTCCTATGAGATGATAACAAACTTTATATAATCAGTATCACTTCCCCCACCCTCTCTCTGCCTTTCCCTCTCTCTTTCCAAGGTACCACACTATAGCTCAGACTGGCCTAGAACTCACAATATAGTCCAGACTGGTCTCAAGCTCACTATCCTTTTGCCTCAGCCTCTCTCGTGCTGCAATTACAAATAGGAGCCACAGAGCCTGTCTTGCCCATGAGTCCTAAGACGTAAGCCAATGGCCCTATTGGTGACTTCAGTCCTGCCTTTACTGTGTTTGCCAGACCCTCCTCCCCAAGACAGACTGCTCTGACTCTGGACCCTTCCTAGACCTGTAACTCGGGCTGGGTATCTAACAAGGAAAAGAAGTATTAGAAAAGAGGGAATTTGGTGAAAGGGATTGATGTCATAGGTGATGGGGCAGCTGAGATATGGAAGGGAGTGTTACCAGCCCCACAAACAGAAGGAGCAGCAGGAAGGCATTTCCACCTTAAGATGCAGGCACAGAGGGGATAAGATCAAAGCCAGGGGCCACTGGGAGCAAGAACCATTATGGGCTCATCTGATGGAAGCAGACACCATGATAGCCAAGAACCCAACTAGGGCAAAGAGGAGGGAGAAGTGCCTTGTCTTCTCTCGCCATCTTTCAGACCCATGATGGCGCTTCACCTTGGCCAGTTCTCCTAGAAGAGGCAGAGGAGATGGCCTGCAGTGGTTGCATCCCTGCTACAGGAGCAGGGAAAGAACTGAAGCGCTCACCTGAGAACAAACCCAGACACCACAGTCCCATGGCAACACTTCCTGGTGCCTCCGGCTTCCCCGTTCTTCAGTTCATGGGAGCCCACTCTTCACAGTGACAGGCAGAATACTCTAAGCCCTGCAACTCCTTTGACTTTAATGGGAAAAGGATTCTACGTTTTCATTTTTGATAATCATAGACTTTAGACAGTTAATCTTTATATAAAACAAATGATAAACATCCTTCCAGGGTTTCATAGTCCAGTGTGACTGTTTGGTCTCGAAAACAATTTTTGATCCAAGGGTAATCTACGTTCTTGACCAAGGTATGAGCTAACGCAGTTTAAAGACACATGTGTAAATGCTTGTGTTAACTATAAATTTATTTGATACATGAAGATAAGACAGCTGTCATTTGTCCTGGATCATTATATATTTAAAGAAGAAGATGAGAAAGCAGGCCTTCAAACACTGTGATCAGAAAATTCTGGGGTTTCCTAGATTAACTGCTTTTTAAATTTACTTTTAAATTTATTTAAATTATTTACTTTGACTTATTTTTACTTTTATTTTTGTAGTGGTGAGGATTGGATATATACTAGGCAAGCACTCTACCACTGAGAAATATTCAGTCTTTAAAATTGTTTTTATTTTGATACAGATCTCACTAATTTATCCAGGCTGGCTGGACGGTGGTGGCGCACTCCTTTAATCCTAGTACTTGGGAGGCAGAGGTAGGCAGATCTCTCTGTGATTTTGAGGCCAGCCTGGTCTACAGAGTGAGTTTTAGTACAGGCGTACAGGCTTCGAAGTTACAGAGAAACCCTGTCTCGAAAGAAAGAGAGAGAGAGAGAGAGAGAGAGAGAGAGAGAGAGAGAGAGAGAGAGAGAGAAGAAGAAGAAGAAGAAGAAGAAGAAGAAGAAGAAGAAGAAGAAGAAGAAGAGAAGAGAAGAGAAGAGAAGAGAAGAGAAGAGAAGAGAAGAGAAGAGAAGAGAAGAGAAGAGAAGAGAAGAGAAGAGAAGAGGTTATCCAGGTTGACTTAGAACTCACTCTTTAAACCAGCCAGGTCTTGAACTTGTCATCTTCCTGCCTGCACCTCTTCTGTAGCCACTAGGATCACAGGCCTGGGACACCAGCCTCTGAGGCAATGAAATGGTTTATCTAGAAACATGTTTGCCCTGCGTGGCACATCCCCTTCCTCCTTACTGTCATTGATGGTTGGTTCATTGCAATGGTGAGGGTCAACCCGGAGGCCTGGGACATACTTGATAGTCATTTCATCACTGAGCTATACATCTAACACCTGGGCTGCGACTCCATGACACAATTAGATGTGTTGTAACCGTGCACATGTGAAAACATGTGTGCTCAGATCTTAGACCTAGTAGCTCTGTTTCCGAAATAGGTATGCAAAGACAAACACACAAGGATGCCTCGTTTAAAATAGAAAAACAAACAAGCAAACAAACTAGAAATAAGAAGCCTTTACTTCCAGGAGGATTTACGTTTTAAAAAAGTGTAGTGCCTGCCTCAATGAACTGCTATGTAGTCATTTTGAAAGTGGAGTCATTATATATAGCTGAACTTGAAAAGATGCCTAGATATGTCATCATATAGAGAATAAAAGAAATTATAGACTAAAGAGTACAACACAAACCATTTGGTAAAAAAATCAAATGGGTATATCTAATATGTAATAGATAACTGGAACATGGAAGCTGTATATCAAGATAATGTATATAACTGATTAACATATATCAAGCTGTCTCAACAATTAACTCTAGGATTCAGGTTCTAGGAAATGTTTATTCTTTATTCATTTCTGTCTGTGAATTGTTTATAGTGAGCATGCTGGCTTACCTCACATTATAATACAACATAATTTATAGTGACTATAATTACGACATACTAAAAATTTCAGCCCAGAAAAGGAACTAGAAATAAATATACTAACAAGATCCCAATGGTTGTTTTTTGCTGATGGAACTCTGAAAAAATTTTTAAAAAATGATTTCTGCTCCAACAAATTATACTCTGTGTGGGCATCCTACTTCGTAACCAAACAAGAGGACAAAGAAGGCAGAGAGTTAGAAGGCATTTTTAGGGATGAATTTGGTAACTAAAATACTTGAACATTTTCTAACTGCTTCTCAGATCCCCTTTGGATTTTCTTTGGGGGGGTGGTCTAGTGGGGATCTAGATTCACCCGTTCTGGTCACTACTGGGCATTTCAGAATGTCTGAAGTGCAGTGGGATGGATCAGGCTACTAGAAAGGTCAGACGACTGGGGAAAAAGGCCTCGGGGCTTCAAGGATAAACACATAAAATACTTTCACTGGGGATTTCCACCAAATGTGTTGTCACTACTGTGTTAATCACACGCGCTGGTAGACTCTTCAAATTCTCCTTGGGGCTACTCACTGCTAAGGGTACAGTTTCCCTTTGGTTTGTAAGAACTGTCAAAGTGTGGAACTTTCCCACCCAGAGCCCATGCGAAGGCTGGAGTCTCAGGGTAGTGTGTCCTCATCCCTATGGTATCAGCTCTCTTCTCAGAGGCACCTATGGCTCAGTTTTTCTCAGTAATGTAGACCAACCCATGTAAAAAATGTGGACATTGGTTCCCCACCTCAGAGATTCCTTTTCTGATAAACTGTCTTGTGGGCAGACTTTAAAATGCCCAGGAAATATTTGTGGTAGGTTTCGGATGCCCCAGGGCTTGAACTCCACAGGTCACGATCAAGACAAAGCAATGGCTCTCAACCTTCTTAATGCCAGCGACTCTTTAATACGGTTCCTCATGTTGTGGTGACCCCCACCCAAAACTCATTTTGTTGCTACTTCATAACTGCAATTTTGCTACGGTTATGAATCATCGTGTAACTATTTGACATGCGGCGCTGTGAAGGGGTCACGGCTGGCAGACTGAGAACTGCTGAATTGAACTGTACTGCTCCTGCCAGGGCCTCTGTTTCCTCAACGCCTACAGCCCTCCTTGATTTCCCCTACTAACAGAGGAAGGGTGACGCAGAAACGACAACGGGCTGTCGTGTCAACAAACACACAGCTTTCCCTTGCAAAACCAGAAAACAATCAGATTTATAATGGTGTTTGAGTCACCCAAGCAGCGATATCATTCCCCGTGGCGTGGCATTTTGCTGGTGGAAACCATTTTATTGATGGAAAATCACTGAATGGCTTCGGCTCGTTGCTGTTGTGTTTGTAATTAGAATGCCTCAAGGCTCTGTGGCAGGGGTTGCAGCTAGCATAAATAACGTTACTTCTTGACCTCGAACCTTTCCAAGGGCCAACGCTAGGAAAAGAAAGAGGAGTTGGTTCAAACGGCACAAAGACAAAAGAATATGCTTTTCTGGGACAAGCGGAAAAGGATTATTTAAGTCTGTGACGATTTTTAGTCTCGTCTGTGCGTGTACAAAATAATTCTTAAAAAAAAAAAACCTATTCAGCACTTGGGCACAAAGTACATGTCGTACCCAGGAAGTTCAAATGTCGATTATCATTATTAATAACCTTGGTTTCCTCGCTTAGTCATTGCCAAATAAAACAAGCCATTAAGTACAAGCTGATGCAGGAAAAGAGGACCAGGAGCAAAAGTGTCCCGAACAGAAACGGGCGGCTCAGCTTTTCCATTTTCCCTAGAGAGATTTCTCTGGTGGCGAGGCTGGAAGCCTGGGCGGAGAAGGTGACCAGGGTGTGTCATGCTGACAACTGTCCTATCTCACAGTGAGACGGATACTCTAGATGCTCTTGAGTGTGACCGAGAAAGAAACAAGCAGTCCTGGAGGGGAGAAAAAAAAAAATTGAAAGAGCTCTTGAGAGACGCTACCAACACAGAAGCCCATCATGTTTTGGCTACGGAAAGGCAGCCTCCATGTGGGGTCAGGTGTGGTTTCAGTGCTGTTTTCTCTGGGGGATTTGCACAGAGTCCTCCTATCTCCGTAGACAGTTCTCAGTCAGTTCTGAGCCAGGAGACCAAGAGCAGGGATGCTTCAGTCTCCTAGGTATGCAGTTTTCAGCTAAAGTGGCCAAAGGAATGTTCCAACCAGGCATTTCCACCAATGAGGCAAGCTGAGGGATCCTTGTTACTTTTTGTAACTTCATGGAGCTGGGGAAGGAAGAAATGAGTGTGCATTCTCTCTCTCTCTCTCTCTCTCTCTCTCTCTCTCTCTCTCTCTCTCTCTCTCTCTGCCAGAAACCCAACTTCAAGCCTTGTACATGTTAGGTGAGCAGAACTGTACTCCTGAGTTACATTCTCAAAAACCTTATTTTCAAACACAAAACAGAAGCAAGACTGTAGCTGACACAATCTGACCCCACACCGCCCACCGCAAAAAAGGTTTTGCACCAAAGCACTTTAAAAATCCTTGGAACGGTTTTGAGAAGCAGTATTTATGTTGGGACCTTTACATTAGTAGACTCGTGTGTGTGTGTGTGTGTGTGTGTGTGTGTGTGTGTGTGTGTACACAGTGCCAGCCATCTGTCCTGTGGCTCCACCTCTAAGGAGGTAGGAAGAACAAATTATTCTATCTGTGGTCTGGAATAACTCAGGACTCCAGAGAAATAGCCTTCAGTTCAACAACCTAAAAAAAAAAAAAAAGAAGAAGAAGAAGCGGAAGGAGGTTTACAGAGCTCAGGAATACCCTTGACATTCAAACCAGGGACTCCATTCTTCCAGGCGGTAATTCTACTCCCTCTGCCCTGCCCATGCAAGTTCTGGGCAGTGTCTGAATGCGGAATGTGGGCCTCAGAACCAGGGAGGATCTCATTTCTTGGAGATAAGCCTAAGACCCAGGGTTGATTTCAGCCCTCTCCTGGACCTGTGGCCACTACGTGTATTTAACTATAGAACAAAGCAAGGCGTGGCTAAAAGTTTTACTTTTATTGGATTCCTGCCAGGGTGATTTAGCATTTATCCAGTGATTGACTTCCATGTTGAAATGTTTTCTAAATGAGTCTGCTGGTCACTTCGCTGGAATGTTCCCTGGGTTCTCTTTGGCAATTGTAAAATATTAGCATTTCAAAGGGATGTTGAGCCAGCCAGTGTGTGAGTGACTTTTAGAAAATCTCAGGGTCACTGGGCTGACAGGGAAGGGGACTTGAACGGGGGGAGGGGGAGGGAAATGGGAGGCGGCAGTGGGGAAGAGACAGAAATCTTTAATAAATAAAAAAAAATTTATGTTAAAAAAAAGAAAATCTCAGGGTCACTGTGAAGGCGTTGCTGGGATTACAGAGAGGACAAAATGTTTTCTCTCTGTAGCTAATCAGTCAGATCATCTTTCGTGTGGTAAAAATGGTGGACTAGATTTGTCAAATAATTATATATGTGTGTGTGAGTAGTATATATTTGAGACAAAGTCTTTCTTATGTAGCCCTGGCTATCCTAAAACGCTGCATGTCCCCTAGGGGCAGCAAGCACGGGGCAGTTGGCCCCTGAGATCATGGGAGCCATGAAGGCAGTAAGTCCCAGGCAGGGAGCCCCCCCTCCCTCAGTGGCCGGCGGGCCATGAGGGACAGCAGATCCCAGGCCAGGGAGCCACACAGTGGGTGAGAGACCTTAGTGGGACAGCCGGTCCCACAAGGAGAGACAGATGGACAGGCACGCCAAGCAGAAAATGTGGGTATCTATTTAGTGGGCTATGGAGGGTAAAGGGAAGGGGGGGAAGGAGAGGAGGGGGATGAGCAGCTACCTCGTTGGGAGAGAGACAGAAAGGGTGAGAGCTCAGGCCAGAAGCAGAAGGAAGATCAAGAAGGAAGATCAGCCTCTGGGGTGGACAGGGGAAGGAGTGGGCGGGGCTTGTCTCTTAAAGGAACAGGACAGACCATTACACTATGAGTTCAAGACCAGCCTGGTCTACAGAGCAAGTTCCAGGACAGGCTCCAAAGCTACAGAGAGAAACACTGTCTCCGAAAAAAAAAAAAAAAAAAAAAAAAAAAAAAACAAAAAAAAAAAAAAAAAAAAAAAAAAAAAAAAAAAAAAACTAAATATATATACATGTGCACACACACATTGATTGAATCTAGGTTACTCCGGTCAGACTGATACGTCGTCAACATTAGTATCAGCATTTCTATTATTTAACATGGGTCTCAGGTAGCCTAGGCTGGCCTCGAACTCCTTACATAGCCAAGGACGACTTTGACCTTCTCATCCCTCTGTCTTTAGCTCCCTGGGATTACAGGTATGTGCCACCACACCTGGTGTGTGCAGTGCTGGGGATTGGATCCCTGACCTCACGTGTGCTAAGCAAGCACTGTACCACCCGAGCTACAACAACCCAAGCCCGAGACTGTGAGATTAGATGTACAACTACAAAAACAGATAACTGGCCGACGTCAGACTGTATGTTCACTTTAGTCGCCCTTTGTCCTGGTTAGTGTTCTGTTGCTGCGAAATCACATCACGACCAAAGCAACTTTTAAAAGCAAGCATTTAGCCGGGGACTTGCTTACAGTTTCAGACAGCTAGTCCATGGTCATCATGGTGGGGAACACTGTGGCAGGCGGGGTACCCAGGGCTGTAACTAAGAGCTTGTATTAGCCTCATCTACAAGCAGGAGGCAGAGAGAGATGGGGGTGGGGGAAAGAGGGAGGGAGGGCTGGTGTGGGTTTTTGAAACCTCAAAGCCCTCCCCAGTGACACACCTCCTCCAATAAAGCCGCTGCTCCTAATTTTTAACAGTCCAACAACTGGAACTAAACATTCAAATATACGAGCCTATGGGGACCATTCTCATTCAAACCGCCACACCCTTCAAAGCTAAATATACTCTTACCACACAATCCAGCAACTATGTTCCTAGGTAAACACTTGAGAGTGGTCCTAAGTGGTGCCAGGTATCAAACCCAGGACCTTATACATGCCAGGCAAGCAATCTTACATTGAGCCACATTCCAGCCCTGTTTACCTAAAGTGAGACCAAAGTATATACCCATAGAAAAGTCCGCACATGGAAATTGATACCTTTAAGAAAGGCAAAACCGGCGTGCAATCAACACATCTCTTGATAGTTAAATGGTTAAACTGAGGTATGTCCAAACCATGAAATAAAATTCAACTTGAACAAAATGAACTACAAAGGCACACACAGAGGTAGAAGACTTAAGTACTCATTTTTGCAGGACTGGGAATCCAACCCAGACCCTCAGACACATTAGGCAAGTGTGCCTCCAGTTCGTTACATCTCCAGATCTGAGATGGGAGAGTCTTTCCCCCCACTTTTTATTATTTTTTTCATTTATTTTATATACCAATCACAATTTCCCCTCCCTCTTTTCCTCCCATTCCCTTCCCCCACCTCCTCTACACCCCCTACCACTCCTCCATGCAGAAAGGGGCAGGCCTCCCATGGGAGCCAACAAAGCATGGCATATCAAGTTGAGGCAGGAAGAAGCTCCTCCCCCTGCATCAAGGCTAGGCAAGGCATCCCAACCTGGGAAATGGGTTCATGTGTCAGGTACAGGTCCTGGTTCCACTGCTAGGGGCCCTGCAAACAGACCAAGCTATACAACTGTCACTCACATGCAGAGGGCCTAGGTTGGTCCCATGCAAGCTCCCTGGCCATCGGTCCAGAGTTGGTGAGCTCCCAGCAGCTTGGGTCAGCTGAGACGGGAGATTCTTAAGTGCTTACTGCCAAGTGAAAGAAGCCTGTCTAAAAAGACTACAGACTTCTACTTCAACTATATGACATCATAGGGAAGGCAGAACTATAATGACAATAAAAAGACCAGCAGTTGCCAAGAGTCCAGGGTGGAGATGCTAGGAGTTCATGAATCATAAGGATGCTTCAGGACAGTGGAACAACTCTACACAGCGCTTACGTGTGTGTGTGTGTGTATTAGCATCATAAAACTGCAATAAAAAGAATGGACTTGGGCTGGAGAAATGCCTTAGCTATCAGGCACATGTCCTTGTGACCAAGCCTACTGGCCTAAGTTCTATCTTGGAACCAACTACACAGGGGCAGGATAAAAACAGCTCCTGAGAATTGTGCTCTGGTCACATGTCAGCAGTGAAGCATGCGCCTGTACACGCATGAGGCATGAGTGTGCATGCACACACACACACACACACAGGGTCAATAAATACCCCATTATAAACTGTAGGCATTCGTTACTAATAGGAGCTACCAGTACTATGTGTTCAAGCTGTTAACAAACTTAAAATTGCTAAGAAGTGAACAGTCTTAATTTAATTAAAAACTTTTGGTTAATGTTCTACAGAGTAATAGCTATCTTTGGAATTTCCTTTTCTATCCAACAGAAATTACTGATAATTATTCAAGGAAGTGGTTTACATATTAACCCATACACACGTCTAATTTCACAGAGTGGGAGCCCGAGGTATTAAGTGGTAAGATAAATTAAACGAAGGCTCCTTTCACTGGGGAGTCACAGCTATGAGGGACGTCACAGACCATGTCAGTAAGATGCTGAAGCGTCAGGTATACAGTCGCCTTGTCTTTACAGTAAATCTCCCCCTTTCCACTTAATAACGCCACAGGTCTACTGTAGAGCCAAGTGTTCGATACACTGGTCTCAGTCTTACAAATAAACGTCAGTGTTATAAGTTTACTGCTCATATCAGCCATGGTCCAGTCAATAGACAGACCTATAGCAATAATGCAAAGAATCGTCTGCCAGCTACCAGAGAGCTGGAGAAACACAAGGAGACCATGAAGCTGTCACAGAACTCGTGACTTCAGGAAGTGGTGATCGCCATTAGGTCTGGAGAAATGAAGGGAGTGGCTGATTATTTAAAGTGGGATCATTCCGGGCAGGGCAGGAAGAAGAGGCTGTTTGCTTTGAAGGGCTCAGAAGGGAGGCAGATCTCAGAGGAGGAGATAGGCCCAGACGGTACCTGTCTCATGCAGGGGTGCAATTAGGTTGGTTTGGAGTGATTGGCAACAGGCAAATTAAAAAAAAAAAAAAAAACTTACTGCTAGTGGAAGGATCTACAATTCGCTGCCTCAATGACACTAGAAGCCAAGGGAAAAGAGCGAGCGTTTGCTCAGCAGCACCCCCTATCGGCAGGTACAACCAGGGAGCGAGCCAACAAAGAGGAATTGTGCTTTGTTTGAGTAGGAGGCTGTAGAAGAGTGAGTCTGAGAAAAACAATACTGGCTGTAGCAGCCAGCACACTGCTGTCTCTGGAAGCTTGTAGTGGATATGTCTGTTGTGGAAAAACATATGCCCGTGATAAGACAGACCTGGTCTCAGTCCTCTGCCTCTGGCAAAGACCGAGTACAGACAGAACAGGCTTTGTGTCTTTGAACATCTATTACCATGTAACTTTGACAGATAACGTACTGCATTTCCCGAAAGCTCAGTTACCTCCCGTGAAAGGAGGGACAGGAATGGCAATTGCACAAGGATTTCGTGTGCATCATAGCAAATCATGGACAGGTATAGTAACATGTGCCTCTGCAGCCCTCAAGACTCCAGAGACTGAGGCAGAAGGGCCCCTTGGGCCCAGAAGTTAAGGACCAGCTGGGCAGTGCACATCCTATCTCCTAAGCACCAATAGGTAAGCAAATAAATGAATAACATAGCATGGTGTAATAACTGGAATTCAAACGCAGGCAAGGATGCTTCAGAATCTATGCTTACTGACTAAAGCCATCTTTTATGCACATACGCAATTAATTAATTAATTAATTAAAAATGTAATAAAGTTTTAAACACTACATTGTATACATATATGGAATTCTAAAAAAAGACATGAAAAATATTATATTATATTAAATTTTCTTGTTTGTGTGTCTGGCATTTGCTTCTGAGACAGGATCTTGTTATGCAGTCCTGGCTGGCCCAAGGTTGGCTCGATAGACAAGGTTGATGAGAGAGTTGACGTGACCCTCCTGCCTCAACCTTCTAAGTGCTGGGATGGCACATGCCTGGCTGTCACAGTAAAACTTTCACAGAAAGAAATAACAATACAGTTTATCACTGGTGCTTCTAAGGTGCGCTTGCTGCTAGCTGTAAGATGAGAAAATACTGGCGAAGAACAGAGTCACGTCCGCCTCACATTTCTGAAAATAAAGACATGAAGAGTTGGTGGATTGATGGCAATAGATTCAGCTTTAAGAAAATAAATAAAATCTGTATTACCTTCCAGTGATAAATTTAACGAATCCAGGTAGGGGAATGGTTCAATGCCTCTCAAGGATTAAGAACTAAGTAGAAGTCCCTGGAATCCATACAAAGCCAGACACAGTAATCACAGTAATACACATCATTAATACACTCTTCTTCTTCTTGTTCTTCTTGTTCTTCTTCTTGTTCTTGTTTTTGTTCTTCTTGTTCTTGTTCTTCTTCTTCTTCTTCTTCCCCCCTTCCTCCTCCTCTTCCTCCTCCTCCTCCTCCTTCTTCTCAGGGTTTCTTTGTGTAACAGTCCTCACTATCCTGGAACTAGCTCTTGTAGACCAGGCTGGCTTCGAACTCACAGAGATCCATCTGCCTTGGCCTCCTGAGTGCTGGGATTAAAGGCGTGCACCACCACTGCCTGGCTTCATCAATGCATTATTAGTGCATCATTAATCCCAGTGTTCCAAAGGGAATATGGGAGGAGGATAGCCCCTAGAGCCTGTGAGCCAGGCAGGTAGCTTATGAAATAATTGAGTAACAAGTCACACTACCTCCAATAAGTGTCTTTCACAGAGGACCGACATAGGAAGTTGTTCTCTCATCTCCCAGGCAGGCTAGGGCATGTGTGTGATTACTCGTATACACACGAGAACAAGGGCACTACTCGCAAAGATAAATCAATCAATATTCAGAGGATCCAACTTTTTTTAAGACTTAGAACACTGACCAAAGCTATAAGTGCAAAGCTTGAAGCAACATGGATTGTTTGGTCTCTGTCCATTTTACTCCATTTACTGAAAGAGAAACATATCTGAAATAGACTCATAATTACCGAAAGAGGTCTTTGGGGGCCAAGTCCACCAGTGTCTTTCCTAGATTCGTCACTTCACCTTGTGTTTAGACACAGTCAGTAAACTCAGTTTTGTCCTCGTTGGGGACGCCAAAAGGAAGTGACATTTCAAAGGACTCAGCGGGTTCAACAGATAAGAGACTTCTTAAAAATAAAAGTCTATGCCCAAAACATCTTGCCAAAGAGCTTCAGGCAGCAATCAGAATCCATCTGGTTTCCCCTTGAGTCCCATCCTCCTTTTGTGGGTTTGTTCTTATGCAAGCATGGGGCATTTCTTCAGTTTGGGGATCTCTTCCTGATGTGGGCTGTGGTTGAAATAATCAGTTGTTTTGAAGTGGTTAACCTGCTTTCCAAAGACAAGCCTGTGATTGGAGATGCCTCTTAGATAATTCTTGCTCCGGTATCCCGCTCCCTGGTTGATCCAGAGGTGACTGAGAAGGGCAATAGAGAATAAAGGTTAGGTTTGTACGGTCAAATAGAAATGGAGCTCTCCTGAGAATTCATCTCTCACCAAGCTGTGCCTTAGGCGGACACTGCATCTGTCTTCTTTGGGCTCTTCCTGACAGCCTTTCCCAGAAGCCAGTAAAGTGGGGAACACAGAAACCCTTTTCTTGGTGGCTTTGTGTCATGGCTACCACTTCATCTGGTAGTCACCGGCAAATTTGTGCTAAATCACGCCATCCAGTGCCACATAACTGTACCGTCGGCACAGAGCCGATCTGTACTAGCAAATGGCTGTTAGCATGGGGAATGCCCGCACCCTTTTATTGACCTGATGGAATTAGCAGCTTGTTTTGAACCCTAATGGATGACAGTCCCATACTGAGCTCTGAATAGAGTGGGTGTTCCCAAATTCTTCATTATCTATCTAGGATCAGAAATGAGAAGAGAAATCCTCATATGCAGCTATGCCAGTTGGAATTTGATGAAGATACTTGGCTTCATACACACACACACACACACACACACACACACACACACCCTTTCCAAAATACTTTTCCATTGTTGCTTCTGTTTTAATTAAAGTATCTCCTTGTGTCCTGCAAGAGCTATGAATACAACTCCAAATTTTCCAAAACACCTTACAATTGTGGCCTGAGGTCGTAGCACTCAAAGAGACAATGGGGCAGATTGATGCGTGGAGGGAATGGCACAGGCGTGTCTGGGCTTCTTCCTCCCAGGCTCCCACGAACTCTCCCTAGAAGACGACGCCAAGGGTGTACAAAGGTCTGCCCTTGGCTACAAATAACTGTGCTATTCTGGGGTCGCCTGAACCTCTACAAGGGAATGGAGTCAGTGGATTTGTGAGCTGAATTTAAGATCCCAGCAAGGAAGCCTCCAGAGGAGCATAGTGGGGCCGAGTGAAAAATCGGAATTATTTGCTGGCCCCTAGAAAGAGGAACACGCTGGCAGAAAGCCAGACTTGATGGTCCCACTGTCAGGATCAGAGCTCCCAGAGCGCTTACAGGGCTCTGATCCTGCACGTCCGTTTCCCTCCCTGTTCCTCCTGGGCTGTGCTGAGCTCTCCATGACAAGGCAACAGTGAGCAGAAGTCTGTGCATCTCCCTCCTTCCTAGGAAGCCGGTTGTCAGCTGGCTGTCCTTATAGATAATAGACAGAATTTTAATTAATAATCAGGAAACTAGAGCAACATGACCTCAAAGAATCTTTCTTCTGTCATTGCCTTGATAGAACTCTGGGCCATGCCGGAATATAAAGTTGGTTGGGCAGTTTATCTGGGGGAAACGGTATCAAGGCCCTGGGTTTCCAAATGCCCCTCTATTTTGCTAATTGGACAATCGGTTTGTTGTCGTGAACCTTAGACCCAAGAGACTCACCGCTAATCCTCCCACCACCTCCGTCTGGACTTAACCAATGCATTTCACCTCTTACTTTCCCCTACGCACAACCTCTGACTTCGGTACCTGTGGCCTTTCATCCCATTGACCTATTCTCATCCTCTGTGCGCCCTTGGCTTTTTAAACACTTTGCTGGCTTCCCTCTGACGCCATGTCACCACACCCTTCCTGGGCTCAGGAGCCGTCAACTGCCCGGCTTGCTCCAGAGAGCCTGGGTGCTGAGGAGATAATGGCCTAAATTAACCCGGCACCCACAGGCTGTGAAAATCTGGCCCAGAGTTGCATTCTTATCTCTGCATAAATTATACATTCTCCCCAAGTGAGTCTATTCGGTAGCCGGAAGACATTTGACTCATTTGTGTTTTCCTTCACCTCCCCTAGGTTGTGACCCCAGCCAGCTTGGAATGCTCTTCCTAGGTACAGCCCCTGCCTCCCCAGCTAAATATACCGGGGACTAAGCAAGGAGTCCTCTCAGCTTCGGAGGACTTCTTCCATAAATGTGTGTCAGGCTTTGTATTTTAGTCTCATTATTGGAATTTGTGCCGAGGGATTATCTGTGATCAATCAGAAGCCTCTATCCACAATCTATGCACTCTAGGGTCTAGTGCGTTCTGTAGATAAACAACATATATTATAATTTGGACTTACGTGAGAATGCTGATTTATGTAACACTATTATTTGAAAAGAAGGTAAGGGGCATGATCACGCCTTGTTCTTCAAAGTGAGGTTCACAGGCCAGCAACTGTAGTCACTGGGGAGCTGTTAGGGACAGTGTTGCTCCTACCCTCTCTCCTGACTAGGACCTGTGTAGTAACCAGACTCCCAGGCGATTCAAGGGCCCAGTGAAGCTGGGGAGGTGCGAGCCCCTCCTTGAGGCCGTAGATGGCAAGGAGGAAAAAGAGCGCAAGCTGGTGATGGGGAGGTAGAAGTTGTGCTTTTTGTGTTACTTCCCTGCTCTGGAGACCCGGGGGGGGGGGGGTGGGGGGTGGGGGGGGGGAGATCACTTAATCATTTGGAGCTTTGCTTTCATGGAGCAGTCGGAGACTCAAAACAAGCAAACAAACACGCGAAAGTGATGTTTCTAATTATGTAAGGCTTACGCATATGGTTAAGTCATTATTATTGGTATTTTCTGAATCACGCTTTCCTTAGGGTGTCCCGGCTGGTTTGTGGCAGAGCAGGAACCACGATATGGTCTCTGGCCTCCAAGTCCAGTCCACCGTGAGTGGGGCTCCATCGCCATGGGTTTGGCCTTTGGCACTGCCGGAAAGGCTGGAAGCATCTCTGGAGACAGGAATTTGATCTGTCTCAAGAGTCTTTAAATGCGTCCGTACCCCATGACCCCGTGCGTTAGCTTCTGGAAGCTTCTGGAAATCTGTTTTAGGGGAAAGTAAACAAGAATGCAGATGAGAACGTGTGAGTAACCACACTCTTTGCAGATTTGCTTAAATTACGTTAAAATTACCTGGAAACAACCTGACTGACTAACAGCTGGGATGGTTTAAGGAGATTATAAGAATTCATAAGGTAGCACATTACATATCTATTAAGATTTCTCCTTAAAAAGAGTTTGTAAGGACATCCAAAAAATGTTCAACGTGATGTTTAGCCAAAGGAAGAAAGAGATGATCACAAAATTATATATAAAGTATGATCTCAACCCTGTTTTAAACAGTGCGCGGAGAAACGCTGCAGGGGGATTAGGAAAATTTGAATAGCGCAGGCCTCTGCACAGCAGCACCTTTTGTGTGCCCCTGTTCAACACGCCACGTGTCTGACCTTGGGCGGAGTTCAGGGGAGTGCCTTGCTTGAACGCTCTCGCGGTGGAAGTGAAGAATCGGCTGGCCAGCAGCCGTGGCTACTTTGGAAATGACTTCTTCTTTTATATTTAGTCATTCATTTATATATTGAGACAAGATCCTTCTGTATCCAAGACAAGCCTCAGATGTAGGGGAATCTCGTTTCGGCCTTCCGCATGCTAGGATTGCAGGCACCGGCCACTATGCCAAGCAAAAGAACTTATTTTATTCTTCTCTCATGACCTCTCTCTCTCTCTCTCTCTCTCTCTCTCTCTCTCTCTCTCTCTCTCTCTCTCTCTCTCACACACACACACACACACACACACACAGAGTTTTGGTCTTAGCTTTTAGACCCTATCTATAATATTTGTACATTTAGAATAAGAATACAAATGAAGGCCCGCAGAGCATCTGCCTAAATCCTTAGAAGTTTGAAATCATGCCAACCTGGGTGTAAACGGAATATTTCATCTTTACAAATACACCTTCATCACAGGCTTGATGACTGTCTTCAAATTTGACATTACCCAAGTCCAAAGAAGACCGGCCCCAACTTGCCCACCCCCCCTTCTTTTCCCACCCTGAACAGCCACGTCCACTTTCAGGGACAGTTACACACTTGTGTGGACAGCATGGTCGTTCACCTGGGCAGTGACAGAGGAGCTCGCTGCCTCTTGTGGGCTTAGAAGGCATGCTGTGGAGAACTGCTGACCCTCTGGAGGCCAGGTCCCAGGAACCGGTCTGTCCAGGAAGCAGGAGCCAGACTGTCCTCATTTCTAGATACTTAGGGCAAGCCCTGGAAGGAGCTTGGCTCACTGGGTCCCTGGCCCTGTGGGGAGCAGCACCCGCTCCTGCCTGCTGAATTCAACACAACACATACCATTGAACTGCTGCTGGCTTTTCTTTTTGTATCTTCTTGAACACAATTTGACAGGCTGTTGAGTGTTCCTGACAACAAGCTGCTACAAAGATTGTCAAGTTAACCGACCAAGACCTAGAAGATGACGTGATACTTTATATGTCCTTTCGTGTAAACCAAACAAAACAACCGCACGTATGCTTTGAGCCTGGTATGGTGGAACACATCCGTAATCCTAGCATTCTGAGGCTGAAACAGGAGAATCCTGAGTTTGGGGTTAGCGTGCACACGTACACACACACACAAGCTTATCTTAAATTCAGATCAACATGCAGATTGTCTTTTAGGAAAATCATCCTGGCTGTTGTTCTCAACAGCACCTGTCCTTCCATATCACACAAGCATCGAGTGCCAATGAGCTTTTGCTAAGCGTTGCCCATCTGATAGGCAGGACATGACAGGTGATTTCTCTCTTGTAAACCGACAACTCCCATCTTCTGCCTATGGCTGTTCCTTTTCTTAATTGTATAGGGAAAGAGAACTACACTTTTACAAGTATTTCCCGGCTTCTAAGTTTGCCTTTAGACACGGTTAGTAGCATTTTTATTTTCTTTACTCTTTTGTGTTTTGAGACAGGCTCTCCTGTAACCCAGACCCACCTTGAACTTACCACACTGATAAAGATGATCTTAAACTTCTGATCACCCTGCTTCACCCTCCCTGGTCCTAGGGGTTCTTAGGAGTATATCACAAAGTTTGGTCCAGCGGTGCTGGGGATGGAACTCAGGGATGCTGGTGTATTAGACATGCCCTCTACCACGGGGAGCTATATCCCCATCACGGCAGGATGTTTAAACTATGTTGTTAGCACCCTGGAGGCAGAAACAGAAAGATTGCTGCAAGTCTGAGGCCAACCTGGGCAATATAATGAGTTCAAAACTAGCAGCCATGGCTACATTGCAAGACTGAATCTCAGAAAACAATAGTGAGGTCACATTTTGTTTCGTTTTTTCGGGGGGGAAATCAACTTTTGTGTGACTTGCCCATGAGGGTTAGTGATGGCTGATGATTAATGAACACACAGAGCCCAAAGAATTTGACATAATCAGAAGATAAAAGTTCTGTCAGTGGAGACTTTGATGCCAGATTGGAGAGCTGTTGAATTACTGGTGGAGGGGTGAAGGGGTGGCTGAAACTCTGCTCTTTGTGTGGTGGCTTTGGGGGACCTGTTTCTGCTGGGTGAAAAAGGCAAGTTGAGTGATTTTGAGAAGGGAGTTGAGGAAGAGGCAAAGACCAGCCTGGCTGCATACTGCGTGGGGTGTGGTGGTGGTGGTGGTGGTGGTGGTGGTGGTGGTGGTGGTGGTGGTGGTGATCGCGGTGTGGCGGGAAGGAGATGCAGTAGCTGAGGTAAGTTATGGAAATCTGAGGACGGAAGATCATATTTAGGAAGTTGGTTTGTACGGTAGCCAGTTGTTAGAAAAGCTGCAGCTGCATTGGTAACCTGTACTTTGAAGTTGAACTCGGATCTATTTTTAGGTGCCCAGGCGGGAGACAAACCTCAGAGCAGGTGCTGGCCCATGCAGCCCAAGGCAGCGGTTTGGTTAGGATCCACTGTGCAGTAGCTCCAAGATGACTCCCCAACACAGAAGCCCCCACACTGGGCAACTTGCTTTCTCTCAGCAGGGGCCAGCCAGCAATTAGTGTCAGTGAGATTGCAGAGAATCGTAGGAAACGTCCAGAAATGGGAAGTAGGAGTCTTACTTGCCCAAAAGGGACAAGGAAGCAGCCTGTCTCAGGTCTTGTGGCCTCTAGGGTAACTTGCCTCGGAAAGAAGCTGAGGGAGGAAGCTGTAAGAATCAGAATCCACTTGCTCTCCAGTTCACCCCATCACTAATCTTTCTATCTTAAAACCCCAGTGTCCTTATCTCTCAGCTCGTGGGAGTTAGTTTCTGTTTGTTGTATGTGAAAAGAGCCTGACACTTCTTTGAATTGAAATTCAAAGAAGCCAGAATTCCAGTAAAGGGTTGAGTTCTTAATCACTACAGTCTTTTGGCTCCTGCCAAGAGATTGGGACTTCTCCCAAGAGCCTCCCCATACTATTTTGGTTCCTAGAGCACCCTGAATCCTCTTACTGCCCAAGCCTGCACTCTGGGTTCTCTCTTCCTGGAAGAGGCCTCCCTCTGCTCTGGCTCAACATCAGGGCTCTGTCGGGAGCCAACAGCTTCAGACAGATTCCCCCAGCCCTGGTGCTTGAGCTGGAGGTTTTCTCGGCAGAGCCCACACCTCGCCGCCGAGGCAGAGACCTTTTCAAACTGTGTTCCCATTGCCTGGACGGCTCTCTGAGTCACTGTTCTCTGTGTAGTGCTGAGGATAACCACGAACGTACGAACACGATCCATCCTCCCATTTCCTCCACCTCAGGGTGGAACAGACAGGCGAGTACTACCACACGTAGTTTTTTTTTTATAGTGCTGAGGACAAAACCCAGGGCTTTGTCCATGCTGGGCAAATACTCTATCAGCTGAGCCAAATCCCCAGCAACTAGAATGTTTTTGTTAGTGTGTATTGATTATACATAATAACAGTTTCCATTATGACATTTCACACGTCTATAGTGTGTTTTGATCATATGGACCTCTATTACTCTCTCTTCTCTCCTCCTTCTCCTGTGTCGACACTAGTTCCCCATCAGTCTTCATGTCTTTCGTGTGTGTGTGTATGTGTGTGTGTGTGTGTGTGTGTGTGTGTGTGTGTGTGTGTGGATTGCATTGGGGTGGGCTACTCAGTCTAGGGGATTGTAACCCACCCGCAATCGGTTACTCCAGGGTCTCGGAGGGGCGCTACCTGGAAGGGAATGAGCTAAGACAGAAGAAGGAGGCTAAGCAGATTTGTCAAAGCCTCCGTTTATTAGGGATGGGTTACAGTTTATATATGGCAAGGAATGGGGGGCAGGGTACGGGATCTCGCCGCGTGGTTCCGGTCACGTAGCTAGGTTACTTTCGGACGGTTAGGCCAGAAGTCACAAGTTGCCACACCTGGTTCCCTGGATAGCTGGAATGTGAGGCGGGTTCCGCTAAGATTAACAGTTAATTGGATGAGGGGCAGGTTTTCAATAGAACATAATTATGGGTGTGAGGTTCTCTGCAGACTCCCTAGGGTGATGGTTTCTGTAATGATTGGGGGGGAAATGGCTCCTGACATGTGTGTGTGTGTGTGTGTGTGTGTGTGAGAGAGAGAGAGAGAGAGANGTGTGTGTGTGTGTGTGTGAGAGAGAGAGAGAGAGAGAGAGAGAGAGAGAGAGAGAGAGAGAGAGAGAGAGGAGAGGGGGGAGAGACCAATGCATTCCAGTGGAGTTACTTGCTTTCAGAAACATGGGCACCTTACCAGAGCTTTTGGTATTTTTGAGACAGAGTCACCTGTCTCCCAGCCTGTCTTGAATTCACTGAATAGTCAAAAATGACCTTGACTTTTGACCTTCCTGCCACCCCTTCCTAAATGCCAGCTTGACAGGCATGCCTAAGGCCTGGTTCCATCGTCTTCCTTCCTTCCTTCTTTCTCTCTCTCTCTTTCATTTTTCTTTTTTCTTCTTTCTATTATACATTCACTGCTGTACAAAATAAATTTTTGTTCATTTGTTTGTTTTTAACAACACCATCCATTCCTTTCAATGTCCATTCCGGAGCTGGGGATGTAGCTCAGCAGCCGATCACTAGATGCTAGTTCAAGCAAGGTTTTGGGTTTGAGTCCCAGCACTAAAACAAGCATGGGGACAGGAGTGTTTCCGTCTGTTGTAGCATGCTTCTCAGGTGGCAGCACCCTCTTTTCAGGAAAATTGCATTGTCCCCAAAAGAAACTCTCTCAGTTAGCCGGCCCTCCCCATTCCCCTCTCCTCCTAGACTCTGGCAGTCTGGTTTCTGTCTCTCTAAATTCGCCTGCTCTGAACATTTTCAAATAAATGGAGTTTTACAGCCTGTGGCTTGGTGTATCTGGCTTCTTTCACTTGGCCCTGTTTCTCAAGGGCCAGCCAGTCGTACCGTGCACCAATTAGTTCATTCTTTTTGTTTTTTTTTTTTCTTTTTTTTTTTTTTTGTTTGTTTTTTGTTTTTTGAGTTTCTCTGTGTAGCTTTGGAGCTTGTCCTGGAACTCACTCTGTAGACCAGGCTGGCCTTGAACTCACAGAGATCTACCTGCCTCTGTCTCCCAAGTGCTGGGATTAAAGCTCACTAATCAGTCAATCATTTGATACCTGAGAAACTCATAAGGATGGGCAGAAGAAAATGACCAACTTCTGACTGAATAACTCACGTCACCAAACTTAGCCGTATTTTTAGAGAGCGTTAAAATGGACAGACAGAACGGCAGTTACTTTGAAACTGAAAGTCACATAGCAGTGGCTTTGGCCTAAACCTAAGCCATCCCCTACTGGGGCTCAGACATGTCTAGGCCTGCTCAGGCCACTGGGCTACCAGAAACTCTTTTTAAGAGAGACCAATGAGTCTGGGAGAGTACTACTGTGTTTAGTGGGAGAGAGGGAAAGAGAAGTGCTCAAGACTTCTGAAAGACACAGCATATAGAGTTGCATCACCGCAATAAGATGAGCCATAAAGGGCTGGCAGCTGACATCACTGAGGACAGGGGTGTTACCCATAGTGGTCCTGAGCTTTGCAGTGACCCAGGTGAGATTCTCCCTGGGGAGTCCCAGGTAAGACAGTGTTGGGGACAGTAGTTCCCTATGAGGAGAAAAGGCCTGGGGACACACAGACCATGACTACTGGGAATTAGCAGTGTGCAATATTTGGGCTGGGAAATAGTCTGCTAATGAAACAGGATGAAAAACAACCGAGCAGCTGAGGAAGAAGCCAAACGAATTTGAACCTAATGCCCGAAAACACATTGTTCCTTCTGAGATGAACGGTAGGCCTATAAAACCAATCTTTTTCCATTTTCACAGTGTTCGCTATTGTTGTAGCTGATGCAATGGGGCCCTCTCCCAGCCTTTCCCACCATAGGTGGCTGGCTGGTCTCATAGTTAGGAACTTTCCATTGCTGTAGAGATGATTTTCCCACAGTTTCCACCCCATGAAGCTTGGGATTATAGACGAAAACAACCAGCACTCAACAGCAGGAAGAGCGAGCAGCGGGTACACTGTGCCATAACCTCACAGTGATGTAAGCGCAACCCTGCAGAGCATCTGGGAGGCCAACCACACCCTGGGGTCCTCAGGCCCCGGGAGGGTGGAAAGGGAAGGCTCCATGAATCCTGCCTTTCTAGCGTCACAAACACGAGACCACGCCTTTATTTCTCTCATATGAGGAAATGTAATATGTTCAGGTCAACCGTCCTTTTTGAGGACTTAATGAGTAAGACGTTTCTCATCCAAACACACTTTCCAGACCTTTAAGAACTGATGGGTCTCTTCTGATAAGTTCTTAGAACACGGCGAAGCATTCAGAACAACTTGATGATGGTCTTGTAGGCACACACGTGACCCCAGAGTGATCTTGTTCATTCTAGGGGAGGAGAGATTGAGGCAACATTTTCTTTTCTTTCTTTTCTTCCCCTTTTTCCCCCTTTGGTTTTTCAAGACAAGGTTTTTCTGTAGCTTTGAAGCCTGTCCTGGAACTAGCTCTTGTAGACCAGTCTGGTCTCGAACTCACAAAGATCCGCCTACCCCTGCCTCCTGAGTGCTGGGATTAAAGGTGTGCGCCACCACCACCCGGCAAGGCAACATTTTCATAATCATAGTTTTTGTTGTTGATGCTATAACAAAATACTTGAGGTTGGGTGCTTTATAGAGATAAGAATTTCTGGTGCTGGCATTGGCTTAGCTCTAGTGAGAGCGTTATGGGGGATAACACAAAACATCCAGGCTGTGAGCAGTGGTAAAACATCACAGGGTCAGACACACTCTTCCTATAACAACTCTGTCTTTGGGGAACTAACCCCACTTCAGTTAGACAACATTATCGAGGATGAAATCCCATGACCTTTCTGAACTTCCTGTAGATCAAATCTCTTAAAGGCTCCTTTATTTCAACATGGCCACACTGGTAGCCAAACCGTCAATGTATGAATGAACTTTTGGATAATAAATCTTCAAATCGGGGCTGGAGAGATGGCTCAGAGGTTAAGAGCATTGCCTGCTCTTCCAAAGGTCCTGAGTTCAATTCCCAGCAACCACATGGTGGCTCACAACCGTCTATAATGGGGCTGGTGCCTTCTTATGGCCTGCAGGCATACACACAGAATTTTGTATACATAATAAATAAATATTAAAAAAAAATAAATCTTCAAATCATAGCACCTAGATTTGCTAGGTCCTCAAAAATACTTTAAAAATCTTCTAGGCTAGGGGTACTAGGAGGGCACGTAGGTTTGTGGTCCCCTCAAAGAATCAAATGAAAGATCAAAGTTTTTGGTCTGTGTGTGTGTGCAGGTGCAAGCGCACATGTGTGAGGGTGTGGGGGGGCCCAGAGATCAATATTGGGATTCTTTTTTATGTTTCTTTATTTTTCAGATGGGGTCACCAATTATGCAGCGAAGGATGGCCTTGAATACCTGATCCCTCTAGTCTCCACCTCCCTAGTACTGGGATTATAGTACCACCAGGCCTGGCTTCCTCCACTTAAACATGCATCTAAGAAAAGAACTAAAGACTAAAGAGATCAAGGAAGTAGGGAGATGGTTCCCTTGGCAAAGTGTTTGCCACATACAGGCCCAAGGCCCTGAGTTTGGACCCCCAGAACCCATGCTGGGCTTGGTGGCATGGACCTATAACCATAGCATGGTGGAGCCAGAGACAGGAGGATCCCTGTGCTCAGGGGCCAGTTTCACGGAATGGGCGAGAGCTCCAGTTTCAGTGAGAGACTGTCTAAAAATAAGAGATGAAGCAGGATAGAGGAAGACGCATGATATTAAATGCCGACTTCCAGAGGTGTGAGAAAGAGAGAGAGAGAGAGAGAGAGAGAGAGAGAGAGAGAGAGAGAGAGAGAGAGAGAGAGAGAGAAACACAACGATTTACAGAGAGGGGAGGCCGAAAAGCTTGGGGTCTGTATGAATCCGCTCTGCAAATATTATGGTTTCCCCGGAGGAGCCGTCTCCTGGCCGAATCCTGCCCATTAATCAGAGCCGAGGCAAGCTCAGCCGCTGCTCCCTCTCTCGCACCAGGAGCTCATCCGCTCCTGAGCCTCTTCGCAGGCCTTGGCAATTTGTCGTGGCTGCTTTGTTACTGAGCCACGTGGTAGAAAGGGAGCCGAGCTCAGCCTTGCCGGATCTACCACCCCAGCCCCTCTGGCTGACCTCACTGTACACCCCTGGGCATGCGGGAGAAACTCGGGAGCCAGAATGGGTCAGCTAACTCGCCGGCCTCTCTGCATCAGGGAGAGGAACTCGGCAGAATGCTTCAGCGCCATCAACCTGGAAAGCCCGGTCATGTTAGGACTCAGCCCATGGCCTTTGGAAACTGCGTGTCACACGACTGAGTCCAAAACTGGCCTTGACAGATTTCATTTTTCATTTTTTGTGCTTAGGCATTTTTAAGACACTGGAGAGAGCGCGTCTAATATTTTCCACCCATCACAATGAAATAAAATCAGGCAAGGAGCAGGCACAGGCAGAAATGATTGCAAATCGAGATAATAAAAAAAGATGGGAGTTAGTGACTTGTGATCTTGAGGTTTTTTTTGATTTATTTTCCAGTACACACACACACACACACACACACACACACACACACACACACACACACACACGAATATGCTCCTACCTGCTGAGCCACCTTGCTAGCCCAACATCTGTGGTCTTGATTTGTCACAACCTGGCAAAGCAATATTTAATCAGCGAAGGCTCCCAGAGCCCAGTGGAGCCCCCACCTCCCTATGAGTCCCACTACTGTCCTGGGGAGCAGGCAGATGAATCAGCTCCTGCTGGCTTCAACCCCATCTGGCCTCTTGATCCTTCAGCCTTTCGAGCCTTGAGCCTCTCAGGGCCCTACTGGCACAACCGGAGTTCTCTGCTTGTCAGTTGGCCTGGAATTCTCATGTTGCTGCAGCACCTGGTCACCAGATGGTGTCACGGACAGAGTGTCCAGGTGGGCTCCAAGCTGCAGGGTCCTCCTGCTGTGGCTGCTTTGCTGCCTGGATTTTTTGCTGTTACCCTGTCCCTCGGTCGCTGTCAGACTATTGGCGACCTCTTGGTCCCCACTGTCCACTCACCCACCGCTGGCTCACGGGAGTGCTCCCAACTTATTCTGAGATTTTCAGACAGTCAACGTGAGAAAGCAGCCTGCTGACAGGCCATACACGTTTTATTTAGATTTGCTATTTTTTAAATATTTTTCTACACACACAGATATATATGTGCACACACATACATGCACACATACATATACAGGCGCACACACAAGTACATATAACATGTACACATACATGCACACACATACACGCACACATACATATACAGGCACACACATGTACACATGCACGTGCACATAACATGCACACACACATGCACACACACAGACATGCGCGCGCACAGACACACACACACACACACACACACACACACACACACACACACACACACACAAAGTCCTTTACAACTGCATTGTTTTCAGCCCAGGATCTGGCCAGGGATCATGCATTACCATCTTATTGTCTTTTGTTGTTGTTCTTACCTTCACTCTGGAACAGCTTTCTGGTTTGTGGGGGAGTGTTCCTTTTTTTGACATTGGCTTTTTGAGGCAGAGGGGACAGGGGGTGTCAGGGTCTCATTCCGTAGCTCAGGTTGACTGGGAACTCTCAATCCTCCTGCCTCAGTTCCTCAAAGGAGGAGTGACAGTGGTGCCTCAAGCTTGCTCAACGTGGATGAGTTTGAGGAGCCCAGGGCCAGCTATGGAACACGCACTAGGAGAGGTTTGGCTGTCCCTCCGTGTTAGAGGCCGGGTAAGCACTGGGATGGGCATGTTCTCTTGGTGTGATGGCTTCCTCAGCCGAGCTCACTGTTCAGTGTCTTCCTCTGCTCATCATAGCACAGCATACCCTGATGGAAGGCAAAGCCCAGTTGTCACTCAGACAACTCAGTCATCTGGACGGGCTGCTAAGGGGGACATTCTTCTCCCCCACCTCCCACGGTTCTGTCTGACGGGGCGGGGGGGGGGGGCCTCAGACACACTCGCCTCTAAGACCATGGCCAATATGGTTAGGCTGAGGCGGACTCTGAGGACAATGGGTGGGACAGGGACCCCACAGAATCAATGTCCTAGTGACTTTGTAGCCCGGTGCCTCCCGGACTAACCTTTACACACGGACAGATTTTGTAAACTCCAGGAGATGCCGCAGGCACAGAGCTCCAGGCAGAAACAGGAAGGATGAGAACAGAGGAGACTGGGAGTCTGGCTGGGGTTTGAGATCTGGCAGATATCCATGCTCTGTTCTAACAAGGACGTCAGGGTCTTCCTTGAGAAGGAAGTGTGGGTATCACGAGTTCAAAAACTAAAGTCAAATCTAAGTTCAGAAGCTGTCATGGACCAGGAGACAGTAGACCAGAAGTTCCTCCCAGGCAGGAAGTCTTTCCTGGACTGGAGTCCTTATGACTAAGCTGTGCATGGTCCAGGGGACACAGATAATCTTTGCTTTAGAATGAGTAAATGGGGCTTGGGATATGGTTCAGGGGACAGTGCTGGCCTAGCCTGCGTGGAGTTAGGGTGTGATTTCTAGCAAGTCATAAACCAAGAACAACAGCACACACCTATACTCTCAGCCCTTGAGAAGGAGAGGCAGAAGGATCAAAAATTCAAGGTCATTCTTGGCTAGTGAATTTGAAGCTAGCCTGGGATACATGAGATCCGATTTATTCGTCGTTATTTTAAAAAATAAAAAATGAATATGATTCCCCAAATACCAGGTTCAGCACCCTAAGGTCACCTGTAGTGGAGAGGAACCCATGAGAAGTCAGCGTTGGGGGGACGGAGGGTAAGAGACAGGAAAATGTAGCAGCTGGAGGTACACAGGACGAGGCTAACCCAGCTGAGATATGGGGTTGAACCACAGGAAGCTGTCACATGTATTATAATCAGGCTCAACCCACAAACACCACCGATGTTTTCCACGACACATTAACCAGTTTTCTGCCTGCGGAGACCCTTTGCCCAATCATGCATTTCATAGCGGGAACAGGGTCCCAAGGCTGGCTTTTCCCTCCACTGCCACACAAGGTGGAAAATGAAGGAGAGACGTGGACACACTCGGAGCCAGAAAGCGGCACACACGGATCGTTCTCTAACATCATAAAAGCTGGGGAGAGAGTCCAGAGCGGGAATCTCTCCAGACTGTGTGAAAAGGGAGCCAAACACTCCTAATAAAAAAGGCCCAAACATAAAGGTCTGGCACGTCCTTGAGACAAGCACAGTTGGTTAGCAGTGGGGCTTGTGGCCTGCCTGTGCTCAACATCTGGTGTGCTGGGAGCTTCCAGCAAGATCTGCTGGGCTGATGGGGTGGCCATGGAAGATTCCTTACTGGCTAGAAGTACGGTGGTTGGGGGCGGGGTGGGGGGGCGAGTCAGGTGATTCAGACAAAAAGTATTTTTAAGTTCGGCAATGGTCTTACCGTCTCCACATTTAGAGACGAATAAAAAAGGCACAAGGAAAGGAAGTGGGCTGTCCTGGGCCCTGGGTTAACTACAGCCCAGCACTGCTTCCTTATATAGGTTTCATGTCCTTAGGTTAGGCTTCTAAAACCCATGTTTTTTTTTTTTTTTATTTATAGGTGAGTAAACCCCAATTTTTCTAAATTCTCCCTAAAGATGATGCTGGCCACACCATAATTTGTGTGATCGCTGGGCCTCCTCATGCCCTTTGCCCTTCCCGTCTGAGCCCTTGAAGAAACCTGGTCACCTCTCCAGGCCATGGACATTTCCCTCCTCCTTCGCCTCCCTGCCTCTCCCCTCCTTTCCTTTCCCCACCTCTCCCTTCCTCCTCCATCCCCTCTGTCTCTCTCTCCCTTTTGCCTTCTCCTCCAGGTCCTCTTTCCCCTCCCGGTCCCTCCTCTGACCCTCCGGATCCCTGCAGCACAGGCTGGGTTCCAGTTCGTTCCTCGCCTGGCTGGCTGACAGCTGGGAAGCATTCTGCAGCTAATGAGCTGGCAGAGAGAGCAGAACGCCGGGGCAGCTCTCCTGGACGGGTTGTATCGGCTACAGCTGGGGAGCGTGACGCATCATACTTGCGAAAGGAACGCATGTCATTGCTTTAGGGTGTCAGGACCCCCATTTCACTCTGCCATGAATGTTTGTCCCGTTACAGAGCCGGTGCAAATGATAAAAAGTTAAAGGGAAACTCCACCCTTGTAGCATTTCCTCCCTCATTTCCCCCCGGCTCCAGGGCTGCCTGGCAGGACCAAGGAGGGAAAATTCTTGTATTTAGAGCCGAGTGGATGGTGGGGCCAGGTTTGGCAGCTGCAAAGGGCTGAGTAAATCTTGGAACACTGGGGCTGAAAGAGCCCTTAAGGAGCATTAAGGCCAGCTTTCTCTTCTAATAGGAAACCAAAGCCAGGCAGGTTGGCTGGTGTTTAAATCGTGTCTCTCAGTGTTTACATACTGAGGTCCTAAAAGTCCTCAGAATTTGAATGTTATTTAGAGATAGGGTCTTCAAGGCAATTAGTTTAAAATTAAAGTCATCAGGGTGGGTCCTAAGCTAAAAATAACTGGGGTCCTGATAGGAAGGGGAGGCTTAAACTCAGAGACTTGCGCACAGGGAGAAACTATAAGAACAGGAAGCCCAGCCGTGCACAGCCCTCAGACATAAGCAAGTCTGCCTCCCAACTGCTAGCCATCAGCATCAGGACACAACAGTTTCCACCGCAGAAGCCACTCAGCTTGTAACACTTTGTACTAGCAATGCTAACAAACAGATACCTGTGACATCTCACTAAAGTGACCGAGTGCGGGTTGCTCACCCCCCCCCCACATTTCTCCTTCCAGGCGCCCCGCCTCTAGTCTAGCCGTAAGTTATGTGACTGCAGAAGGCCAAGATGGCTTCAGGAGGGTTCTCTAAGAATTTGGGGCTCAGCACCCTCATCTCACAGGCAGGAATCTGCGCATACAAGCAGAGGCAAGACAATGCTCCCATCCTGTTGGCTATTTATTTATTTTTGGTTTTTGAGGCATAGCCTTGGCTGTCCTAGGGCTGACTGTGTAGACCAGGTTGGCCTCAAACTCACAAACATCCACCTGCCTCTGACTCTCCAGTGTTAGGAGGCTTCTCAGATATTTTTTAAAAAATCCCAATTTTTAAAATTCCCAATGAATTTGATTTTACAGAGCCCAGGGAAGAAAGAGGCATTCTCTTTTTCTTTGAGTAGCATGACAGTTTTAGGACTTGGATTAAGATTTTTGAAGTCACCTGGGCCTTTCATTCTTGTTCATTGGTTTAGCTTGAGACAGGATTCCTCGTCCCAGGATGGCTGTGAGCTCCTGCCTTCCTGCTTCCGTCTGAGTGCAGGGCTGAGGGTTATGTACCACTAACCCTGCTTAGCGGCTCTTTCCGTGAGAATGTTCTCAACTTAGCCCCCTATGTCGTCTCTTGTGGTCACAGCTATGTTCTTTATCATTACTAATGATGTCTCTGATTTTTATAAAGTTCCAATTATTGAATTTCAATTTCATGCAAATGAATGTTCAGGTTAGTTTTCATTGTAAATTTCACCCCCTCGTATCATCTGGGAAGAGAATCTTAATGAGGTTTGCCTGTAATGAGGGTTACCGGATCAGATTTGCCTGTAAGGGATTATCTTGATTGTTAGTTGATGTAGGAAGACTTAGCCCCCTCGAATCAGCACCAATCTCTAGGCTGGGCCCTGAACTGTCTGAGAGTGAAGAAAGGCAGCCAGTGAGCAAGCTGGCAGCATGGATGCCTCTCTCTCTCTCTCTCTCTCTCTCTCTCTCTCTCTCTCTCTCTCTCTCTCTCTCTCGACTGGATGCGATGTGGCCTGCTGTCTGTCTCATGCTCCTGCATCCGTAACATCCTTCCTGGAGTTGCTCAGGACGGTTTCCCCTCCTCTAAGTTGCTTTGGGGGGATATTTTATCACAGCAACAGAATGAGACTAGAACATAAGGCATGGCATTATTTATATTGGAAGAGCATTTGTTTTGTTTTGTTTGAGACATGGCTTAGAACTCATATTTAAAACAGGCTGGTCTTGTACTGCCTCTGCCTTCTGAGTGCTTGGAATTAGAAGCATGTGCCCCCACGCCCCGCGGGAGAAACACTTACAAGGGATGGAGTGACACAGATACTTAGAGACAGCTCTTCCCAACAGGCTGAAATTCTGACTAGAAAGGAACTAAAATTACCAACAAGGACAGCCATCACCACCAAAGTGACTTCTGCTGCAAAGCCAGGTCTTTCCAGGGGCATCAGGTGACCTGAGTGGTTTTTTTCCTCCTTTAAGCCTCTCAAGGGTAGGCATACCAGATTCTAGGTCTGGCACAAGCCTGAGAAGTTTCCAGAGAGATCCTGGTGGACAGGTGAAGAGCAAGGGACAGGGATTAGCCAGCAGGCTATAAGAAATCTATGTTTCTGTCATCACCAACCAAGACATGAAGCAACTGGTCCACACTGGCTCCTTACAAAGGCAGATGATAAGAGTGTCTGGGTCATAGGAGGGGAATACCCATGTGGGTGTGTGATGAGCTCTTCCCAGAGTTTAGGATTTCATGACCTCAGTCACAAAGAGGGGACACTGAATAGCAGCTGGCAGAGTTTAGCTTTGGATTGAAAGCTGGGCATGATGGTGCATGCCATTAATCCCAGCACTCAGGAGGCAGAGGCTGGTTAACTCTGCGTTTGAGGCCAGCCTGGTATACAGAGCAAGCCCCAGGACAACTTGGATTGCACAGAGAAATCCTGTCCAAAAACAAACAAAGAAATAACAGAAAAATGT
The DNA here is from genome assembly GCF_014885135.2 of Alexandromys fortis. Lineage (NCBI taxonomy): Eukaryota > Metazoa > Chordata > Mammalia > Rodentia > Cricetidae > Alexandromys > Alexandromys fortis. The sequence continues at coordinate 3,144,957 of NW_026067959.1, read as the reverse complement.
TATTGAAGTAGGAGCTAGGGAAATTACTCAGTTAGCAAAGTGTCTGTCTTGCAAACACAAGGACCTGAGTTCAATTCCAGGAACCCATACAAAGGCAGAAGGAAAGCACTAACTCGACAAAGTTGACTTTGGACCTCTACGTGCTGTGTAAAGTGAGGACATGACCACGTCAAGGTATGGCTGAGGAGAAGGTTTATATTGTAGATATGAAGGGTAGAACAACCAGAGGCATCTGGAAGAGTCCAAAGCAGGGAGAGAAAGTAGTGGGTTAAACACGGCCAGTAGACTGAACTGGGCCATGTGAGGACTGGCAGGGATGGGGGGAGGAGGGGTAGTGAGGACTGAAAGAGGGGCGGGGTCAAAAAAGAGCCAAGAGACCGGTTTTAACCCGGGCTTTTTCAGACCCAGGCCAGCTGGCCTTGGTGAGTTCCCGATAGAACATCCCCCTTGTCTCAGTGTATGGGTGCACCCCTCGCGGTCCTGAGTTCCTTGCTTGTGCTCTCTCTCCTTCTGCTTCTGATTTGGACCTTGAGATTTCAGTCCGGTGCGCCATTGTGGGTCTCTGTCTCCTTTCATCACCTGATGAAGGTTAATATTCAGGAGGATGCCTATATGATTTTCTTTGGGTTCTCCTTCTTATTTAGCTTCTCTAAGAACCCGAATTATAGGCTCATCCTTTACTGATCAAATACCTCAACAAAGTAAGTGTAGAAAATTGTTTCCCAACACATCATACTGTATGGGGAAATGTGGATTCTGTCCTTTAGAAGAAGCACAGGGAGGAAGTTCACTTCCACCTCTCTCAGTCTGTGTCATATTGGAAGTCTTATCCAGAGAATGGACAAGTGAAATAAATTATTGGTTTTGAAGAAAAAAAAAAAAAAAAGAAAGAGCCAAGAGAGAGCACAGGGATGAAAGGGCAGGGCTATACAGGAAAGAGAGGGTGGGAGAAGAGAAGCCCATGAGCTGCAGAAGTTTGGGGTAGGGGTGGGGTGAGAGGAGCTGAGTGGAGTTAGGATGCCCAGCTCTGTAACAGGTACTTGTGATGCTGAGGGATTCTGGTGGCCAGCATGTACTTTGGTGTGCTAATAGGCACCACAGTTAGCCATTTGCCCGGGGTTTCTTTTGGACCCGACACTTGTCTCAGCCCACAAGTAACTCCCTCACTTATATAAAATTAGACCCTCTACCTTGTTCCAAGAAGAGTCTTGTTTCTCTTCGGAGAGATGATGCTTGCTAGCTAGTGTCAGTTCTCAGATAGGGTTGCTGTGATGTTCCTCCGTGTGTTAGGCCAGGTCTTCCAGAAATAAAGTCTGAGACAAGGACTGGGGTTCTAGTTGGTTCAACGAAAGAGATCCCGGATTGGGAAGGAGATGCGAGTCTCTGAAGGGAAAGCAGAGCAGCCCTTAGTGAAGATGTAGGAGCAGGTGGTCCCAGGGATGGCTGGGACACTGGGTTCTGCAGAGCACCCTTGGGTCACATTGCTGGAGTGCTGCTCTGTGATTCGCCCGTCTTCAGTCAAGTTCTGTTCCTGAAGGCACCCATCGAGCAACGTCCTTCACCTGCTGTGCACAAGCAATTGTAGAAGCCCTTAGATAATAGCGAGTGCCTGGCAGACCTGGGTGGGGTAACCAGACATCTTCTGCCTCCTTCTGCAGCCTCCCAACCTTTGATCTGAAATTGCTATCCTGAGCTGCTCCTGTAAATATATCTCTTTACCAATGCTCACGGAAGTAACCCTAACTAAACACGTAAGGACACACACACACTATGCAACTTGAAACTTGAAGGGAGACCTGTCAGAAAGAGAAAGGGGAATCAGCAGGATTAGGAGGGTAATAAAAGAACAATATATAATATATATATTATATATATATGAACCATAACAAAACACAGTATTATAGATAATTAACATACGCTGATAAAAGTGAAACAGGGTCTCATTATGAACTTGGAACCACCTTCAAATCCCCCACCTTCCTGCTCCAGTCTGCCCCACCACACCTTGTATTTCCCCGTGGGTGGCCAGACCACTGCTAGCTATCTTTGCCTCAAAATACACAGCTGAGGTCACGGACAAAGCGAAAATAGACGTGCCCAAAGCAAGATCTCCGGCCATCCCTGTGAAACACTCGGAATCCCACTCCAGCAATGGCAGCCTGACCTCGTGGGTATGCCTACGGCGAGTGCTTGGCGCAGGCTGCCAGGGCACTGTGTTGAGAACTCAGAGGCTCAGGGAAAAGTCACCGTTTCTAGGTTTCAATCTGAAATGTCCCCAGGTTCCCGGGGTTGGAAGCTGGTCTGTGTTTGGAGGTGCTGGCTTGTGAGGTTTTACATCCTCCGAGAGGCGGGGCCTAGCTGAAGGAAGTAGGGCATTCAGGGTCGTCTTTGAGGGACAGATCTCGCCCTTGGCCCTTTCTGTCGGTTTTGTGTTGACGGTGATGGGAACAGCCTCTGCCACAGGCTCCCAACTGCCATGTTCTTCCTGGACCGAGACTTCTGAAAACATGAACTGAAACGAATCCAGGCTCCCCTAGGTTGTCAGGAGTTTGTCTACATGGATGAAACACTTAATGAGCACAGCCGACTGGGTACCAGTCCATAAGGGGCTGTGTCTTAGTCTGTTTCTGCTGCTGTAACACAAAACAAATCCTGGGGTTGGGTAGCGTCTACAGAACCAAGGTTTATTTGAGCTCACACACAGTTCTGGCAGCTGAGAAGTCCGCGATCAGCGGGGAACAGGAAAGCAGGAGAAGCCGACAGACGACCTGAGCTGAGGTGGTGAAGAACCATATCTACAGGGCAGTGAGCTGAAAAGACCACGCTGGAAAACGATACAAGCACCAAAGGATAAACACGCGAGGAGAGAAATCTGTGTGTTGGGCTTGCTTCCAGGAGCATGCTTCACGTGTGCGGGGTTAGGAAAACAATTACAAATGTGCATTTTCGTCTTGCAAACACGTGTGCATGTTCACCTGTGCCGCCTGTGGGAGTCGAGTCTCTCCTTCTCCTTCCGCTGCACTGGTTGCAGGGATCCAGCTTAGATAGGCGAGCTTGGCAGACGGCGTCTTTACCCACTGAGCCATCTCCCTGGCCCTGCCTGTAAAGATGATCTTTATATGCTTCTTAGAGGCTGTAGGTAAGGAACACAACAAAAGATACATGTCCGGTGTGTTCTAGTCACGTCACAGGCGAAATGTTATAGGATCTATTGTCAATATGGAGGTACAAATCGCTATAGGAAAGTTTACATTTAAAGGACTCTTGGAATGTCTCCACCTTGCTAGTATCTGACCCTGAGAAGTATACATGCCCGTAAGTAAAGATGTCTTAAATCTCCAGGTTCAGACGTGACACATCTGTAACGTGCCATCAGATGGTCCCCAACTGTCACAGCCAGGGCTGCTTTTATTTGCGGGGTGGAATTATGCAACCTGGGGCTTTTGCTCGCTTCTTTGCTCATCTTGTACTGGTGCTCTCTCTCATACCCCCTCCCCCACTCACACAGTCACACACACAGACATACACTCCCAAGACATGCTTACATATATACATACATACACTGACACAACTCCCATATAGCCTCAAAGAAACTTACACACACACGCACTCACACACAGAGACACACTTACACACAGACATACATATAGATATACACTAACACAGACACACTCTTACATATATACATACATACACTCACACACACTCACTCACATGCACTCACACAGAGAGACACATCTACACGCACACATTTACACACAGGCACACACATACACATACTCACATAGACACACTCATGTATACACACACATACACAGAGGGCTTGGCTCCCATCTTAAATAACATATACAGGTATGTTTCAGATAGGTTAATACAAAAGGTCTCAACTGCCACCCCACCCCTGTGCTGGGAACTAAAGCAAAGACTTTGTGCATTTGAGGGACATGCTCTCCCACTGACCTCAATCTCCAGTCCCTGGTTTTGAGGGCTCAAGGAAAATGCTGATAATATCCAGTGTTGGCATGAACATGGACCGCAGACGTCTCTCGGGAGAAGATCTCTACTGAGATGTTGACGTCATACCTGATATCCATCCTGTAAATACACTCAGATATCAAACTATGTACAAGGACAAGGGGTTTGTCCTTTACAACTTACAGTAATGTTGAAAAACTGTTAATAACCGAAGTATCCCCCAAACAAAGACAACTGCATTAATTAGGGTCTGTCCTTATGCAATGTTACGCAGCTTTTTAAAGAAACAGGGCAGGTTTGTATTACGCAGCAACAAGGAAATAGCTCTGAGACATGCCGCAACTCATTTGAAATTAGTTTCTTTATCTAAGATTTTAAAACATTCTACGATGGCTGGGGTGTAGCTGAGGGGTAGAGTGTTTGCCTAATGTGTAAGACTCTGGATTTGATTCCCATCACTAAAAAAAAAAAAAAAAACCACCCAACAAGAGTCTTTTAAAAATATTTATTTTATTTAGTGGTGTGTGTATATGTCAGAAGAGAACTTGTGAATCAGTTTTCTTCTCCTGCCATGTGGACTCCAGGGATTCAGTTCAGGCCAGCAGCCTTGGTGGCAAGATTCTTTTTAAATCTCAGTTCTAAGAAAAGAGATTTATGTCACGGAGGTGGTGATGCACGCCTGCAATCCCAGCACCTGGGAGGTGGGGGCAGGAAGATGAGGAGTTCAAAGTCATCCTGGGCTATGTGATGACTCTGTTTCGAAACCAGTTCAGATGATCAAAATATTCCAGACCTAAAATCACTCAAGGAAACCCTGAAGGCAAATATGTTTCAACAGTTTACAGGGGAAATTAGTATCCAAACACGCAGGTTCTAAAGACAGTATTCTCCAGGTTAAGCAACAAAACCACCACGCCCTAAACCCTCTCTATAATACCATATTGTTGAAATCGAACGACAAGTATTCCCTCCACTTAGACAGTCTGAGCTCAAAGCAGGTGAAGGGGCCTTCGAGGTTCCTCCTCATCAGTGACTGGAGAGTTTTGCTCCAAACTGGCTCCAATTAGAGAGGCTTCCAAGTTTCCACTAGTCAAAAGATTAAACAAACTAACAGCCTGATTGGTCTCCTGGGAGCAGCTGAAATAGAAAGAAAAACTAAAAAAAAAAAAAAAAAAAAAAAAAAAAAAGGATTTAGTTTTTAAATAGAAAAGATAAGCAAAGGAAGAGGAAGTTTCACTTCGTTTTGACTGATGTTCCAAAGCATAAGCACTTGAGAAGGTGCAGTTCTGTGTTGTGGGAGTTGGAGACTGGCTTTGGCTTTCTGGGCTCCCAGCTTCCCCATGCGGGAAGCAGGTAGGAATGTCTGACTCAGCGTTCAGGGTCACTCTGAAGACAGGGCCCAATCAGAAGACCCTTCTGGTCACACAGGAGAGCATGGACACAGCCCATTGCCAAGCCAAGACCTGGAGCTGATCTGCACGCTCCTCTGTGTGTGTTTGTAGCCAGAGAGGCCTCTGACGCTCATGCGAGTCTGGAATTACTTCATCCACTGGCCTGGAAATTTTAAAGGAAAAAAAAAAATCTCAGGAAATTTCAAAGGAAACTTCCAAATCTGCTAGCTCTCCATCAGATGATTACTTGGTTACTTAACTTAAGTCCAGGCTGAATTGCAAACTGAACCGAGCCAAAGCCTTTCTCTACCCTTGGGCAGTTCTTGCTCTTGTCAGTGTGTGGACGGAAGAATATGGCCCGTTGTCCCACCAGATGCAAATTATGGTTCCGATTCAACAAAAACATCTGTCTTGCACTCAGAGACAGGAGGCCAGGCTAATGCTTGGTGATGTGGCACTGTTTGCTGACGTTCACATTGTGGCTTGTGATTAGTAAGAAAAGGAAAAGGAAAAGCAGAGAGAACAAACCGATTGTTGTGTGAAAGACAAAAGGATTTGGGAAGAAATTTATCTGTGTCACGTGTCTATGCATGCATGCAAAGCCCATCAGGCAGTACCAGCAACACAAATTAAATCATACAAGTCACTTCCTCATCTGTGACCACTGGAAACTCCTTTACCAAAATCATGGGTGGCTGAATCTTAATGAACTATATGTAGCAGAATAACCTTAGTTAATAATTTCCTTTTGAGACAGAGGCTCACTATGCAGCCCAAGTTGGCCCCAAACGCACCATGTAGTCTAGGCTGGACCCAAATTTGTATCATTTCCCAGTCTTCAGCCTTTCCAGTTCTGTGATTACTTGTGGGAGCCACCACCCCCGTATGATAAATTAGACTTGTACTCTTGTAATAGACTACTATTTAATTTGTTGCATTTTCGGGTCTCTGTACACCTGCCCTGCGGTTTCAGTGGGACTGGGGGCTTTGTTATGTACTGCTCTAAGGGAGAGCCTGAAGCAGCAGAGAAGAAAACCATGTTTATATGCCTAGCTCTGAGTTTTATAATCTTGGCTTTGAAGGACTAGAGCCAAATAAGGATTGTGCGCTGGGCTCACTGTGCCCGCCGAGTCAGCAGTGAGCACTGTAATTGTATTCTTTCTTAATAACGGCTGTTAGAAAATGGGTTCTCTTTATTATTGTATAGCTGTTAGTCATTTGTACTTGCTCACTGGTGAATTGTCTGTTTCATATTCTTTTCTCATTTATGAACTAGAAAATCTTAGATCATTCCCTATTTATTTCCACATCCATGTATATATACATATATAGGAGAAAATATTTTGTCTAATACTTCTTTTGCAAGTAATTTAGCTTCTGATTGTGTGTGTGCGCGCACGTGTGTCTGCTGGGGAGTAAGCCTAGTGCTTGTGCCTGCTAGGAAGTGCTCTATCTCTAAGCTGCACTCCCAACTCTAGTTTCTATTTTTTCAACCCATAGGATTTAATATTTCATGTAATCAAATGGATAGGATTCCCCTCTCCCCACCTAAAAGCTAAGATAGGTCGTACTCAGAGACAGAGAAACATCTATTCGCAATTTCTTCTATTTTGTTTGCAGTTTGATTTTTTTAGGGCAAACTTTTTTTTTTTAAGTGTGTGTGGAGGCAAGTCAACATCCAATCTATCATTTTAAAAACAATTTTATTATTATTATGAGTTTTGAATGAGATGACTTGCTGACCCTGGAGCCCACAGCTGGGCAGTAAGGCCCTGGCATCTGCCTTTCTCCACCTCTCAGTACTGGGACTAAAGGTGCCTGCCACCATGTGGCTCCTTCTGTGGGTGCTGGGGATCCGAGCTCAGTCCTTCATACTTCCACAGTCCTTCATGCTCAGCACAGACGGAAGCGTCCCCTTGGTCCTGTCAACATTCTTGTTTAATTCTAATCAGAAGTTTCATCCATTTGATCAGTAAATATCTTGAGTGACTCTTTATGCTTGGCAAAATGGAGATGCTGGGATAAATAACAACCGGCAATGTTTAGCGTGGGAGAGATGAGTGGCCGGCAGGCCACGGCCGTGCAGTTAGGGGCTGTGGTAAAGGTGGCTCAACAGCTCTGGTGCAGGCTGAGCCCAGTCGGTCAGGGTTGAGAGCCGCTGACAACTCTCCAAACTTTAGCCTTGCTCTTAGAGAATTAATTCCCTTGAGCTAACTCGATAAACACAATTTCTGCTACAGGCAAAATCTGATTATTCATGGAGCATTTTTCATGCTCTACTAATAGGCAAAAAGTCACCAGCAACACAGGAAGCAAGAGAATTATGCTTAAAATACTTAGAAAAACAATGCAATATTTCTTCAGCAAGATTTCAAGTCAGGATTCAGAGGAACAAGGCCGGCTGAGATAATGTGGAATTGGCTTTTGTACAACAATGAAAGGAAACCTTAGAGATTAGCAAAAGTGAAAAAACAAAAACAATCTCACTTATAATCAATGTATAAACGGAAACAGGAAGATAACATGTTTTAAACATAGGATTCAGATAATTCACTTGGGTATTTCTATACTAATGTTACGAGTATAAATTAGTAAATCAGTATTACTTTTTCCCCTTTCCTTGTTCTTTCTTTCTGAGATGAGATCTTATGTCTTCGATTGACCTTGAGAATTTGCTATGGAGTCGAGAATGACTTTGGATCTGTGATTTTTCCTGCATTTACCTGAGTGCTGGCACTAAAGGTGTGCGCAGTCATGTCTAGTCCATCCAATCATAGGGCTTCAGTGTGTGAGGCAAGCTAGCTACCAACTGAGCTACATTGTCAGTTCCTGAATCAGTATAATTGTCACGAAGACTATTTGGGTATATTTATCAAAAACCTTAATAAATATGTACAGTCTTTGACTCACTGATTTTTTTTCTAGAATTTATTTCATGTAAAGGAGCTATGTATGAGATGGTTTCTGATAACAAAAATCTCATCAAAATAGCAAAGCTGGGGGAAATGTCCAACAACAGGGGACTGATTAAATGACAAAGTGGCACATAATCAAACATTTCAAATATTAAATACATGGAAAATAATAAAGTACAGGCGGTGGTGGCGCACGCCTTTAATCCCAGCACTCGGGAGGCAGATGCAGGCGGATCTCTGTGGGGTCGAGGCCAGCCAGGTCTACAGAGCAAGTTCCAGGACAGGATTCAAAGCTACAAAGAGAAACCCTCTCTTGAAAAACTAACAAAAACAACAATAACAATAATAATTTAAAAATAACAAAATAGGGTAGGATAGAGTAAGAGTACTAGCTGATCTTCCAGAAGACCAGGGTTCAATTCCCAGCATCCACATGGCATCTTACAACTGCCTGTAACTCCAGTTCTGGGTCCTCTTCCGGCCTCCACAGATACTAGACACACACATGGTGCATAGGCACACATGCAGCAAAACACCCATACACATAAAAATAACAAAATGATCTTTACAGTATCAACATGTCACGAGGAACCATGTTGGAATGCCTTTTCCTGAAAGCCAAGATGCTAACCTGAGAGTCAAATTGGGGTTTTCTTTACTCTAATTTCTCTATTGAATTTTCTAATTTTTTTCTTTCTTTTTAAATGACATCTGCCCTGTTTATGTGGGGGGTATCTCAAAACAGTCTCCTGGAGGAGAAAGGAGGGAGAGGCTCAGAGCATTCCAAGAGAAACCCATTGTCGCCAAGCCTGACATGATGCTACCTCTTGGGGATGACTCCAGGTCCTGGAAGGTGGTTGGCCCAGCTGACAAATGTTTTGCAAGGGTGTCGTTTCCTGCTGAGCCTGAGCCGTGGATGATTATCCAAACAGGCATCCCATTCTGATCCCAGTGCTGTGTATGTAAGAATCTAGGTGGTATTCCAGCCAGCAACATTTCAAACATGCTGTCACTGGCTCTGCCACCACAGAATGTGCTGAGTCCCACCAGCATTGGCCTTGGGCAGCCACATGCCTTGGGAAATTCCTAGATAACTAACAAGTGAAATATTGCTTCCTGCTGGTGTGGTTTGTTAAGTTTTGAGTGTGCTTATTAATTCTTTCATCTGGGAATGCTACCCAGATATTCACTTGAACACATCTGACTAGTTCTTGGAAGCTTCTGTATTGCTTTGATACACAATTAGCACTTAAATCAGGGCAGGGAGTTAGACCCTGTGCGTGCTAGACAACTGAGCTTACCCCTACCTCTACTCAGTAGGATTAAGTAAAGCTGACTACCTTCCATACTTGGGTGAACCTCATCCAATCAGCTGAAGAAGACTGAGGTGCCCCATAGAATCCTGTCTGCAAAATAACCCCTGCAGTCAGGGGCCCTTGCCTGTTCTTCTCTCAGAGAAACCTACACTACAGGCTTTGGTCTTGTTGGCCCTACGACCATGAAATAACCCCACAGCCCCACATCTATGGCATGTCTCCATTTCTCCAGTACATTCCGGGTACTGTAGAGAGTTAATGCCTCATTTCTTCTTTGGATTCAGAAGGAGGCAGTAGTATATTCCTATCCTTTTTTGCATAAGAGCAATGCTTTCTCCAACAAAGTTAGGATTACATAGTCCTATTTGTGTGATGTAGTTATATCAGTGCTTTGCGTCCTGACTTTGCGATGTCACATTGCCTACTTACCCAAGAATGGCTGAACTATCAGCACAAAGGGGACAGGATTCTTCCAACTCAGTGTCAAGTTTCTGGGTTGTGAAGCGCCTCAGAAGTGGTCTGGACGTTCCAAAGATGGAATGATAGAACTAGTCCTGAAACAGTAATGGTGCAGTGTATTGGTTTAACAAGGCCCTAAGCATGTTCTAGAACCTTCTAAGCCCTGAGTTAGGAAGGGATGCATTACAACCACTTCCAGTGTGCAGAAGACCAAACAGAATCAGGAGGTCATGTGACATACGACCCTCTTCAGCTAGCCTCCGAGAAAGCCAGGACAGACACCGAGCCTTCTCTGATGCTGTTTTCTCGGCATGTGGACATGTACCAGTGAGCCCGCTCTACCAGGGGACTGGAGTGCCAATTCAGCATCTGAACAAGGACATTTATCGCCAGTGGGGTGTTTTGGTTTTTCGATTGATAAAAGACAGTGACAAATTGGTCATGGTCATTCATACCTATAATCCCACACTATTCCCAAAACGGAGGCAGACCAACGAGAAGAAAGGGAAATCTGGGTGGGAAGGATAACTGGCGAGTCTGAGGGTTGGGAACAGTGGGGACTCCTCCTAATTTTCTATACAATGGACTCAGAGCTTCTCTCTCTCTTTCTCAGTTTCTCTAAACCTTAATTCAAAGGGACCTTACTCTGGGAAGCAGTTTCCAATCAACCGCCCAAAGCCATGCCCATGTCCTCTGTGCATTCGCTCCTATTTTTTTCTGGGGCTAATCATAATATTAGCCACGCACCTGCCCATAATGAGTCCATGAGGCCTTGTGGACCACGGAGCTCTCTGAAAGGGTTTTGTAGTACAGACCGGAGAAGCCAGAAACATGTGTTATGTTCGATATATATTCAAGGTGGCATAGAATGTGGCTGTCACTCTCAGTGCTACTTGGAGTCAGGGTCTCTTTCTATATAGCCCAGGCTATCCTCCACACATAGCAATTTGTCTGCCTCAGTCTTCCAAACGGTGGGATTACAGTGGTGGAATGACCATGCAAATTTTATTATCGTTATTTTTTTATCAATTAATAAACACTGATTTTACAGGCAACCTGGTTATATAGTGAGACCCCTGCTTCAAATCCAAAACCAAAACCCCCTCCCAAAAAGCCATTAAAAACTAAAAGCACAATTATGTAATTTTAATTTTTTTGAAAAAAATTTCAATATTCATTTTCCCACACAGGTGCCACAGTGTGCAGGTGGGGGTCACAGGACAACTTTCAAGAGTTAGTTCTTTCCTTCCATCATGTGGGTCCCAGGAATCGAACTTAGGTTATCAGGCTTGGCGGCCAGCACCTTTATGTGCTGAGCCATTTCAATGGCCTGGAATTTGATTTTGGGACAAGGTCTCACTATGAAGCCATGGCTGGCCTGAAATTTGATATGCAGACCAGGCTGGCCTCAAACTAGGATCGAAGGCATGCACTACTATGGCAGAAATTTTGCTATTAATGTCAAAAAAAGGTATCTGCTGTTTTAAGTGATAACGAGCCCATGAATTTTTTTAAAAAAGGCATTTATTACTTTTACCGTATATAACACAATGCATTTCAACATTAGACAATATGGGTAAACAAAAGACAAGAAATAAAATACACCCAGAGGTAACCAGAGTTCATATTTGTTAAGCATCAAGCTCTTTTCCCATGTAAATGTTTAAACAAAGGTTTTTAATTTCACACGTTTACCTTGGACATTACAAATATCTTTCCTGGCATTTGTTACACACTTGTGAAGTTAAAAAAACTACACGGTATTCCTGTCGGAAATTGATCCGTCTCATTTTCCCCATTAAGGTGTATGGAGGTGGGCTTTCGTGTGTCCACATTGCAGCTGTTCACTGGGTATTGGTTAGAGTAGCGTGTGTAACCAGCATCACAGCACACGTTTACAGCTTCTGTGTCTCTAGAAAGTCTCCCACGGCTATTTATGGGTGAATGTTGCCCCATGCCTGCTTTACGTTGGCCTGCCTTTATGAACGTGCCTTTCTTGCCAGGTCACGTGAAGAGACGCGTGCGGTGGTTTTGTTTCGTACACCTGATTGTGCCGAGCCTGTTTCCGAGGCTGATCTGGGTCGTGGCCTGGCCACTTGTTTGTTCTTGAGCCGTCTTCTCTTCTGTTAATTTGTAGTTTTCTGTTTCAAAGCCCGTGCCCACTTTTCCACTGTGGTGGGGAGGATTTCGCCGGGAGAGGCCCAGTCTTTCTTAGACTAAGCAGGGTTCTAGTGGCACCGGGAACAATGACACTGTCTTTAGCTTCCAAACCAAGGACCGTCAGTACACGTCTCTGGCTCTGGGCCTGTACGGCACTGATGAATAATAAAGATTATTTATTTGAATCAAGTTTTAGTTTCCTCTCTTCCGAGAATGATGTGAATTTCCAATTAGTTTTCTAAAACAGTTAATCCTCTAAAGCTGATCCTAACTTTAATAGAAGCATTCTTTACTGACGGAGGCAGAACACAAAGAAATAAATGTGACCTTACTTCAATGTCACCTTGGAAGCTGGCTTGTGGTGCCGGTGCCTAGAGCCCAGTAAGCTCCTCCTCCACAGACAAATCACTGTTTGCATATTAGTACTCAGAGAAAAGAAAGGAAAAGGAAAGAAAAGCTAGGTGTGGTAGCGTCCACCTGGAATCCTTGCACTCTGGAGACTGGCGGGAGTGTGCCACAGTGCGAGGCTAGGCAGGGCTACACAACCCGACTCTGTCTCAGAACAGTAAAACAAAACACATAGTTTTAAAAAAAAGAAGCTTGTAGAACTCACACCATGGCACAAACTCTCCAACCTGAAGAAGGAAAATGTCCTATCTACATCCCAAATTAACTATTTCTAGATTGGCATCTAAGCTTGTCCTTCCAGAAATAAAAACTCAGGCTTGGTAAAAGTTCTCAGCCAGGTGGTTGTGGTGCACGCCACAGAGGTAGATGGATCTCTGCTCTACAGAGCAAGTTCCAGGACAGCCAGGGCTATACAGAGAAACCCTGTCTCAGAAAAAAAAAAAAAAAAGCTCTCCAGGTAGCAGGGAAACTCTTGGATGGTGCCCATCACTACCCTAGTTCCTCACATTTCCCACCTGTCCCAGACGGTCTCGAAGCTAACACAGCTACATCTGGGTTCCTCATTTGTATGAGCTACTTCCTAGCTGAGGTTCCACATTTGATGTGGGAGTGTCATATATCAATCTGTTGATTTCATTGGTTAAGTAATAAACACACTGCTTGGCCTCATAGGTTAAAGCATTGGTGGGAGGAATAAACAGAATAGAATTCTGGGCAGAAGAGGAAGTGAGGTCAGACTCTGCTCTGCTTCCAGAGAGACCGGACAGCTCTGCTCTCTGGAGCAGAGACACCATGATGGAAGGAGGCTAGAATCTTCCCGGTAAGCGCACCTTGGGGTGCTTACACAGATCATTAGAAATGGGCTAGTCCAGGTGCGAGAATTGGCCTGTAAGGGCTAGAGTTCATGAGCCAAGCAGTTCTTTAAATAAATGCAGTTTGTGTGTTGTTATTTCGGGCATGAGCTAGCCAAGCGGCCGGGGTGTTGGGGACGCAGCCCCGCTGCTCCTATTTCAACACACATTCTGTGTTGTTCCTTAAAGAGGCAACTCCAAACTGTGTAGGTGTCAGCTGGTGTAAAGCCTGGACCTGTCCCTGGAACCAAAGGTCTTTTTCGGCCGGGCATGGTAAGATCTCCCTGTGCTCCTGGCATTTAGGAGCTGGAGGGAGAGGATGCAAATCTAGGACATCCTTGGCTACACAGAGAGTTCAAAGTCAGGAGGACCCACGAGAGCCTAAATAATAATCATGATGATAATAATAAAATAGGAAAAGGCATCTATCTTAACCGTACTGAAGATTCACAGAAGGCAGGTGGCTTCCATCATGGCAGTATGTATACATATTTCTACAAATCTTTGTCATGATTTATCTCAGACATTGCTTAAGGAAAAATTTGCAATATAAACAATAAAGCGACAAGGGAAGTGATTCACCTAGAAACCCATCATTACTCCAGCAGGTCACGCACCAGGTCATTTGTTCTTCTTTGGGACCTTCTGGTTTTGCACAAATCATTTCAGTGCTAGAGTTGACCTGGGATGTAGAAACACAGCTCGCAGCCGGGCGGTGGTGGCGCACGCCTTTAATCCCAGCACTCGGGAGGCAGAGACAGGTGGATCTCTGTGAGTTCGAGGCCAGCCTCCTCTACAAGAGCTAGTGCCAGGACAGGCTCCAAAACCACAGAGAAACCCTGTCTCGAAAAACCAAAAAAAAAAAAAAAGAAACACAGCTCGCTCTGGGAAGCCCCAACCTATCTATCCCACTGGCCTTCTACACTCAGCTCCTCCAATCACATACCACAGGCCTCGACGAAGACAGGGCACCGAGAGGGCAGAAGCTGGGTACTTCGGTGGCATCTAAGGAGGGTGACTCAGTTGCTGGGCCACTGCTGGGACCACACCTTGCCTGTTCACCACAGCACGCTCAGTGCTTAGCACAAGGTCCGGCATTCGGTAAGCACTCAAGTACTGAATGATTAATCTGGAACCTGACTGACCCAATTCTTTTTCCTTCTGGAGTGCTGGGATCAGACCCAGGACCTCGTGCTTACAGGCAAGTGTTGTACCACCAAGGTGCCCCTCCAGCACCCTCATGGGGGAGGAGTCTTAGGAAAACCCTAGATAATAACATCTAATAACATTTCCATGTCAGTGGAATCCTGACTAGTTGACTGAACAAGCGCATCCTGAGGCCTGCTATGACTAAACATTACTGGCCTGCTTGGGATTGAGAGGCAGAGGGGAGTGTCTGAGGGAACCTCCTCATTCCTACTCTGGGACTATGAGGCATAGTCCAAGATAAACAGAGGGGCATTATTACTTTTTACAAGTCTTATTTTAACTTTCCAGAAGAGTGGAGAAATCAAGAAAAAAATTATATTTGGTGGGGGGAAAAGTAATCTAAAGAAGCCAGAAAATTAGGGTGCTTTAATAGTTTCAAAGCTTCTGGAAATTACGATTTTTTCCCAAAGCTTTTGGCCAGAGACTGGGCACCACTTACCGAGAGCCACGGTTTACGGGATGTCACCTTAGGTTTCAGTTAATGTGCTATAGGCTTTCCTAGAAGATCGTCACTTTAAGGAAGGCGCCGTGTAGTCTGATATGAGCCAGAGGCACAGTCACTTGAGAATGCAGAACCAGCTGCTTCTGCTTGTGGCCACTGCTAGGAGGCAATAGGATTTCCTAGCCAAAGTCTCCTAAACAAAATCCCAGAGATACTTGTTTTCAAAATAATTCTGATTTAATTTCCTTTTTTCTATAAAAAGACAAATCACATATCAGAGAACACTGTTTGGATTCTGAGGTTCCTATCAGAGCTGTTTTACAATACGTGTTTATACAATCTTAAGTGAGGTTGGCGGCGACAGTGAGAGCGGGGTCAGCCGAGCCAGTGTGTGTGTGTGACATCGGGGATTCATTTCACTCTGGATCACAGGCTGGTGACACACGACGCTTAGGCACCAGCTAGACTTGGGTTTGTTTTTGAACATTCAAGTTGGTATGAAGTCAAGTTAAACACAAAACCCAAATCACCACCGACTTCTAAAAAGCAACATGTCAATACTGGGTAAGGAAAACAGGCAGCACCGTATTCTCTGCTTTATCACCTGTGGGGTTTCGGTGAGAAATCTCCCCGTGGGCTGATGGGTCTGAACACTTGGTCCTCAACTGGTCTGGGGACCCACTCTGTGGTGGAAGTCCTGAAATTTAGGAACTGGAGTTCTGCTGGGGTGGGGTGGGCTGTGAGTTTCTACCTCTCCCCCTCACTCCGTGTTTGCACTCCTGGTTTTCTACGTGCAGAGGAAATGGGATTTACCGGCCCTGCTCTGTTGCTCCTCCGTGCTGTCCTGACCACACCGACTCCCTCTTTGGAACTGGAAGCCAAACAGACTCTTGCTTCAGGCCATGGTATTTTATCACGGTAACAGAGACAAAGCAGAACACTATCATATCAATGAATGTAAACATTTGACATTTTGAATATTCATATTAAGGAAATTAAACATTTGAAGATTACAGACTCTGTCTGTAGCACCCAGTGTATTACTAATTACATCTCATATTAATTATGCTTTCTGTCCAAGAGCCATAGGAGTTAAATACTTTAGTGTTAATAAAGAAGAAAAAATAATGCAAAAAGAAGCAAGTAAGTGTCACAAAATAAGTTTTAGAGAAAATTTGCCCCAATAGAAGCAAATACCTGGAACACATCATTCTATTAGCTGGTGAGCAGAGTGAGCGTAACTTTGGGGAGTTGCCTCTGGACAGTCCCTCCCCATAATGTCACGGGCTCCAACAGTCCCCACCGTCCCCGCGTGCTGGTGAGCACTCTTTCTTCCCTAGACTAAAAGCCCCTTGAAGATGCATGCTTTAAGACATGGCTTTAGCTCCTCCAAAGTCATGAACATTGACCGTTCAATTATTTACACAGAACAATTATGGGAATGACAATTAAAAACACACAAACATTTTCGTGGTAAGGTTCAAGTAGAAGCAGAAAACAAGCCCACTGCGACAGTCAACAGCTGCGCAGGGCTTATGAAACACACTTGATGTAAATGGAGCATTTCCCTTTAAGACAGTAGCTTCCAGCGGGCGCATTTACTCCTTATTCCAAACACATTTTTGGAGTGTGCTGATGGCAATGACTGCACCATCACCCACAGGTATAAATCTTATCCCCATTTTTTTCTCCTTCCCGCATAGGATTTCTCAGGAAGACCCTTCAAAACAATTCCTTCTATATCTTAGTGCCCTCAGCTGTGTGTTAAAGAAGCTAAATCCGAAGGCTGACCACATCAGAGCAAAAAGCGAAAGCCGTTTAATTAGACAGTTCAGGAGAGGAGAGGAGAGAGAGCAAGTCAGACTAACTGCGTGTGAGTTCCTATAGCGTCATTCTCGGCAGGACACGCACACTCATGAGTCTTGACTCGGCTAAGTGACAGGCCAAAGGAGTCTCCAAAAGAGACTGAGGAGACAAAGCCATCTGGCTCCTCTAACAGGGAATTAGGAAGTCTAAATGATCAAATCTCTTTTAGAAAACAAAAGCATAAATCCACATTCTTTTTTGTCCAGAGAGTAGCATCCCCTGCCATACTCCTTTTATTTATGAAATAGGCAAAACACATCCAATCACCCTGACTGCTAAAGCATAGCACATCTTTGATGTGTTAAAGCACTCAGGAATGCCTTTGTGGAAAAAGCAATGACGGTGGTTTCTAAAGTTCTCAAAGAGAGAAGAAACTACCACGAACATACAGAGATTAAGTCGGAACATCTCTCAAAGCACCCATCTTTGACGCAAATGCCTCTGAAGAAAGCAAGTCTGCAGTCAGACGGTCCAAAGGGCTTCTGCAGCTCTTTCTGCTAGCCAGCGCTTCGGGGACTGGCTCCATGATAAATGGGACTAGGCTCAAAGTTCGGGTTATTAGCTGAATATTAAGGTTTGCAGAAATGAAATGACATAATGTCTGAGATTGGTTTTTAAATATGTCAGAAAAGAAAAAAGCGGGAAGGAGCAGGTGAAGGAAATTCAGCTACGTCTATAATTACCAGACCCGGGGATGGGTGGGCGGAGTTTTCCATATTATCCTATTTGTGTATGTACCTGACAGTTCTCATAATGAGACTTTAAAAAGTGTTAGGAATGACAGCTTCTTATAAACACAGATCTGTAACTCCAACAGGACATAAGCCATGCTGAAAGAAATCAAAGCTGGTCTTAACTCTGGAGCTCCTAACTAGGTTTACAGAAACCATTTCACCTGCTTTTCCCCAAGGACGGACACGACACAATCTTCACACTCCTCGGAAGTGGAATTATGATACATTTTTAAAAATTTAGCCCCAAATTAGAGCGCTCTAAATGTCAGTAGTTTTGGGTGGAGCACACACCGTGTTACACGGAAGGCAGACATCTGGATTCTCGCTCAGCTTTCAGGTCAGAAGGGAAATGGGAAGAGTGTTAACTCTAGGACCTGGGTTTCCTTCTCAATCTTCTTGTCAGACAGAAGTTTTTCTTGTGCAGACGACATTCTTCCCCTCCCACTAGAGGAATGGTAGATGGTGTCGGCCCCTGTAGGTCACACCTGGACCAGAATGGCTCAGGGTACCCTGGGCGGAGTCCCACCCTTTCTAGCTATTCCCTTGTTCTTCTGAAGGGCCTCACATGCTGTCCCTCACGCTTTCTTCATTAGGCTTCACGGCAGTCCATGCAACGCTCAAAGACACGAGAAGAGTCCCCTGGGTCTGTGGGGACAACAGCTTTTGTTCACGTGTAAGATCTGGCTTGGGAACTGCAACCTCAATCTAGGTCACTGGAACTGGATTAGACAGCAACCACCTCTGCACAAGTTTATCTGATACACGCTTTCTTTTGTTTTTCTCTCGGTGTCTTGAGACAAGGTTTGACATGGTTAGGCTGGTTTCACACTGGCCATGAAACTGAGGGTGGCACAAACCCTGGTCCTCTTGTCCCCACCAGCTACCCACTGGGCTTATTTTACAGGCGTCTTCTGGGACTGATATCATTGACATTTTTTTTTTTTTTTTGTTCTTCAGATGAAGTATTTAGTTAGGAATTCATTCAATTAATAATGATGCCATGGAAACTTCTTTTAAAATGAGGTATTTGTTTTACTGTTGGAAACAGCAGCGGTCTGGGTAAACTGAAGAAATGGTCCAGCAAGTGAGAAAGTGGACGAGAGGACTCTGCAACAGAAATAGGACCTGACAACATGTCGCCTGGACCCAACCCCTGAGATTCCTAGCTGTAGGCAAAACACATCCACCTACCTTATACTTATCAACAAAAAAACCAGTGTGATTCCTTCTATATTTCTACTTGGATGCCTGGGATGGGGTCCCCGAGAAAGGCAAAGGTGAACCATCCGCATCATCCCTCCCTGCTCCAGTACAAAAATAGTTATCAGCAGACCAGCGTTTCCCTCGCTTTCAGCCGTCTGAGAAAAACGCTTAGAATTACAGCAACGACAGCATTTTCAAGTTCTTTTATGCGGAACCGTTGCCAAGGTTCAGAATACCACGAGAAATGGCGGGAAAACAGTTTTCACATGAAAAACTGAGCAAACAGGTTCGCCAGGCCCAAAATGATGATGAAAATGTGAAAGACTAATTTAGGCCATGTCAGACGCTCTTCTTGGCGGAGGGAAATTATGTAGATGAGAGAAGGGTATATGAACACGAAAGCCAGGCCACATGCTGCTCCCGAGTACCTGCAAAATGAAAACTTGCCGCGTTAATGCGCTTGTTGCATTGTGGATGACCTATAATTAAGGTAAATACAGAATAATTTAAATAAATTAAATTGTACTCAGTCTCATTTTGCAACAAAATTTGTCATTGTTACTGACATTTGAGTTTAAAACTTATTACATTTGAATTTAATAAAAATATTATTTCCTACTTGCTTTTATATCTGCATGGCAAACAGTTTTTATCCATTACTTATATCTCAGAAACATCTGGAGACAGGCTTTCATCTTGATCTGTTTTATAGACTAAGTTGGCACCACAGAGCACTTTCTTCTTTTATTGCCTGCTACCTTCTTAGGAAAGGTTCTTCACAAGTGACTCAATCTGATGTCTATATTGAGGAAGACATCAGATTATTTTGAAGGCATTTCACTCTGTCTGTTGTTCATATCAAGGAAGGCCTCAGATTATTCTGAGCGAATTTTTAGTGACAGTCTGAATCAACTTTATCCCTACTGCCTTCGATCTGCCACAACATTTCCCCTAGTTTTGATCTAATCTCGCTTTTTAAGTAGAAACGTACTTAGAGTTGGACATGTTATTGACCTATAAGGACTTCCTAGGCATACCTAAGAAGTCATGTATATTGAAAATAATTTTTCATTTCAGATAAAAGGAACACAATGGAAAATGAGAAAGGTAAGAAGAAAGGAAAGGTATCTGAGGGACGGTGGGGCTCCTAGAGCTGCTTCTCTACCAAAGATCAGCAAAAGTGCAGTTTATTGAGCACCCGCAAACTGCAGGACGTACACGGGAGCACCACCAGTATTCAGCGCTCAGAGATTCATTCAGTTAGAGCATCAGCAGCAACAACGGCAACAGAGCATGTGTGCACAGCTGTACCTTATGATCCCGCCTATGTTTGGGTAGAAACAGGCCATGGTCACTCCAGCTCCCACAATAATTAAATTAAGAATCAGCACATGGAAAATGCTAGAAGGTAAAAGAGAGTTTATGTGAAAGAAAAGACATAAAATAGGTAAGTTATAATCATTTTTTAGGACAATTAAAATCCATTCTTTTCACCTTTCAAATGGTTGTCTTTGATTTGCCAACAACACTGAAACACACTGCTTAGTGCTGGTGAGGAGAAAGTGAAGCCGGCCTTTTTATCCAGCTCTATAAAAAGGCAAATTTCACAGGTACAAATTAGCAGTGTGCAGTAGACTGCATATTGTATCTATAATTTTACTTGTGATATCTTGAGAAAGCAAAAGCATGAAGAAGTCTATTAAGGTACTTATAAAAAGTAAGAAAATTATAGATTAAGAAAATCAATAGTTTACCTGAAAGAATATAGTAAAAATTATTAAAAATAACATCATTATTTATGTAGATAAACAAGAATTATGTAAACAATTTGGAAAAAAGCTAGTTAGATTTTCACTAAACAAGAAAATCTAAAGAAAAAATTAGAGGGTAGGAATCTATGGGACGAAGAGCAGAGTCAGGCAGACGCATGGTTCTCCTGCCTGAGTCGAAGGCTGGTTAGACTCTCACGTGGTGAACATAGAATATTCGAAATGCGTTAAATCAAGATGTGGGAGTTAGCCAATAGGAGGCCACAGCTAATGGCCAGGCAGTGTTTAAATGAATACTGTTTCTGTGCGATTATTTTGGGTGTAAGCTAGCGGGGTGGCTGGGATGAAAAGCAGGCCCTCCCCACTTCTACAACAGTTTACATTAAATATTGATAATGTACCTTTCAAAATGAAAGCTACTGGTAATACTCAATAAAGCTGAAGAATATAAAGAAATCTTGAGTTCAAGACCATCATGCACTGTCTGTAGAATATGCAACTACAGGGGAAATGACAGTGTGTTCTTGTCAGAGGGAAGAAACATAACTTGAGCACAAAAGGGAATTCTCAGACTTTTTTACAAGAAGAAAAAACACACTAATAGCCACGATTAAAACAGCGAACCCCCCCCCCCCAAAGGAAAAAAATGAAAAAGAAAGAAAGCTGGGTGGTGGTCTTTAATCCCAGCACTTAGGGAGGCAGAGGCAAGTGGCTCTCTGAGTTCAAGGCCAACCTGGTCTACGTAGTGAGTTTCAGGGCAGCCAGGGTTGTTACACAGGGAAACCCTGTCTCAAACAAACAAACAAAACAAAGCAAAAAATGGTCAAAGACAAGAGGGCTGCATTAGCCCAGAAATATTTCATCTCACCAGGTTTACTTTATTTTGGTGAAACAAATACAGTAGAGTTAATGGAGTAACAAACAGAAACTCTGTATTTTCTGAATGCCAAAGTTCTAGGATATAAGTGTTACGACTGTGGCTTGCTACTCATCAATGTCGAAGAGGACACTGTATCAATGTAGCAAGAATACCTGGTAGCTCTTGACTTGAATTGTTTCATGAGGGGACAGTCTGCAAACAGGAACTGTTACCCTTTTTTAGTATGTTAGCATAAATATAATGTTTTCCTATATTATATTCATAAATTTTCTTTCTTTAAAATATTCCACTCACACCTACAATCCCACCATTTGAAAGGTTGAGGTGGGGTAATGAGTTCCAGGCTAGCTCTGGCAACATAGTGATACCCTCACCCAACACCTCCACTCCCAAAGCTAATATATTCCCAATAAAATATGGCTGGGTAGTTTTTGTAACATTTACTGTAAGGGTTAACCAGGGGATTTCGAGACATCTTCAGGGAATCCTGAAAACACAATGATGTTCTGTGGAAATTTCTCTTGGATCAGGGTAACTACCTGAACAGATCTTATTCAAAAGGATGCACAATTCCTTTAGGCCCTTCAAGAGGCTAGAATTGCCATAGCAATTCAAACTTGCTATGTATGAAATAAGAACTTGAACTCATTCTCCACCTCACCTTCAACTCTACACAACTGAGCATTTCTGTAGAAATGTACAGCTATTAATAAACATATGTGTATTGAAATCAGTAAGTAAAAGTATTGGCTCTCTTGAGCAACCCAGCAACATAGGTTCTAAGTGCTATGCACTTCTTAGCAAGGTGTCCTTAGTAGCAGTTACATCCTCACATAGATAATAATAGACAGCAGAGCTAACTGACTCTCCTGGAAGGGATGGACACCAGATTGTCCCGGTCAAGGGAGTGGCATCTCTATTTAAAGCTCTTCTGGGAAAAGGACCCTGTGATCTATCCTTAGTAACCACTTTCATTAGGCAAAATTGTTTTTTATAGCAAAAGGATCAGTCAAACTTTAAACTGACCTGTTTGCACAGTCATTTGTTGCTTGGCACATCTTGCTGGCCAAGAGAAGAACCCTTACCTAGGATAAACGTCACCGAAGATATGGCCCAAGAGCTGAACACGGGCCAAGTAGCCTAAGAGTGGGTAGACGGTCATCATCTGGAACAGCAGGAATATCCTTGCAATGAAGGACAGGATGTCACCGCTAGGGAAGTTGTCTAAGAAGTTCTAGTCCAAGAAAGACAATAGAGTCATGTCAACACTCAATGCAGCACATTCAAATCCACATTTTCTGCTTACTGTGAACAAGGCAATACCCGAAGAGCGGTTTATGAACTGATGCCAATCTGCTTGCTATTTGTCAGGAGGTGAGTACAGAAACCGAAATTACATATTTAGAAACTGATAAAACATCGGAACTGGCATATTCTTTTTTATAAAAATTCTGGTCTGAAAACGACAATGTTTAAACAATAAAGAAGACCTTGTTCTTCACAACAGACAGACCAAGAAGCACAGCTCTAAACAGTTCATATGCAGTAAGTAAATTTGCTCCTGATTTATTAAAACGGCATTGGATCTTTCCTATCGTTCTCCTGCTTGGCCTCCACTGACACCAGCACTTCAGAGTGTGCACGGTGAGAGCGCATTGTCACCTGGTGCCAACAAGGCTTGCAGCTAACGCTAAGTAGGAAGGATTTACTTTTACACGTTGGCTCGTTTTCTTCATTTCGGTTTGGTATCTGAAAAGTTAATTAACTCGGAATTACATTTTCCCTTCCAACTATGAATACCACACATATTCCTATTCCCAGGGGAGTCAGCTTTATGTGGGGTTATTCATACCAGGGAAAATTGCAGCAAACACTTGGCTGCCAAAGAACTTCCCCAAACAACACAATGAAGAGGAGAACATTTTCAGCTATCACACACAGAGAACACTACTATCAACACTGCTGAAACACACCTTTTAACTGGCTTAAAACATGATCACTGGACTCCTAGCGGGGTTTCCTCTGGCTAGGAAATCACCCGTGAAATGCTGTTCTTCATGAGAAACTCTTTAGTACCCAAGATGTTACTATGTGTAAGTTTCACTGCAACTGCTTAGAGAAGGATTTCTCTTACTGCTCCCCAGCTCTCACGTTTTAATAGCTAAATAGTCTGCCTTGTTTTGCTCCTTTTCACTCAGTCTCTAAACTAGAGTCCATAGGTGAATCAAAACCGGTTCATCCAGGATGTTTCCACAAGTAAGCTGTGGAAAATAAGGACTTCAGTGGATTCTAGGCGGAGGCTCTAGAAACCCACGTGAACACTGGTAACTGGTGTACACAAAGAGAAGTGTGTGTACGTGAGAGCGGTCACCTGGGCACACAAGCTGCAGAGTATGCAAAGCTTACTCCAGAAGTTATCAAATGGAGCCTGCATGTGATGTTACTGGATGCAAAGTCACACAGGCGCACACAGTGCCTTACCTGCTCAATACAATCTTTGGATAATGGAGGTGAAGGAAATGAGGCAAAAACCAGGAAACCAATATAGAGATAAGTCAGCGTCACCAGCATATAAGCAATGCACAGGTCTCTCACCTATAAATAAACACAGAATAAAATGCTCACTCAGCATGAAGACATCTACAGTAAGTCTACTTAAACATACTAAGGAGTCTGACAAATAAATAAATCCAAATTTATATTCTTATTTTGTACGTGTTTGTATACTTCCTACCTAATTTTCACAGAATGCAATTATATGTAGATATACATATATCTATATATACGTATAATTACTCTTGTTAGTTTTTCTTTATAACTTGTCTGGAGTATGTAGACTAAGCTACTTGACTTTGGCAGTTAATATAAACTGTGGTTCTAATTTAATTTCAAAAG
This sequence comes from Alexandromys fortis, assembly GCF_014885135.2. Lineage (NCBI taxonomy): Eukaryota > Metazoa > Chordata > Mammalia > Rodentia > Cricetidae > Alexandromys > Alexandromys fortis. The sequence goes on along the minus strand of NW_026067959.1, from coordinate 3,120,484 downwards.
GTAATGCTTGCCAAATTAAAAAAACTTAATTATAATAAAAAAGACAACAAGAAAGTATAAGCCACTTTTGGTTTGACCTATGAAATTTTAAAAATTCTTTTTTAGTAAATTAGCTTATATCATCAAAGTATGCGTAGGCCACGGGAGTAGAGCATATTAAAATATGTTTAATAAAAAAGGAACACCAGTTAAAGAGTAGACAAGTACACTTTAAAGACAAGCTTTGAAAACTTAAACAGTAAACAAAAGGACATTTAAAAAGCAGCTGTTCAAATAGCAGTCCAAAGCTATTACCGGAGTCAGCAAACAAACACATTATTAAATAAAGCGGCCTACTTTCTTCCTCTGCTGTTCCCACCCTCCCAGTCCTGCAAAATAAAAAGCTCCAAGAGACTGAGAGCAGCCAGCTGTTAGATCCAAACACAGCAGATTCCACAGCTGGCAAATGCTCTCCATTACCACTTAAGTTACAGCCAAACAATTCAACACAACTAAATTGAAGCCACAGGCCTATTCATTTGAGATAGAAATGACGCGAAAGCTAGGAAAACAGATTAGAAACAAATTATACGCAGTTTTTAAGTTTGATAACATAGTAAGAGTGTTCAGACACTTGGAATTAGGGACCATTTTGGATTTTTCTGGATGACTCCTAAAATGGGCTGAAGCAACAGCAGTGCTTTATAAACTTGAGATTCATAAATCTGGCTCAAGAGTAAACAAGAACCCATAAGAGATCTTAAAGTCAGGTCAAAACTGACATTCAGTTAGAAAACAAACCAGAGATTCAGTATCAGAGATGAGACAGTGGGCAGGCCTCTGAGCTAGACGTTTATGCAAATCAGTATCAGCTCTTTCAGATCTCCCTGAGAGTTTAAGAAAGGGACTTGAGATCTTTTCTCTTAGTTCCTGAAGCTCCACGACTCAGTTCCAGTTCCGGCTAGCATTCGGTTTCCCCTGGGGTTGTGTCTCACTCTTGTGTGGGATGCGCAAAAACAAATCAAGAAAGGCCGATTTTCATATCAAAAAGCAGTTGGCCTCAATTACAACATTTCAAAGGCATTCCAGTCTCCACCTACTCGAGCTGGCTCGAGAATTAAGACAACCTCATTCAAAAAGTGATTTATTATCTTGATGTGTGTGTATGTGTGTTTGTGGGTGCACGTGAGTGCTGGTGCCCAAGGATACCCCTGGAGCTGGAGTTACAGGTGGTTGTGGGCTACCTAATGTGGGTGATGGGAATAGAACCCCGGTCTTCTGAGAAAGCAGTATACGCTCTTAATTGATAACCATTTGGCCAGCCCAAAATAGCCCCCTTAAGGAAAGAAAATCTTGGGGGGCCAGGGAAATGAGGCCTGGAGTTCAGCTCTCCATAAGCCCATGGCAGTAACAAGTGGCCTGTAATTCCAGCCTTGGATGGGAGAGATGGGATCCCCAGAGCAACGTGACTGGCAGGACCTGTCAGATCCGTGGGCTCTGGGTTTGACTGAGAGAGTCTGCCTCAGTGAGGCAGTAAGAACAATTGAGATGATTCCCAACTTCAACCTTGGCCTCCACATGCCCATACATTTGCATAACACACACACACACACACACACACACACACACACACACACACACAATGGAAGAAACAGAAGACAGAGAAAGCGAGAAGGGAAGGATTTCACTGACAGTCTGTAACTCACGTACTATCTGACTGTATTACTCTAGTCCAGCTTCCTGAAAAACATGTACCTATGTGAAATTTCAGGAGACGATTCCAAGGCTAAGGCGCCAGGGCCTCCCAGCAAAGCAGTTCCTCCCTGCTTCTTCCTTCTCAGAGCATTAGCCAAATGCAGTAATGCGCATGTTCTAATAGCCATTAACTTTTACTATAAAACAATCCACTTAAGAGACTTATTACTATTATTTATTTTTTAAATTGTGTGTGCACGTGCGCGAGCACACACGCGTGCACGCACACAGGAGCCCAGGTGTCCACAGAGGTAAGAAAGGGGGCTTGGATTCCTTGGAGCTAGACTTACAAGTAGTTGTGAGCTGCCCAATGTGGGTGCTGGGAACTGAATTTAGGCTCTCTGCAAGAATAATTCACACATTTAAAGGTTGAGTCATTGTTCCAGTTCCCAAAATAATCAATTTTTTGAAAAAGTTCTTGAGTGGAAAGATGTCCCTTGACATTAAAAAAGATTAAAAAAAATAGTCAAGTTTAATAGTTACTTTATCATAAATTTTTCTCTAGATAGATTTACACCACTGGGCTATGAGGTGCTGGAGACAATGATTGTGTCTCTTTTGTCTTATATTCCCAATGCCTAGGACAACACTGGACATAGCAGGAACTTGTAAGATAAGATGCAGGCATGACCTGGCAGCCAGCCTACCTGGTACACTGTGTTTCTGAACAAGAAGCATGGCACACCATGCCCCAGACGTTGGCACACTGAACTCTGGAGTAGTTGGCCGTGGACACGCCTGCGCTCTCCGTGTCTCTCCCCATAGAGACCCTGGTGCTCTGAGCGCTCACCATCCAATCCGAGGTAACGTGCTAACCAATCACAGTCCATAGGCTTCCACTGTGTAAGTAGTCGCTCACATGCAAAAAAGCACCTGCTGTTCCCTGAAACTGTCTCGAGTGGTTCTCCTCCATGCCCTTTACCCATCTGGGCATTGTGTGCTTTGTCAGGCAACACCCTGGTAATGACGGCAGGGACTCAATACAGATAAAAACACACATCTGTTAACTACTCCTAGATGCCAGCATCTGTGCGAGGCGCGGCCTGCCATCTCATCTGGGCCTCAGAAACCTTCTAATGTAGCTGCAGTCCATTTCCTCACAGATGAGCGTAAGTCACAAAACTTACATGGTGAGGAGTTTGGTGAAGCCAATATCCAGCTTCCAAACAAGGTCTTTCTGGTGCCAAATTGTGTGCACTTAGCTACAATGATGAAACGTTTACTAGGTTCTGTGTATTTAAGCCATATTTAACAATGAAAAAGAGAGGCAAAAAAGGAGTAACAAAGACTTGAACATGAAAGCATACTAGAGAGCCCGCGAGGACAGCTCTGTTAGGTGTGCTCAGCACTCACTTACAGCCCGGCAGGAGCCGGGGGTCTGTTTTCCTACAGAAGCACTGATGAACAAAAACGATGCTTTTGCTTTCAAGCAGCAGAGGCCCAGCAGGATCTGGGAACTATGCCACCCAGGAAGAGCCTGCTCATACTGGGGGCTTGCTATTCTTTGAAGCCCGTGTTATCTCTGCACTGGACCCAACATGCAGCTTCCTAAAATCCTAACTCAAAGAAAAGGGTAGGAGAAGGGATCTTCTGGGAAATTCGGTATAATGACTATGATAGTTGCTCTCTGTAATCCCAGCAATGGGGAGATAATGGAGAATCAGGAGTTCAGAGTTATCCTCAGCTACGTAGTGACTTTGAGGTCACCCTGGGCTACACTGAGACCCTGTCTTAAAGGTGGGGGTTGGGGAGAAAGGCTCTAAGCAAAGAGTATGTTTAAAAAGAGACAGAAGCACAGTATGAGGTGCTAATACGTCTGTGTCAAGAAGCCTTCACCCTACTCTGCCTCATAAATAAGCAACGTCTGGAAGATGAAGAACTAAGGACAGGTAAAACGTCAACTCCGAACAAGGACTTAGATTTACAATAAAGTCAAAAGTAACCCTGAGAACACATCTGTTTGTCAAACACAGTTTACTTGTTCCATGAACTGTTCACAGTGAAAATACTACCCTGTGGAGCATTCCATAAGAAAAATGACAGACAACAGCCACACAGATCTACCCAAACTTTTCCATAAAAGCTTCTGATGTGTACCCAAGCATCTACAGACCCAGACAAGAAGAAAAAAGTAACAGCACATGGGACAGAAGACATGCTGAATCACTTTAAAGATCAGAGCTGGGTAACTAAATCAACAACAAAGCTGCACAGAAAGCTCTGCAAAGGCCTGACCCAACAAGAACTGTCAGGACGCGTGCAGTCCACATACCCACGTAGACTATGGATTTTGATGATAAGCTCATTGTCAACCCCCTAATGTTTTCCTGGTCAAGGGTGCTTTAAGGAATAGAAATGGTATATGGTTTAGAGCTACATAAATAACGTTACATTTAGTGACAAAAGTTCAGAAAGGGACGTCAAACTTGGGAAGCTGGGCCATCTGGCCAGTGCAGCTGGTGAGGGCTTCCTGACCCTTCACAAGTACCTGGGAGAGACGGGCTCAGGTCCAGCTTCAGGAACACTGGTGAGAAAGACCCAGCCTTCTACTTTCAAATGTCTTCACAACTCTCAGATTTTCTGACTCTAATCCCCCCTAAATTTTGTATCTCACTATTAACTAGACATTTTAAGTTAAATTATTTAGTAAAAGTCCTTAAAAGGTGTAATTATTAGATAACTCAAATAATACAGTATCTGTTTAGCTTAATATATGCCAATATAAAAGCCAATTTCAGTATAAGCAAGACTATATATTTACATAAATCTAGAGTGGTTAGGATGCTGCTGGCACATAGCACTTCAGAAATGTTCATTTTCTTCATAGTAATTAACACTTACAAATAAAGTACAACTGCTTTTTACAAAAAAAAAAAAAAAAAAAAAGTAGAGCAGGGCCAGCAGTAAGGCACTTGCTGTGAAGCCTCATGACTTCCGCTGGGTCCCCAGGACCCACACGATGGAAGAGCTAACTCACTGCCCAAAGTTGACTTCTAACCTCTAAGCGTACATGGGACATTTGTACACACACAATAACAGTTGTAGAAAACTAAAACTAAAAAAAAAAAACTTTAAAATTTAGACCATCACTTCCTTTGCAATGCATGACGACTTGCTTATAGACTCATTCATAAATAAGCTTATGAAAACCAACAGACTTAACATGGAAAGCAAAAAAAAAGAACACAAATGAAGAACAATATCATCTTGATATTGATCTAACAGTATCAATAGACAGCACTTTATGTGTAATGTTAAATTATGAGTAACTAAGAATAAATGTACTGCTAAGTAATATTTCTATAGTTTTAGTAAACGGCCAAATCTAATTCACACAGGGTGCACTTATTCCCATTAGGGCATTTACTCAAATGTAGATTTTTATATATGCCGCCTTGGTACTTCCTAGTGAATTAGTCCAAAGGATCACAATATAATCATTCCTCATTGACTCTGGCATTATCATTTACATGCAAGTAACACAGGTGCTCTAGTTTCTTACAGTATTCAAAAGCTATATCTTTATATTTAAAGTTTCTTAATGATGCCATATAATTCATTTTTCAAAGCAGAAGTGACAATTTTCATTGTAGCACTTGGGCCATTTATATTTAGTGTAATTATCAATGTAACTGGGTTGAAATCTACTAGCTTGCTATTTAGTTTTTTTTCCATATGTATTTTTTGTTCCCCTTTGCTTGTCTTCTTTATTATTCTCATTTATTATTATTATTGGAGTGTTATTAGCTATACCTCTTTTGAGAGAGAGAAAGAGAGGGGGGAGATTCTCTACAGCAGTCTGGGTCTGTGGGTCAAATCTACACCACCCATTTGTTTATCTATTGTCTGTAGCTGTTTTCATGCCACAACAGCAGGACTGGGTAGCTGTAACAAGAACATATAGCCTGCAAAGTCTAAAAGAGTTATCATCTAAAAGTTTCATATGCTTGACCACTGATCTATAATTTAATCTTAAAAATTAAGATGCAAAAACAAATTGCAAATAAAATAAAAGTGCATCAAACACTGGTTGGAGTTTACCCTTAGGAAATGTCAAGGCCAGTTTCTCAGTTAACTACTCACATTATTTTCCTGGTTCTTGTTGTTTTTCAAGAGTGTGATAATACAATTGTGGATAAAGAAAGCAAGAGTGAGCACTCCGGTCAGCTGTGGAAACTCAAATCTTATCTCTAGGAGAAAAAGAAACAAAAATGACAAGCAGAAAATGAGTATCATCATTCACTAATCGTCAGTTTTCTCTTATATCATCACTACCATCATCATCATTGCCCCAGGGAACAAGAATATTCAAGCAATTATGAAGTCCCTCAAGGTGAGCGTTACACTTAGTCAAAGCATTTGGAAGAGGAAGAAATGGAATTAAGGATGTACATTCTGTGACTTCCTCTCAGTTATCCCTAGCTGAGGTCCCACAACTAGATTTAAATTCAGGGTCTGTCTAGGACTAAAAAAATCTTCCAATCTCCTAATACCTGAGCCTGCCTGGAAAGTTCCTCTGGAAAAGAAATCACAGAGGAGAGAAACAGCTACGTAAGAGTCTTGGGTGACAAGTCTACATGCATATCATAAAAATATTCCTGGTTAAACTGAGATACAGTTTGCAGTGGGATACAGTATTTAAAAAGTATGCTGTTGAGATTTAACACCAGGACAAATGTTGGAGTCAAGCAGCATGTCAAGTCTAATTTGCTTTTGTTTTTTAAAATACACATAAACAGCTGTACATGATGTGCTCAAGAAAAGACGTTGATAACAATGGCTATCTCTGGTTGACAGGGTTTATTTTAAATATAGCCATTTAATTATCTATAATAAATACAGTTATTTAAAAAATAGTATTCTATCTAGAACCACTGTTTGGAGGCAGGTAATAAGGAAATGAAACGATTAGCTAACGTAGAACCAGGCTACAATCTACTTAGCAGTATTGGTAGGTCTAGGCAAAGCAAGTGGCAAAGTGGAGAGCCATCTCAGGGACAGCTTGGGGTAAAGATCAGAACCGCAGCAAAGGTCTACTGGCCCTTCGCCGCGCTGTGTCAGGAAAGGAAGTGTGGCCACTAAGAATCAACCGCCAGCTCTAAAGAAAATCAGAAGGCAAGGCCAATAAAAGTATATGGTTTTGCTTCCTTTCTGCTTGCTTTTTCTCACTGTCTCAGCCTCCTGAGTTCAATACTGAGGTTACAGGCATGAATCACTATGCCTGGCTTATTCTGTTTGCTATGATGTTTCCTGTCTGTCAGCTTTCATTTATATTTTTTTAATCTGTGAATGCAACTCACAATATAGGCAAATTCTTCCTGTTAGTTTTTGAAAATCTTTTTTTTTATTGTTAATCTTTCTAATACACCCAATAAACTGAGATCACCGCTAGTTAACAACGGCATTACACATAACGATGACAAAAGCACTATTTTTGAAAATGATGACAAAATCATGTGCAGATGGATTTACTTGCTGATATTTTTAACAGAGGAATAACTGAGGAACTCTTTAGCTGGGGGGATCCAAAGTAAAGCAGCTAAGTAGGAAAGAGAAATCACCAATCATAGTGGTTCATGTCTATAATCTTAGCACTTGGGAGGCTGAGTCTGGGGCCAGGCTGGGCTGTTTAGCAAATTCCTGATTGGCCTGGGCCAAAGGGAGATCCTATCGCAAAGGCTGCCCTGCCCCATCAACATCTCTGGATATAATAACAGGTTAGAAGCTGTAAGAAAACAAATTAAATGATCCTATCCACATTAGCAAAACTGACATTAGTTTGGCCTAGGGTTACTTTCATTTCTATGTATATTAAAGTACTCTGACATATACCGTGGAAGGACAACATGCCATCTCCCTTCAAGCGAGACCTAAGCAAGGTTGCTAGCTGATGGCTTCTGGCTGCAGCCGTCCGATGTCTGCTGCCCTGATCCTATACCAGTCATATTTCCACTGGACAGCTACTAGCTCACCCTGAGCTTGCGGTGTATTAGTGTTTGGGCACATTTGTTCTAGAGGCAATATTTGCATTGAAGGCCGTAGTGGCTGGCCAGGACTTTCTGAATTTACTTCTGTTGAATCCATTTCTTTTTCTTCTCTTCCCTCCTACATATCCCAACCAGGCTTAGTCCTGCTCCTAATCATTTAATTTGCAGAATCCTTTAATTTAAATTTGCTCTTATACATGTCCTGCTCTTCTGACTATTCTGGTACCTGCTTACTGGGGAACTGAAACTGATCCAGTTGGAAGTGTATGAGAAAATGGGATTGGAGGGATTTGACTGGGGTCGATGGGATTTGAGCCCTGGATCACTTACTATCAAGATTTCAGTTCTCTGTGCTGTTTATGCTAGATCCTAAGGTTCTTTTTGTTTTGAGATGGGATCTCACGTAGCCTAGGCTTGCCTCAAACCCCACGATGTACTTGAGAATGACCTTGAACTTCATGATCCTCCTGTATCTACCTCTCTGCAGTTGGAGGCGTGTGCCACCATATTCAGTTTTATGCAGTGTTGAGGACCAAATCCAAGGCCTCTCGCAAGCAAGCCCTGGATGAGCAGCGGGACCCCAGCCCGAAAGGTTCTGACAGTGTTTCCCCTGTTGACCGAGAGTGACTGGGAGGAGGGAAGGCACTCCTGACCTCATCCTTTTGTGGGCAGCATTTCATCATGGCAGCCTCCCTACAAATTCTGTTTCCAAGCAGAGCACTGTAGGACTATTCTTCCTTCTCGCCACTGGCCTTCTAAGGACATAAAAGCCTATCTTGCAAGTGTGGGAGGAGGAGGGGAGAGTCATAACTGGCCTTTAGAGTTATATTTAGCTTAAAAGAGAAGACTTTTCAGTCCAGTTCTTGTTTTTTAGTACTTCCTACCATTTTTTCAACAAGTATTCTTTCAATCGAGCCATTCAAATTCTCATAATTTCCTAAGTGAGTCATGTTACTTCAGGCCTTAACTGTACATGGCATACCACTGAGAATTCTCCAACTTCTCACTTAGCGATCTCCTTTCGGCCTTTAATAGATCCTCTGAGATCACTTCCCTGCCTCCTCTTGGATGTGCAATCCCTCTGTACTCTACTGTCCCCTGGGCACCTCTTTATTTATGATTGTTACTGCATCAATTGTCTTACTGCTCAACTGGATCTCTTGGAGGGCATGTTTTATACAACATCGTGTGCCATGTAGCAGGAACACTATTGCCAGAACTGAAGGATTCCCAGCCACCAATATGAACAAAATTCTATTTAAAACTGCTTTTGGAGTTGAGATTATTAATTTTCTCTTTGATTGACCTTTTCCATCTCACAGCAATCAACCTCTTTAAGACAGCTGATGAACTTGGCCCTTTTCAATTAAGGCTTTTGCACTAATTGATTGACACAAATACCTTTTGAGCAATTCTTTTAAGAACTGAGATTTTTCAGTGTTGTTAAAATATAATTCACATGTTTTACTCATGTAAGGCATAAACTTAATTTTTTTAGCATATTCAGATTTGTGTGATCATAACCACAGTACTTTGTTCCCTTCTAGTGTTGGATAATATTCCACCATATTGATTCATCATACTTTATATACTCACCAGGGACAGACATTGGGTTGCTTCCACTTTTAGCAATTATGAGTAATGAAGTTATAAACACTCTCTCCCCGCCTCTCTTTTTCATATGATGGGGAAATATGCTTAACATGCCTTTTCAAAGGATATAACATTTGTGGCATGATTATTCTATTATAATTAAAGAAGACAAGCAATTCACAAAGGGTCGGAAGTTAATTGAGGAAAACACCTGATGTAATCGCTGGCCTTTGTGTGGTGCGTATGTATGTACGTGCATGCGTGTGTGTGTGTGTGTGTGCACCCCCCATACAGAGTAAATTAGAATCTAAAGTCTCCTTGAAGTCAGTTTCAAAGAATTATGAGGACTTTTTTTTTTGAGATAGGTGTCTGTGGTGGTTTGAAAGAAAATGGCCCCAAAAGGAGTGGCACTGTTAGGAGGTGTGGCCTTGTTGGAGGAAGTGTGTCACTGTGGGGTAGGCTTTGAGGTCTCCTATATTAAGTTGTGCCACCTAACGTGATGCCATGGTTATGGTGTCTTTTTACAACAGAAACCTTAACTAAGGCAGTCTCACTATGTAGCCCAGGCTGACCTCTAACATGTGACAATTTCTCTGACTCAGCCTTCTGAGTGCTCCTACAGGTATGAGTCAGTACACTTGGCTCAGAAATGTCATCTTAATTGCAGTTTTCAGTGTACTAATTGTTAAAAGTTAGCCTGCCATGGTGGCACACACCTATGGTCTTAGCACTGTGGAGGCAAACACAGGAAAAGCAAGAATTGGAGGCTAGCCTTGGTTACACAGTATATAGTAGGACAGCCTAGGCGACATGAAATCCTGTCTACTCCCCCGAAACCCAACCAAACAAAAACTCTTAAAAGTTGAACAATTTTGGGGGTGTGGTTCAGTCACTAAAGTGCCTGCCAAGGATGAAGACAGAACTGGATTTGGTCATCAGCACTGAATAAACCAGCTGTGGTGGTTGGTGCATGCTTATACTCAACATGGGGATCAGAAGTGCCAAACAGAGTTTTCAGTTTGGATTTGAAAAATCAAGTTTTTAATTTGATGATTGTGATTGAATTCATAGTAAGCCATGTACTGTACTGTGATTAATTTCCTTTTATATAAAAACTTTTCATTGATCCATTTTTCTGGAAAAAATAATTTTTTCTTTTTAGTTCCTTAGTTATCTAGTTAATACTACTTCCTCCTCAAACTTTATTCAGGAATTGCAAACTCTTCCTGCTCAGTCTGTACAACACACCGAAAAAGTTTTGCACTTCCCACAGCCCGCTACTCCAAGTCCCACCACTCTCTCCATATCTTTTCGTGATAGTTCTTGAAGTTCTGGATAGAGCAGCAAGACAACAAAGGGAAACCAAGGAGATTCAAATTGGAAAGGAAGAAGTCAAACTTTTGTTATTTGCAGATGACATGATAGTATACATAAGTAACTCCAAAAACTCTACTAGGAATCTTCTAGAGCTGATAAATACCTTCAGTAATGTGGCAGGATACAAGATCAACTCAAAAAAATCAGTAGCTCTCTTATACACAAATGATAAGCTGAAAAAGAAATCAGAGAAACATCACCCCTCACAACAGTCACAAATAACACAAAATATCTTGGGGTAACACTAACTAAAGAAGGGAAAGACCTGTTCGATAAGAACTTTAAGTCTTTGAAGAAAGAAATTGAAGAAGACACCAGAAAAGATCTCTCATGCTCTTGGACAGGTAGGATCAACATAAAAATGGCAATCCTACCAAAAGTAATCTATAGATTCAATGCAGTCCCCATCAAAATCCCAACATAATTCTTCATAGACCCTGAAAGAATAATATTCAACTTCATATGAAAAAACAAAAGACCCAGGATAGAAAAATCCTGTACAAACAAAGACCCAGTCCTGTACAATAAAGGAACTTCTAGAGGCATCACAATTCCTGAAATCAAGCTCTATTATAGAGCTACAGCAATGAAAACAGCTTAGTATTGGCATAAAAACAGAGAGGTTGACCAATGGAATCAAACTGAAGACCCAGATATTAATCCACACACCTATTTATGACAAAGAAGCTAAATTATACTATGGAAAAAATGAAAGCATCTTCAACAAATGGTGCTGACATAATAGGATGTCAACATGTAGAAGAATGAAAATAGATCCATATCTATCCTTATGCACAAAACACAAATCCAAATGGATTAAAGACCTCAATATAAATCCAGCCACACTGAACCCGATAAAAGAGAAAGTGGGGAGCAGCCTTCAATGCATGGGCACAGGAGACCACTTCCTAAATATAACACCAGTAGCACAGACACTGAGAGCAACAATAAATAAATGGGATCTCCTGAAACTGAGAAGCTTCTCTAAAGAAAAGGACACAGTCAATAAAACAAAAAGGCAGCCTACTGAAAGGGAACCCCACATCAGACAGAGGACTGATCTCCAAAATATATAAAGAACTCAAGAAATTATACATCAAAATTACAAATAACCCAATTAAAAAAATGGTGTACAGAACTAAACAGAATTCTCAACAGATAAATCTCAAATGGCTGAAAGACACTTAAGGAAATGTTCAACATCCTTAGCCATCAGGAAAATGCAAATCAAAACAACTCTAAGATACCATCTTACACCAGTCAGAATGGCTAAGATGAAAAACACCAATGATAGCCTATGCCGGAGAGGATGTGGAGTAAGGGGAACACTTCTCTATTGCTGGTGGGAATGCAAATTTGTACAACCACTCTGGAAATCAGTATGGTGGTTTCTCAGAAAATTGGAAATCATCCTACCTCAGGACCCAACAATACCACTCTTGGGCATACACCCAAAAGATGCTCAATCATACTACAAGGACATTTGTACAACGATGTTCATAGCAGCATTATTTGTAATAGCCAGAACCTGAAAACAATCTAGCCCCTCAGTCGAAGAATGGATAAAGAAAATGCAGTACATTTACACAATGGAGTACTACTCAGTGGTAAAAAACAACGACATCTTGAAATTTGCGTGCAAATGGATGGAACGAGAAAAAAAAATCCTGAGTGAGATAACCCAGACCCAGAAAGATGAACATGGTATGTACTCACTCATAAGTGGATACTAGCTGTAAAGCAAAGGATATTGAGTCCATAATCCTAAAGAAGCTACTTAACAAGGTGAACCCTAAGAAAAACATACATAGATCTACTTGGAAAGGGGAAATAGACAAGACTACCTGATAAAATTGGGAGCATAGAGATGGGGGGATAGGGAGAGCAGAAGGGGAAGACAAAGGGAGAAGGGGAGGGGGAGAAGAACTTGAGAGAATGGGATAGTCGAGATGGAGGAAGGACAGAGATGAGAGCAAAGAAAGAGATATTTTGATTAAGGGAGCCATTACGGGGCTAGCAAGAAACTGGCACTAGAGAAATTCCCAGGAATCCACAAGGATGACCCCAGTTAAGACCCTAAGCAATAGAGGAGAGGTGCCTGAACTGGCCTTGCTCTGTAGTCAGACTGGTAAATATCTGAAGTATGACCTTAGAACCTTCATCCAGCAACTGATGGAAACAGAGGTAGAGACCTGCATCAGAGCACTGGACTGAGCTCCCAAAGTCCAGGAATGAGAATATGAGCAAAAAGGTCAAGACCATGATGGATTCACCCACTGAAACAGTTCACCTGAGCTAATGGGAGCTCACCAACTCCACCTGGACAGGGAAGAAACCAGCATAGGTCCACACTAGTCCCTCTGAATGTGGGTGACAGTTGCATGGCTGAAAAAGACTGAGGGGCCACGGGCAGTGGCACCAGGATTTATTCCTACTGCTTGCACTGGCTTTTTTGGAACCTATTCTCTTTGGATGGATACCTTGCTCAGCCTAGATACAGTAGAATCAGGAATTACTAACAGACATCACAGATGCTTGCTATAAGGCTAGTACTGATAAGAGCTTTAAGAAAAAGTCTCAAGCAGCCTGGAGGTGGGTAGGTTGTCAGAGAAGATCTTGCATAACCACACTGACCATCTATCTGTGCATCCGAGAGAACAGGGAACCTCATACACAGGGAACAGTGAATGACAAGAAGGGAGTGTGCTCAGCATTGTCATACAACAGCAAGGAGGCCAGTGTGCTTGGAGTTGGTGAGCAAGAGGGAAAGCAGTGGGGATTATGAGTCAGGTCAGAATGGATCCAAGGACTATGATAAAGAAGCCATCATTCTTAATGAAATGGGAAATCTTTAAAGAGTTCTGTGGGTTCTGGTTTGAGCTTTGTTTTGTTTTTGCATTAAGACAGGTCTTACTATGTAGTTCAGGCTGGCCTTAAATCCAGATCCCTTAAGGGCCGGCACCACAAGCATGCACCACCACACTAGCTTGGGTTGTTTTACAAGTATAACTCTAGCTGCTGGGTGTAGAATAGCTTAGGTTGGGGGAGACAAAATTAACTGGGGGGGCACTATAATAATCCAGGCAAGAGATTAATAGCTTGACAAAGTTCTTTTCAGTGGAGATGATAAGAAGTTAGATTCTTAACTGTTTTAAAAAACAGATGCACTCTGCAGCTGGATTGGGTGTGGATGGAGAATGGTCAAAAACTATTCAGTGTTGACCAGAACACCCGAAACTACAGCTTCTCTTTTAAGGTGAAGGAGGCTCAGAGAAGAGCAAGTCAAGCATGTTAGGGATAGGGATGGACACTGAAATGAATATAACAAGTATTTGGTCTTTGCCCATCTGAGCTTAACACATCCATAGACATCGAAGTAGAGAAAGAGAAGGTGTGAGATGGACACGAGAATGATGAGGGATCTCAGCTGGAAATATAAAATTAGGATTGGTCACCGTACAGACAATACAGAAAGCAAGTTGGTTGCATGGCATTACTTAGGGGATAAAAGTCTTTGCAAGAGAGATGGTCATCAGGTGAGGAAAGACTCTTGCTAAGACTGACAGCCTGAGTTCCATACCCAATGCACCGGCTGGTTTTATGTCAACTTGACACAAGCTAGAGTCATCAGAGAGGAAGGAGGCTCAGTTGAGAAAATGTCTCCACAAGATCCAGCTGTAAGGCATTTTTCTTAGTGATTGATGAGAGAGGCCCCAGTACATGGAGGTTGGTGCCATCCCTGGACTGGTGGTCCTAGGTTCTCTAAGAAAGCAAGCTGAGCAAGCCAGGGGAAGCAAGCCAGTAAGCAGCATTCCTCCATGGCTTCTGCATCAGCTCCTGCCTCCAGGTTCCTGCCCTGCTCGAGTTCCTTTCCTGACCATCTTTGATGATGCAGAGTGATGTGGAAATGTATGTGAATAAACTCTTTCCTCCCCGACCTGCTTTTTTGGTCGTGATATTCATTGCAGCAGTAAAAACCCAAAGACAACCAGTAGTCCACAGGCTGAAGGAGAGAATTGATTTTCAAATGCTGTCCTGGGATCTCCTCCACACACATGCTGTGGTAGGTGCGTAAGGAAACACATGTAATACGTAATTGTAGAAGAAACAAGAACACATAAAGATCAATCGGATTTGTAAGATGGTGTGACTTTTCATGAGGACAGTAAAGGCTTATCCTCTCCAATGTTCTCTGAGTTTTTAATTAGCCTCTCAGAAAACACTCAGGACACATTTCATTCTTCACACAGTCTTTAATCACAATGTAGTAATTTTAGACTCCTAATAGAAAATGTGCCTTGTTTAATCTTCATTATTTCCCCTTCATTCCATATAAAATTGGATAATGGAAAATGAATGATTTCCCACCTACTTAAGAATTTCTTCTTTTCTGTTTCTGTTTAATTATGTGCCATTGTGCCTGTGTGTCAGTGTGTGCACGTGAGTACAGGCACCCACAGAACACTGGTCCCTTGAAGCTGGAGTTACAGGTCGGTGCTTGGTGACTCTGTGAAGGTGCTGAAATCAAATTTGAGTCCTTTGCCCCATTAGGTATCTATTTTTAGTTTATTAGCATTAGTAGAAACTTTCCTCACTAATGCTTAATAAATCACAATAGACACAACGTTAAAAAACAATATCCTGGACTATTTTTGCCAATCATTGGGAAAATTCAATACTGTTTTTTCTTCTTTCTTTCTTTCTTTCTTTCTCTCTCTCTCTCTTTCTTTCTTTCTTTCTTTTTTGTCTTTTTTTTGAGACAGGGTCTCTTCTATTCTGGCTGTTCTGAAACTCAAAGAGATCCAGCTGCCTCAGTCTCCCTAGTCTCCTTGAATCCCTGGGATTCAAGGTGTGCACCACCACATAAT
Source organism: Alexandromys fortis (assembly GCF_014885135.2). Classification (NCBI taxonomy): domain Eukaryota; kingdom Metazoa; phylum Chordata; class Mammalia; order Rodentia; family Cricetidae; genus Alexandromys; species Alexandromys fortis. Next base: position 3,104,925 of record NW_026067959.1, on the reverse strand, counting down.
CTTGGAAAGAAAAATGCCCTTTCAAGGCTCAGGGCTTTGGAAAATCAAAGCTAAAAAAGTCAAATGTTCTGAAAAAAGTAGCCATGGTAACATAATCAACAATTTTCAGTGACTACCTACTCAATACATCTTGAAAATCTAGGAAGGTTATAACAAAGAAATAGGAACTAAATAGCTCCAACTACGAGAATCAGGAAGACCAGACACTCAATGGTGACTTGAAATTTTAGGCTTCTTAATGACTGAAGAATAGAAGGAAAGCAGTCTTTCTAAACCAACAATGGAATCGAGCACTATTTCTCAATATTAGTTTCAAGATATTTTTGTAACAGTCACTCCCCGGGGATCTTCGCACTGTCAACTTTTTAGTGCTTGTGTTTCTGCGGCATTGATCAGAGCTAGTCCTGCCTCTAGCTTTTCTTCCTTGGTGAAAACGCTGAAACTCCCTCAGCGACATTTTGCCCCAGCAAATCCTTTCTTGGACAGTTCACAGAAAACCTTGAAGGTGTGATACCCACAGGCCGGGCACTTGAGGCAACTTTTCAACTATCCCACAAATAGGCCGCAATCTTGCTGTCTGCTTGCTCCAGGGAGCACTTCCACATTCAAGTTGGCTCAGTCATTATCACTTAATTCAGGTTCTTCACGCAGAACCCTCCCCAGAGAGGTGGAGAGGGAACTGGACCACTGACTGGGATTGGTGGTGCCCAGCGGCCTCATCGGCTGGTTTCAAGGGTCAACCGCTGCATGGGGAGCTTTCAGAACTCTTGGGCATCCTGCTGGCTGTATCCAGAGAAGGAGGCAATGTGTTTATGGAAGACTCCGGAATGGAGTAGGATTCATAGTTTCACAGGAGTCAGGGTACCATACGGCACCTACGTCTGCAAAGGCTTCTGTGAGCTCCTGCGCTCGGCCTTCTCCGGGCATCTCTTGCCGGAAGTCCCTTTGAAGACTAAAGTACCACAGAGGCCTTCTGCGGCTCAAACGCTGTAGCACGGTGTTCAGGAAACATGCATTCCCCAGATTTCCGAGGCCAACACAGTAACGGTCACTTTTTAATCTATCTTCTTATTTAGTGAAATTCAGTCATTTATTCATTGTCTTATTGGTGCTTTTTAAAAATTCCTATAGATTTTAAATTTGGGTGAAACTAAATTAACTAAATTGCCACATTATAATCAGGAGGAGCTATGAGACAGGTGCGAAAACCCATTTAATAACCATAATCTTAACCTGAAAAACAATAAAATTACAGAAAAGCCCATAAGGGCAACAATGACCTCTCTCTCTCTCTCTCTCTCTGACACAGGGTCTGGCCTGGAACTCACAGCAATCCTACCTGCCTCTGCCTCCTGAGTACAGAAAGCATGTATCCCATGCCCAGTCAGGTTCTAATGAGCAGTATTACCAACATGCATAACAATGCTCCACATCTCTGATAGTCTAAGCAAATGTTCCTTAGAAAAGTCTAGAGAAGAAGTTCTTCATTTTTCAAGTGCATTATAAATTAAATGGACTTCAAATGTCAATTCAAAAATGATAGAGCCCCGGTTATCCCTCGTTGCCAGAAATAGCAAATATAATCCTGTTTTGTTTTATTTACTCATTCTTGTTTTTCTGAGGTAGTCTCTCACTCTATGGCCCAGGCTGGCCTAGAACTCAAGGTAGTCCTCTGTTTCAGCCTCCCAAATGCTGGAATTGGCAGGTGAGGGCAATCAATTAACCTTGTATTACCTGTTTTAGACTAATATTTCATAGGAATTAAAGAACACATTATTGTTATTCAATTATTTCTTATTTTGACAGACTCACCTGGTACAAAGAATTCTGTTGGCACAAACCAGTGAAATTCCAGATGGAATCCTAAGCGAATAGCCTTCAAGGTAACAAGGACAATCAAATAGAGGACGGATACTGTGCCTGTAAGGGACAGACAAACAAACCAGAAACTACTGATCATCTTTGTATATCCTACAGACTGCTTTAAAAATCAGGACTGGAGAAATTATCCTTGTTAATCTTATTTAAAAAAAACCAGCTATACTCTAAATAATAATAAATTAATAAATTAATCCTTGTGAGTTATCAGAAAGTAAATCAAAATATTAGGTAGTAAGCCTAAGGAACCTCACGCCTGCTCACCAACTGGGAACTGCTTAGTTAACTTAGGAATTCAGTGACAGCAACAAGCAGAATCTATTATAAAAGTCAGTTTTACAAGAGAAGAAAACATGAAACCAACTTATTTTGTTTTAGGTATTGGGAGATGCCCAACACACTGGAAAAGTCTGCCAAGTTAATTTGAAGTAAAGAGATAAAAATAGCAAACATCCGAGAAAGGTGAACAAATGAGCTAGCATCTCCGGGAGGCTCTGCCACACAGAACTGTGAGCGGTGTAGACATTAGAGTTAGCAGCTCCAGGAGGCTCTGCCACACAGAACTGTGAGCGGTGTAGACATTAGAGGACTGTTATCTTTTTTTTTTTTTTGGATTTTTGAGACAAGGTTTCTTGGTAGCTTTTTGGTTCCTGTCCTGGAACTAGCTCTTGTAGACCAGGCAGGCCTCGAACTCAGAGATCCGCCTGCCTCTGCCTCCGGAGTGCTGGGATTAAAGGCGTGTGCCACCACCGCCTGGCAGAGGACTGTTATCTTTTAATTAAAAAATGGGTTTTTTTTTTTGTAGTATTTTTGTAGTATTGGGGATAAAACTCAGCGCCTTGTTTGTACACTACTAGGCAAGTGCTCACTTGGTCAGCTACATCTCTACCCAGATCCCTTCTTCTGAGGAAGGAGATGCAGTCTTTGTGGAGGTCAATCAGACCTGCTCCTGAAGGCCCCTAGGCTACTGCTCTGAGGAAGGACAACAGCAGAACATCCTGAAGCCTGGTTGGAAGTCTGAGGACCACGAGGTCTCGCTGAGCAAACCTCCTGTAAGTTCACATGCTTGTGAAAGACTTGTTCCACTGGAAAGTCTGCAGCGAGTCAGGAAACCACAAAGAGCTCTATAAACCGGACTGTGGGTTTAGAGATTAGCTGATTCAGAAAGATGAAGACAGGACGCTGAGCTTATGTAACAGTTCCTTCTCTCCATGCTCCTGCTGCCGTACAGCGTCCTGCTCTGAGGGAGACAGGCTGGAGAGACCTATCTTTACCCCTTCCTTTCATCTCCTGGGAACCTGGCTACATTTTGATGTTGTTCCTCCTAGTTCCTTGATATGATGGAGAATCTGATTGTTGTGCACTGCAGCTGCCTACTGGAGAGCTTCAGAAGGGAGGTAAAATCCTACAGGCCGAGTCCAACAAGTCTCTGTAAGAGCTATCTCCAGATTTCCTTTAGTTAACCAGATCTGAGCTTCCACTGAAGGTCTTTTCGTCATTAAGTAGGGTCAAAATATTCCTTTGAAGATTTCTGCAAGACAGGAGACATGCACAGAGGTCTATTCCTTTTGGAGGCCACTGTGCTAGGAAACAAAAACTCAGGAAGGGCACAAATGCAGAATAAGAAGCCAACCTAGGGCTGGAGTGGCGGTCAGCAGTAGAGCAGGCTGCCCAGAAAGCACAAGGCCCTGCTTGTCTTTTTGTTTGTTTTTAAAGCATTGGATTTGATCTCCAAGACTATATGAATGAATGAATGAATGACTAAAAGCCTTAGTTGTAAAATGATCTCTTAGGTTTAAAGTTAGATGACAATTCTGTGCAGTTACCCTCTACCCCCTTAATCTCAGTAGCCAGGGATGACCTTGAACTCCAGTTCCTGCCTTTGTCTTCCAGGTGCTTACTATTAGTGGTTGTGTTACCACGCCTCGCTATGTAAATAGAACACAGGAAGTTCCTATGTTTTCACACTTTAAAACTAAGGATTCTTATAGTAGCCGTTTTGATGTCTCCTCCTCAGTCTATTTCCTCTAGCTGTACTTGCACGGGAAGTGAGTTATTCAAGAAGGTTAGAATGGGAAACCGAGTAATTCATATCAAGAAAACCAACCCTGAAAGGGCAAAAGGCACCTGAAACGGTCGTGTCCATTTTTCTGTGCCAAACTTTATAGAAAAACAAAAAGCAAAATCAAAGTATCACATGAATGAACAAACTAAGTAGATCTGAACAGCTGGGGAGGCGACGCTCTCCCCACTCACACTGCTGAAGTTCCACAAAGTAGTACCTTACCTAGGATGTTAAATTTGGAAAAAAACGAAGGAGACTTGAAATTGAGCAGTGGCAGGAGGAGCCCTATGAGGTACAACGGCACTGTCTTGGACTTATTCCACCACTTCTCAAACTGCTGGACTTGTGTGTCATTGTAGAAAGCCATGGAGCTGTTGTCAGGATGGCCACTGCTCCCAGCGCTTGGACAAATCACTGCAAAGGCAAACAAATGCCACGTCAGAGATCGGACGACCCAGGCCAGAGAGTCACTGTGCCCAGGGCTGCGCCTGCTCAGCTGTTACACCAACTTCTGGAAAGGGTTATAGAGGAGCCTTAGGAATCTTCCAACTGAATATAAACAGTGAAAGGGAATAAGAAAAAAACACTTTTGAGGTAGCATACCCTTGTATTAGGAACAAGAGAAAGATCCCATAAAGTCCCATAAAATGTTCCTTAGCCCGATTGTTGGGCAGAAAACATTGGGCTTATGGTCACCTCAGTAATATGAGACGTACCATGCAGGTATAGTCACTACCATATCATATCTTTGTATGGTAGTAATGACCATACAAAGGCCAAATAACAGGCTTTTTCTCTTAAAACTTTGATTAGCTTTATTATTTGTGTGTGTGTTCATCACGGCACATGTGCAGAGGTCAGAGGACAACATGTCAGAGTCCGTTCGCTCCTTCTACCATGTAGGTCTTGGGACTGCACTCAGGTCATCAGGTGTGGTGGTAAAATGCATTTGCTTATTGAGCCATTTCACTGACCCCCTTTTTTTCTTTTTTAATAAGAAAAAAAATCTATGTGTTAGGGAATTAAAAGCAGAAATCCCCGATCACCAGTGAAAAACTGAAGAATTTGGAGTTTAACAATCCAAAATGATTCAGTTACCCCACTTCCGGCAGCCTAAGAGTCTGTTAACCTCTGAGAACCGGGAGTCTGGACAAAGAGATTGTCCTCTCTCTGTCTTCACCTCTTCTTCTCTCTTAGCATTTGTTTATTTGTAACTTGTCTGTTGTGCATTTACAGGCCATAGTCGAGCAATTCCTCCTTCAGCCCTGGGGTCCAGGGGCCAAGCTCAGGCTGTTGGCCTGTCACCCTCTGAGCATCTCACGGGCGCATTTCCATGCTCTTTTTAGTCTTATTCCTTTATGGTGCCAAGGCTCGAACCAGTGCTTCCCACATGCCATGCAGACGCACTACCGCCAAATCACACTCAAGCATTTATTTTCAAAATAAATCTATTTTGAAACCTACCACCAATAATTGTATAGCGACCCAGGAATATAAGAACAATTTTTCCCCAACCATTTACCTAACTTGGAGTTATGCATTCTATTTTCAAATCGTTTTGGGAGGAGGATTGGGGACAAGGAAACAAACTGAATTCCACACTACTTACCAGGGTTGCTGTCATTGGTTCTCAGTATAGTGTCAGTGTCATTAATGTGGTGAATGAAATCTAAAAGACAAAGACAGTTACACAAGGAATGAACCATGTCAGGTCCCATCACCACCTAAGGTCTTCTGTTCATAAAAACGGTTATTTACTGTATATAATATTGTTGAGTATACTGACCCCAGACTATTTCTTAGTTACACAGTTTCATTTTTAGTTTTCTTTGCCTACTAGAATGGTAATGTTATTTACTTCATAGGCCCATATGGAAGCATTTACAAAATCCAGGGCTTAAAAAGGAAGCTACTTGAAAGATCGAATCAATGATACTTAAAAGGTCTGCAAAGAAGATAGATACAAATTTTCCCTATACTTAAATTAATTTATAGCAGCACAGCTACATTTTCTGTAAAGTTCTCAACAACCGTACATGGCCAAGCCTATTTGGAAAATCACCTAACATTTTCATAAGGAACAGTACACACTCTTACAAAGCTACGGCTGTATAGTAATCATCACTCCCGTAAGAACTGCTGAGCTAGATGGAAGGAAGTACAAAAGATGAAGGCGTGTGCCGTCAATGCCACAGCATGCATGTGAGTATGAGGATGGGTAAACAGTGTGGTCGGTCTGTTTGTTTTGAGACAGGGTCATGCTTTATACAAAAAAAATTATAGCTATAACAATATTTGAATTAGAGCAGTGAGGGACACAGCATAGCCCATGGTTTCTCAATGAATGTGATATTACTAAGAAGAAAAGTTCATTCCTGAGGGGAGAAAAAAACTTTTTAAAAACATGTACAGGTAGATAAACACTTTGTAAAAGGGATTTCTGTGGTATTAAAACTTCATTGGACGGACAGTTAGAATAAAATGACTAAAAAGTGTTCCCAAGGAGTATTAATTTTTCTTAAACTGGGAGAGTTAGAAAATCCTGGTACAGACTATTCTAGACCAGTACAATGTTGACAGCTGATAAGGCTAAGTGACAGGAACATGTAGATTCTGTTTCCTTAGTTGGGTTTTTTTTGTTTTGTTTTTTTGTTGCTGTTTTTTCAAGACAGGGTATCTCTGTGTAACAGTCCTGGCTCTCTTGGAACTCACTCTGTAGCCCAGGCTGGCCTCAAACTCAGAGATCTCTTTGTCTCTGCGTCCTGAATGCTGGGATTTAAGGTGTGTGCCACCACCACCCAACATGGATTCCTTATGTTGTTCTGTTTATTTTCTACATGTTTAAATTTTTTAATAACAAAAAGTATGTATTGTATATTAAATTGAAAATACATTTACAAAACCAAATTAAGGTATCAAGAAAAGTGTTCACAAGTAGATAATACTTTTACCAAGAAAAATTTAAGAGACATTAAACAGAAACTTAAACTATGCTATGATCGTGGATAGAAATGCTCAATATCCTGGCACAGTTTTTTTCCACAACAATAAATCTAATGCAATTCCTATTAATCCTAAGCCAATAGCCTAATAGTAATAATTATGGTATGTTGACTGAAAAATTCAATGCTACTTCATTCAAAATCTAATTATATTGCTCTAGAATTTGACAAGTTAGTTGATTCTAAAATGTATATAAAAGACTCAAGGACCTTGATTCAAAGCAAAGAAAAACAAAACAAAAACAAACAATATATATATGCAGCTAACCATTGATGGGGAGGGAGAGACATCTCTGTCAGTGGTGCAGACACTGCTCAAGTGCATGTGCTTCAGTAAACCAATTTTCACCCATGTTCGTGAAAGCAACCCTAACGAAACTCACTGGGTGACCAAAAAACAAAAAGACATAAAAATAGAAGGGAACTAGTGGAAAGAGGAAGGGTGCTAAAGAGAGTAGAAGGGAACAAGAAAACATAACAAGAAAGGAATATGATAAAAAATACATTATGAAAATGTCAGAATGAAATCCATTATTTATGTAAAAAAATTAATGCTTATACATATGATATTTGACATCTTAAGTATAGAAAAGCTGAATCAAGCGCATTACCCGGGATTATATATACTTTACATATAAAAATGCAAGGCTAGAACTAAAATATTACAATGATATTTGAGGGTAACTTTGTTAAAGAATATATCGATACTTACTGAAAATAAACTTTCCAGTATTAAAAAGAAAATTAGACATAAGTACCCAATAAACTATCATTGCTCCAATGAGAGACACTAAGGAAAAAAGGAGACTTGACCATTGCCCAAAGGAGCCAAAATAATGTTTGCAGACATCTGGATATTCCCAGGTAGTTGTGTCCAATGTACCTGAATAAAAACAGAAGAGAAAGAATAAGATAGATATTGGTCACATACGCTACATTTATAATTTGTATTCCCCCAACTAATTCAAAATATTTAGCAAAAGATGATGGCTACTTTACCAACAAATACAAGAACAGATTATGGAAAAACTAGCAATTAAAATGTTGCAAAACAAAACAAATCTGATCAATGAGATAATATAATCTGAGAAGTATAGCATCATAACTTTTATAACTAAAAAAAAATGTGGTAACCAGGAGTAGGAAAACCAATTAATAAAAAACAGAATACTCTCTTTAATTTTTTTGAGATGCTGTCTTGCTGCAAAGCCCAGGTTAACCTAAATTTACAGCAATCCTCAGATTTCTGGGATTGTAGGCATAAGTCATTCTGTTAATGCATTTAAAACACCACTTAACAACATGAAGGAAGTTGTCTTGAGTCACAGTTTATGCTACAAGTCAATTTAAACTTTAGGTAACCAAGTTAAGAATTTAAAAGTAAAGCTAGGCATAGCTAGGCATAGAAGAATGTCCCTGTGATTCCAGATCTTAAGTCAGGGGTATGTGAACTCAAGGCCAGCCTGGGCTACACAGTGAGTTTGTGACCAGCCTGAACAACACACACAGAGCAAGATGGAACAACAAGAGTCTAACAAGTTAAAGTAAGAAGATAATACAGAAATCTAAATGAAAGGTTATCCATCTATGAACTCATAAGAAACAGAAGCACAGTAGGGAAGATAGACAGGCTTATGAAAGCCAAATACTGAGAAAGAAATTCACGAGAAATTACAGATAAAACCAACTGCGATATCATATAGCATACTTAGCAGAACTGTAAAGGCACTAAGGAACGTGGATGGAAAAAAGAGTACAAACATGATACAGCTAAAGAAAATCACACTGCTTTGTGAGCGCAAGAAACACAATAGAACAGGGAACACAGGAAATAGCGGCAGGCTTCAAAGCCTACCACTAACGGACAGCTGGTGCTGCTGGGAATTAGCTCAGCTCTTAGAAACAAACTTTAACTTAACAGTTGCCTTTTCTTCCTTTTGTCTTTTTGAACTGGGGCTTCAACCCATGTAGCTCTGCACATGCCAAGTCTGTGCTCTGCAACTGAGCTGCATCTCCAGCCCACACTTTTTTTCCCCTTAGGAGTCAAAATTTAAAGAAAATAATTTTTAAAAATCCACAAAATACGTACAAATTATATTTAGAAGAGTATTAGAATGGCAGACAACAGAGGAGGTCATAAATGTGTTACAGTACACAATCATTAATCAAATACAATAGAGCCACAATGCACAATGCACAGTCATTCAACCAACCAACCAACCAACCAAACACCAAAGATAATAATGGTGACTGCACCGATAAAGTTCCCTTTAAAAAAGGGATGAAGTAAAAATAAATAAATAAATAAATAAAAAAGGGATGAAGTGGGAGACAAGATTCTAATAAAATATACTAAATGATAAGAATTTATATAAAAAACACAAAGACATTTGTATAAAAAGAACACAAAAATAATTTGCTTTTCTATGGTTGAGTTATTGTAATAGTAATTTGTCTCAATATTTTGGTACAGAATAGAGATAGATACAACGTAAGATTATTTTAACTGCCATCAAATTATAGTCCCTTTCTCTACGACTCCATGGTCTGTACTGCTTTAAGTTAATTGCTGTCTGGTGACCAAGCAGGAGCAAGTTCTATAAGCATCAAGTAAAATACAGCAGCCAGTACAGGGCAGAAAGCAGCAGTGAAGCCCACACTGAGCATGGTGGTTTGCATCTAGATAACCAACCACCACTGGTTGGGACGAGCAGATGGCTCAGCTAGTGAAGGTGTTGCTGCTGAGTCAATCCTCGGATCCACATGATGGAAGCCAAGAACCAGCTCCCAAAGCTCTTCTCTGATCTCCACACGCTGAGGCACTCATATGCCCACACACATAAATTAATGTAAGTGGAAAGAGAATTTTAGAAACAACGAGAGCTCATGAAAAGCCACTTCAGCTGTGGTAGCAGTAGGTGCGCCTACTCCCTGCTTCTCTGGAGTCGGAGGTGGGGGACCCGTGAGTCTGTGAGTGTGAGGTGGAGGGAGCACTGGAACCTAAAAACAGCCTGGGCAACAGAGTAAGAGTGCTCTTAAAAAGACAAACAAAAATTGGCCATTCTTTTTCAGTCACAGTCCAGCTGGCCTTGGTGAGCTCCCAATAGATCAGCCCCACTGTCTCAGTGGGAGGGTGCACCCCTCGTGGTCCTGACTTCCTTGCTCATGTTCTCCCTCCTTCTGCTCCTCATTGGGACCTTGGGAGCTCAGTCCAGTGCTCCAGTGTGGGTCTCTGTCTCTATCTCCATCCATCACCAGATGAAGGTTCTATGGTGATATGCAAGATATTTGTCAGTATTGCTATAGGATAGGGTCATTTCAGGTTCCCTATCCTCATCTGCCCAAGGAACTAACTGGGGACATCGCCTTGGTTCAAGTCTAGGTTCAAGTCTCTTGCCAACCCTAAGGTGGCTCCCTTAACTAAGAATTGTGCTTCCGTGCTCCCCTATCCAACCTTCCTTTATCCCAATCATCCTGTTTCCCCAAGT
>NW_026067959.1:3035491-3094389 GCF_014885135.2 Alexandromys fortis | reverse complement strand
GCCTAGCCAGTTTGGATGTTCACCTTCCTAGACATGGACGGAGGGGGGAGGACCTTGGACTTTCCACAGGGCAGGGAACCCTGTCTGCTATTTGGACTGGAGAGGGAGGGGGAGAGGAGTGGGGGGAGGGGGAGTAGGGTGGGAGGAGTGGGAGGGAAATGGGAGGCTGGGAGGAGGCGGAAACTTTTTTTTCCTTTTCTCAAAAAAAAAAAAGTTAAAAAAATTGGCCATTGTGCCAAATACGCAACTAGTTTCCTGAGGGGGTATACAGTGTGATTGTCTATCTGTCTTGCTGTGTGTATTATGGCCCTCAAATCTTGTCCAATGTGTATTTTCTAGTCTAATAGTAATTGTACAGACATTGGGGTGCTAGAATAAAAAGAAACAACTACAAAGAAAGGAAAGACATTCTAGTCTATGAACGTCCAATTAAGAATGAACTTTGAAGGATAGATAACAAGCTAATTTATAGCCCCAGCACAGAGAAGTTCTTCATGAATGATGGGTGATAGCCATCTCCTTGATTAGCAATCACATCACTAATGTGGGGGGGAGAGTGTCGCTGTAACTTTTATACGTGATATTCACGGATTTGTTTCTCTATGAATTACTTTGGGGTGGACTCCACCTTGGAGCATGTGGCTTTTTCAAATGTCCTCTTGACTACCTGCCAGGATGATTTCTGGTAATGCCCTAGAACTTTGTGATATATTCCTTTTAAAGTTTTTATATCCGTATTGATCAGGAAAATCTCAATCACTAGTTTATGTGCGTGAACTCTTAAATTTTCTTCTAATATCTTTAAGGCTTGATTTTTTTTCACATTTTAGTCTGAATATCATCTGGAATATATTTTTATACAAGGGTTCCCTCCCAATTGATGCTTAGTTTAACAGATACCAAACAGGATATACTAAGATCATAAACTTGAAATTTACGTTTCCATTTCCAGTCTAGTTTTTATGAAGATATTTTTTTTTTATTTCATGTGTATGAATGCTTTGCTTGCATGTCTGTGTTACATGTGTGTACCGGGTACCTGAGGCTAGAAGAGGGCATTTGATCCCCAAGAACTAGAGTTACAGACAGTTATGAGATGCCATGTAGGTGCAGGGAACCAGTGCACTTAGCCACTTAGTCACTTAGCCGTCTTTGCGGCCCTTCCGCTCTATTTTTTTCCTATTTCTAAGTCAGTAGCTTTCTGCTTTATAATAATAGCTTTATAGTTTGTTTTAATACCTGGTAAGTCTGATTCTTCCATACCACTGGTTTTTTTCTAATTTTCTTGACTGTGTTTGAAATGGGATTGAATTTATAGAGTTGATTTTTTATGGTTTACAATCGTGAATCTTTGAAACCTCACGACATTTTTTTTTTAACTTGTGCAGATTTAGTTCTTGTGTTCAGGTCGTTTGTATTTTTCTCCCATCAATTGTGTTCTGCTAAATTTTATCTAAGACCGTTAGAGTTTACAGCTTTACAGATTTTATCACTATAGAATGCTGTTGGTCCTGGCTTGGGGATAAACAGTCTTTAATTTTTTAAAAGTAGTATTTTCCTTAGAGCTTTACTAAGAAAAGGATGCTGAACTCCATCAAATGCCTTTTGGGGGTGTATCTATTGATGCACCCATGGATTTGACCTTGTTAGTGTAGTGAATAGTGTCGGGTTTCCTGATAGAATATCCATCTTGTCTCACTGGAACAAACCCTATTTTAAACACAGGCTATTATTTTTGTACATCACTGATTCTGTCAAATAATGGTTGTAACTATTTCATTTCTTTTTTTCTTTCTCTCCTTCCTTCCTTCCTTCCTTCCTTCCTTCCTTCCTTCCTTCCTTCCTTCCTTCCTTCCTTCTTTTCTTTTCTTTTCTTTTCTTTCTGTCCTATTAGGCTTTGCTTTAGGGTTGGGCTGACTTTGTAAAATGAATTGATCCAAGGTCACCCTTTTAAATGAGAGCAGTGAAGAAACACAGGCCTTACCCAGACAGACCTTCCCAGCGACAGTCAGAGGGAGCGCAGGGGAGGCCATGTCCCTCTGCGCAGACAGGCTGATGTAAGATCCATACTTACTGCATGTGTATAAAGAGCTCTTCCCGTTTCAGTCAGACCCGAAACCGCAGAAACCAAGGCTAAACAAACTCAACTTGGAACTTGAATGGCTTTTAAACAAGATTTTAAACAATACTCCTCAAGTGACTAAGGCAAACCAGAGGTTGGTTTGGACACGCTAATGAGACTGAATGAAAAATACATGTCTGCCAAGCCTTAAAAGTGTTTATGTTTTGCCTTTTTTTTTTTAATGAGGCAGAGTCTCACGTAGTCTAGTCTGGCCTTGAATTCGTTATGTAGCTGAGGATAACCTGGGACTTCTGAGATTATAGGCACACCATACTCAGGTTAAAGTCTGTGAAACGATTTAAAAGGTGTTTCTGTGTAGTAGCATCTACTGTCCTGGCTGCTTGGGAGAATGAAGGAGGGGCGGACTGGATGACAGATCATTTCTCAAGACTGCACCCAGTCCTAGCAATCCAACCAGACCCCGCTTCAAGCTTAAAAACAACAACAAAAAGATTATCCTCCTGATTCCCTGATCCAGAATTTATACAGATAAGTATTAAGAATTGTTTATACTTTCATATTTTTCTGCTGATACTTCGGTCTGCTATGAATAGGTCAAAACAAGTAAACAATAATTTGTAAGAGCCATAGAGTTCTTAATAATTCTGACAAATGTTTTATTTTAAAAATATAACATTTTTTTTGGCTGGGCGTTGGTGGCGTACGCCTTTAATCCCAACACTCGGGAGGCAGAGGCAGGTGGATCTCTGTGAGTTCGAGGACAGCCTGGTCTACAAGAGCTAGTTTCAGGACAGGCTCCAAAGCTACAGAGAAACTCTGTCTTGAAAAACAAAAACAAACAAACAAACACACACACACACACACATATATACACACACATATACATACGTAACATTCATTTTGGGGCCAAGGAGAGGGAGAGGCACAAGCACCAAGCTTGAGAACCTGAGTTTAATCTTCAGTACCCCATGGTGTAAGAAGAGAAAACTGTCTCCACCAAGTAGTCTCCTGATGCCCATATGCACTCACGAACACAAAAATGTAATCGTTGTTGTAAGCGACGTCTTCATTATTTTTACAAGGACATCAGCATTAATTTACTCCAAAGAACTCCCAGTTCTGAATTTCAGAGGGAGCCAGAGATTCATGAACAGACTGGTCAGCAGAAAACTACAAATTACAAGAGTAAAGAAAGCTGGGGCGTGCAAGATGGCTCCGGAGGTTAGGGAGCTGCCGCCAACACTGAAACTCTGAATTCAATCCCAGAGAATTCATGGTGGGAGAAGAAAACTGACACCTTCAAGCTGTCCTTTAAGCTCCATGTGGGCACTGTGGCACATGCACACACACAGAGATAGAAAGTGAAAGGAGACAGCTGACACACATGTAGAATACACAGTAGGATCTGCCTCGACAGGAAAGCTTGTTGATTCCTGGGGTGACGCATCGTTACTTACATATCATACTCCGTGATTTCACCACTCTATAGCAGCAATAAAGTGTCAGGAGGCCCATCAGCACGATGACACACATTCCAGTAGTAAATCCAGCCTTTGGGAAAAAGTTAGGTTCCTTTCATTATGTAAGAAAGCTTCATATGCAATTACATTGTTACCCTAAACAATTATGATAATAACATGATAATGGAGAAATGAAAAGAACATCTGCTTTTTATAGAGAATTTTATATAAATAAACTTCAAATATAGTGGTCTTTTTTTACAGTGTTAGTATTTGAACACAGCACCTCATGTACGCTAGGAAAGCACATTATCACTGAGCTATATTCCCAGTCCCAAAAAAAAAAAAAAAAAAAAGTAAAAAATTTCGACGGGGCTGGAGAGATGGCTCAGTGGTTAAGAGCATTGCCTGCTCTTCCAAAGGTCCTGAGTTCAATTCCCGGCAACCACATGGTGGCTCACAACCATCTGTAATGAGGTCTGGTGCCCTCTTCTGGCCTGCAGACATACACACAGACAGAATATTGTATACATAATAAATAAATAAATATTTTTTTTAAAAAATTTCGAAGTTATTATTTAATTAAGTTATTTATCTATTTTGGAAACAATATGGAATACAAATACGATGGCTTAAAATTTGCTATGTAGCCCAAACTGGTCTTGAACTCATGATCCTGTTGCCTTGGTCTAAGTGTCTGGATTACATATATAGAAAAAATTTCAGGGGTTGGAGAGATGGCTCAGCAGTTAAGGATGCAAACCAGCCTTTCAGGGCGCTGGAGCCTGGTTCCCAGCACCGACGCCAAGTGGCTCACAACTGTCTGTAACTCCAGCTATAGGGGGATCCAACACCACTGACCTCCATGGACACAGACAGTTATATGCACATACCCACACACAGACTGACACATATACACAATAAAAAATTAATAAATCTTAAAAAATTTTCAGATTAAAATGTAAAATCATATTACCTGTTTTATGCCCCAAGGAATACTTAGTATAGATGTTCCCATCATGGTATTCCAGATCATAAAACTGAAAGAATAATAGCAATAAAACATGAAGGTGGGCTTCTCAAACATTTTAAGTAAGTCAGAACTAATTAACCAGTTACTTTCATTCATATACAAGTTAATTCCATGCTCCAAGAAGTAGCTGCACTCACATCGTTACTAAGCTGGTGTTTTTACCATAGCCTTCAGTGTAACTCTGGAGTTTATAGGCAGAGCCCAATGGACTGTACACATAGTATTCCTCTGGAGCTGGGACTACGTGGTCTGGAGCAATCTTGGGGAAAAGAAAAGAGAAACATCAGAACCAGTAAATGTATAAAAAGGATGCATTCTACTGATCAAAGAAACGGACTCGACACACTTCTAGGATTTATGCTGAACTGAAACAGCTGGGAGGCTCTGGCTGATGGGCTGCTCTTAGGCAGATGCCAGGGAGATGCTTGGCTATTGCACATCTGGGCTTTTGCCCTCGCTCCCTGTCTCAAATGTGTGATCCTCCTCTCCTGTTTTTGATTCGTGAGTGTTGGGATTATAAAAACCCTCCAGCATGCATATCTTTAAGACACATTTTAGACATATTTCTAAGTATCATGGGCATTGAACACTCTGCATCCTTGATTAAGGAATTTAAAGTTATTTTTTTCAAATATAGTGGTAGATCTAAAGGAGCAAGAATGTATATCATCAAAGTACTTTTCACATTCACAAGAAAGAAGGAAGCAAAGAACAAAATGAAAGAAATCTCCACAGAGGAGGCCGCCCTTCAGTGAGGAGCTTTGGTGGTGTTACTTAACTCTGAGGTGAAGGTGGTTTTAGAAGAAACAGAGAGGAATTTCAGACTAAGGAATTAAGGAGCCAATGGAGAGTAAGTAAAGAAAGAGTACAGAGACTAATTTTTAAATGCTTTGAGTAAAAGAAACAGGTAAAAAAGTAACTTAATGAATGGCAAAACAAGGCTTTTAGGAGCTGAGGACACTGAAGTGTGCAAGCAAAAGGAAAGGGGGCGACAGAGAAGCAGCAGGTGTAGCGAGGAAGCCGGAAGGGATGCACCTACACACTTACTTTTCCCACTACTCCCACAGTTCCTCCAACCCACCTTCCTGTTCTGGAGGGGAAACCCACCCTGTTTTCTGATGAAACTGCCCATCTCCTGAAGGCGTTTCTTAGAGAAGAGGAAGTCCTCAAAGGCATGGAACCTGACAAGTGTGAACTGGTGTGCACCTTCTCACACATAACACCTCCATAGGCATTTGTAACTTTGTTCCATGTTTCTTATTTGAGAGGGAAGTAAGAGCCTCAAACTGTCTCAAATTCCAGTTGGACATGTGAAGCAACTGGACAAGACTGGAAGGCATGACAAAATGAAGCATTCAACTCTGCGCTGGACTATCTCACTGGATAAACAATGACAACTGAAATAGCCGGGGGAAGACTTCAAGGACGAGATGGAGTATCAGCCTTAGTAGGAAGAAAGGGCATACACAGATTATCAGCACACAATGTCACATCCTTCTCTTTCAATGCAGCGAGATAGGGCTGTCTCTGTAGGAGAGAATATCCTGGATGCTATGCATGGGGTGGCTTCAGAAACAACTAGTTCCTAGAGACACAGGCAGACGTGCACGTGAAAACTGCTCTTTTTCTTCTCCTCTAAGATCTAGATCAGCTTGTCTCCTGCCATGAGTAAAAAGGAAAATAAAGCGTAATACTATGCCATATCAAGAAGGAAAAACGCTCGAGCTCACAAAGCAAATGGGTGGGAAAAACAAGTAAACCCAAAACTTATAAGGAGCACGGTTCAACAATAGGTAGAAAGTTCTGGTTGTGTGTCCACACTGATGTACACAAAAGGGAAGGAAAAACCTACTCCATGTCCACCTCACCTAAACCTGTGCCCTGGGCTTAGTTTCTGGGTCTGGGTTATGCATGGGAAGACGTGGAAGATGGGGTGTTCTTAGGAGGCATGGGAAAACAGAGGGCTAGATCTCACTGTGGCAGTGGTCTAGGGTGGTATTGTCATGTGAATGTTCCTAGGACACACACAAGGATCTTGCTGACATACGGACTATGCTTCACTGGCTCTGACTAAGCCCCACACAATGGATATCTTTTTAGTAAGCTCTCAGTGACGCTGACGATGCTAATCTGTATATATGTATGTATGTATATATATATATATATATATATATATATATATACACACACATGTGTTTATTAGCAAGGATCTAGGAGAGGCTGGCAGAAAACTTTCTCCCCTCTCCAGTTTAGAGTAACAATAATGGGATTTTTTCATAAATGAAAAGGTTTTACTCTATGAACATTTGGTAACAATGATTTACTGTTCTTCTCCAAAACATACTTTTAGGGAAAATGACTTTGGGATTTTCAGAAAATGAACATTTATTTATACAAATTCATTAGAAATGGATCGATCACATTAACTTTGGTGACCATTTAGATGTACTAAAGTCAGTCACCTCAGTGTCAGTTAACAAAGGGATACGATGCATAGCATTGACTTAATTTCCAGGCAAGTGATATTCACTCAGCCCTAGATATCTCTGAAGTCTGAGTCTAAGAGAAAAGCATTTGGAGAGACTGTCAGACCATAACCTCAAATCCCATACAGATTTAGGTAATTCTATAATGGACTCCACTGTAAAGTCCTGGGCGGGCAGAGGGGGAATAAAAAAATAAAAATTGTAAAAAATTATTCTGCACATAACATTTCAGAAGTCTTTTTGAGATTTTAGAGCCAGGTATGGTAGTTCATGGCTGGAAAACAAAGAGAGAAGGGAAGGAGCTCAAGGTCACTCTCAGATATGTAGAGTTGGAGGTCAGCCTGGACTTCGTGAGATGCTAGCCAAACAAACAAAAGACAAGATCTTAATGCTGACTTCACACAGCCATTGTGGGGGTTAAATGAAAGGCCATGGTCAGGTGGTACCCACTCCTTGCTCTTGGTAAACATTTAGTGAAGGCTAGAGGCCAATTGTTTTCTTCATTTTTGCTATGATTGACTTTTACCATATTTTTTAAGCTTTTAAATTTCTCAGTATCTCACATCTGGTCACTGTTATATGCAACAGATTAATTACATATTTTTAAATTCTAAAATAATAAGACAGACTTCCGACAACCATGACTCTATAAGCTATGGCCCCTAATGCAAATTACCATTATTGTATTTACAGCCCTTTCCTAAGAATTGTTTTCAATGTTTATAAGACAAAACAATGACCTGTAATAGCATGTGGTCTGCATAGGCTAAGTTTTTATTTGTGAAAAAAGATGCTAAACAGAAAACTATCGGGCATATATATGAGCAGATTTGTTTCTAACTCCTATAGAAAATGTACGTAAATATTTTTCCTTGTAGCTTCAAACTTAGAAACCAAACAGACTAGCCAAATCTTATGTTTTTAGTCAATGATCTAAGCTGCTGTTTCAAAAGAAATTTATCTTCCTCAGAGCTCTTGGCATCTGAGATAAGCAGAAATTAAAAACAAAGAAAAAGCGCTCCAAGCTATTATCAACAGAGAGTTTCAAACACGTCTATGCCAGGGTAGATAAGCATGAAGGAGCCTGAAACACGGATTAACTACTACTTAGACTTTGCACGATGCTATCTTTGGAATACCCCCAGCGAAAAGTTCAACCCCTGGGAGTTGCCCTCGGCTTTGGTGTTTACTGTTCACTTCAACTCAACTTTGGACAAGCAGCAGAGCTTTGCCTCTTACCAGTGCCTTGTCTGCAGGAGTGGTGAGCCGGCTGTAGTAATGTATCCGCTTGTTCATAGCAGAGGCATGGTCACTAACCCTCTGAATGACATCATTCACATTGACGATGTTTGTAGGCTCTATATAGAAAGGCCTAAAGAAGGGAATATATACTTGACAAAAAACATTCAGGCAAAAATTCTGGAAGTCAGCCATTGCAGAGAATAACTTCTTGTCCTCCATTTGAAATGAGATGCACAAAGGCAAGGCATTCACTTCTCACTTTTGGTGGGGAAAGAGAATGTCACAAAAGAAGTATTATCATCCTACCCACAGAATACAACGTTTGTCTTATAATGCTTTTACTTTAAACACTCTTGAATCTTAAGGGATTTAGCAACAGAGTCGAGAGAACAGAAAAAAACTTAAGAATCATTAATGAGAAATATAGCAAAGAAAAACAAAACGTATCAGCTGTTGGTCTCCCACAGTGTAACTTAGATAGAAACAGCTTTGATTTGTCTTTTTAAAATACTTCTGGCACTAAATCAGAGAAATTACAGACAAAAAGGCCCCTTTACTGAAGAGTCTCCGCTCCTTCCTCTATAAGCCAAAGTTACTTCCTTTGACAAACAAAATTCCTGCTTCTCAGCTCCTGTCCTAGCCAACCTCTCTGTGTGTGACCTTCCAAAGTGGCTCAAAGGTGCATCACAGCACCAGAGTCTGCCTCACCTCCTTTTCCTGGATCTTGCTAACATACTCTGATACCTATTTTGTACGTGTTTGTATCCTCCCCAACTATGTCCCGATGAACTGCAGTTTCTGGCTTTCGGTCAGCATCTCCAGTCAGCCCCTTAGTGTCTTTCTGAAACTCCCTCACTTGCCTTCTAAGTTTTCAGTAATAAACAGTCCATGGCAAGACAAGGCAGAACCGCATGGAGCGCTGCGTTCCTCCGCCAATTCTCAGACCCTCCGCAGTGGAAGTAACACCATGTCCTGAACTGTGGCTGCTGCTCTTTCACACGACACACTGGCAAGAATAATGAAAACCGAACCCCAAGTTGCCAAGTGGCAACCCTGGTCTCACAGGCTCCTTTAAACTCCCAGTTCTGAGAGAAGCTTATGACACTGGGGTTGGTGAGCGACTTGGGAAACTGCTGATCTAAACCTTGTGGGGTGCGACTGAAAATCCAGTGAATGAAACTTTTATTTCTGCTATTTTTCTAACAAACCCTGTGATATGGTAGGTGTTGAGTTTAGTTTTCTGTTTCTAACTGACATGCAGAACCTTTGAGTCACTTGTTACTTATTCTCCATGACAACATCCAAATAAAGATATCAACTAGTCAATTTAATGGATAGTAACTAGAACATTTATAAAAGCAGATACATGGGCAGAGAGATCAACATGACATATTATATAGCAAACATACTGGCAAAGGCATTAAGTGCTATCAATAAATTTTAAAGGGATATTGTGAAAATAAATGGGTAAGAGGCTAAACAAACAATCCCTACTTATACATTTGCCTACTATAACCCAATATAACCACCACTCTCTCAAAAGTGTTATGATGTGATATATATTATTTCTATTTCCACTGTGACCTTCAGTGATACTTAAAGGGCAATGTAAAATAAAACTATAGATATCTGGGGCTAGAGCAATGGTTCAGTGAGTAAAGCGCTTGCTGAGTAAGCATGAGGAACTGAATTTAGATCTCCAGCGCTCAGACAAGCACAGAGGCACACATATTTAAGCCCAGTTCTGGGGGTGGGGGTTGAGGGAGAAACAGGTAAATCACTGGAGCTCATTGGCTAGTCAATCTAGGGAAACTGATGAGCTCCAGGTTCAATGAGAAACCTTAGGCAGAGTGCAACGGAGAAAGACGTTCAGCATCGACTTCTCTAACTCCTCTCTTTCTCTTTCTCTTTCTCTTTCTCTTTCTCTTTCTCTTTCTCTTTCTCTCTCTCTTCTCTCTCTCTCTCTCTCTCTCTCTCTCTCTCTTCTCTCTCTCTCTCTCTCTCTCTCTCTCTCTCTCTCTCTCTCTCTCTCTCTCACACACACACACACACACACACACACACACACCTGGGTGATGCTACATTGGGAAGCTCATACACCACAGGACATTCCTGCAGAATCAGTGCTAATAAAATTCAAGAATGTTAACTTAAAACAGATACTTAGGCTACTAAAAAGGTCTAACATTGGTAAAAATAGGTATAGATGTTATTCTTGTAGCTTTTTACTCTGAAATTCAATGGCATTAATATCAGCCACGGGGTTGGATTGAAGGCCTGCTGAAAAGCAGTCTGGAATGTGCTAGATGTCTTGGCTCCTGCCTCTGACTGAAGCGTTAACTGTACCAGTTTAGTTGGCTCGGGTACTCTGAGAACAGAATGACTTTGAAAGTTTTTCTTTTCCAACCATTTTCATCGAGATGTTGAGTGCCTGTTCAAACAAATATTTTGGAATTTTTTCAAAACAGATTCTCTTTAAAAATATACAATTCAGCATATTTTCAGTGAATTATTAGAAACACATGTCTAAAGCTTCATTTGAGAAAATGAAAATATATTTCTAACGTGAACTTTAGTCAGATCTTAGCACACTTTGAAAATGAAGAATACTACATAGAGGCCAATGCCCAGCAGAAAAGGAGTAGAGCCTCTCCTTTGAACACTTTCACCTGACTGGCCAAGTGTCGCTTGCATTTGACAAGGAGTTCATCTGGACCCATTGAAAACAAAGAGGGCGTATTTGTGTCTCCTTGAAAATATACATGGTTACGCCAAAGAAAAAATGTTTTAATACTGAGCAAAATTTACAAAATATTTAAAAGTGTGACTCAATTCTCATGCGTTCATTTAGTGTACTTATAAACCAAGAAACCTCACTCCTACTAACACCTTTTTTAGATTCTACTCCTTAAATTCCTTAAAATCTTTTGGGTTTTCAATCTGCCTCCACCCTTCTATTGCCCAGCCGTGCTTCTGGGAGGTTAAGCAACAGCTCTGTGACTCATGGGAAGGCGAGAACCCAGTATGGAAATCTTGATTTTGAAACTGTCTGCGTAGCTGAGGAATTCCAACACCTGACAGACAGGTTGGGGTATTTTTTTTTTTTTAAAAAAAAGACAAGGCAATCAAATATTCCAAAAATGTTATACAAATAAATTTTCAAATAATGAATCCACTCTATTTGCTTCTACCTGCCTGGTGAAACAATCTATGTTTACAAGACAGTTTTTCAATAAAAAGTACAGGAAAAGAAACAACTCCAGCCACTGCATCTAGAGAGTCCTCTGTTCCTAGGACTGATGGTGAGCACTGGCCTCCCGGCACACTCCTCACTTCCTCTGAAGCCCAGACATCATCTCTCATGAAACTCTGCTCTACAATCAGCTTTAAACACATCACAAAGGCCAATCCTATATAAGCTTCTTCTCTATTTTGGCTAGCTTATTGGTTTTAGTTTTCAAATTTATTGAATAAATATTATTTAAGTTCCAACCAAATATTAAGTATTTTGTGTGAGATATTAAGCAATGAGTAAAACACAGATCCCCAAGGGCTGTACAGTAACCAGCTGCAGAGATATATTAATAAGCGATTTAGACCCAGATGATGAATCCAAGTTCACATGCAACGACAGGAGCAAGGCAATGAGGTGGACTGCGTGATGCTTGCTCTATGTGGGGAATGGGGCAAGGGACACAGCAGAGGGAACTAAACTATCTGGTAGACAACTGAGGGAGTTATAGGTGAGCTGAATCTTAAAGTCTGAAATAAAGAAGTAAGTCAGACATGTGCAATAGGAGAAAAGTGCTTCCAGGAATGGAGGATGAGGAATGGAACGCATGTGCCCAGCATCTGTAAGGCCTTGGGTTTATTCCCTGTGCGCGCGCGTGCGCACGCGCGCGCGCGCACACACACACACACACACACACACACACACACACACATAGAGCGAAAGAGACATAGAGAGAGGGAGACACATAGAGAAAAAGAGACACACACAGCGAAAGAGACATAGAGAGAGGGAGACACATAGAGAAAAAGAGAAAGAGAGCAGAACCAAAAGGAAAAAAGTATGAAGATATATTGAAAAACACATATGAGTCAGTATATGGAGAATTTCACACACTAACACAGGACTTAATCCTCAAAGAAGGAAGCTTTCATTTCTGTTTCTCCAACTGATTAACTGTCAGATCTCCCAGTTTGAAATGTAAGGTACTCCAGGTGCACAGGCATTTCTCTATTCTCTCTCCACTGCTGGCTTCACCACTTAACTTGAGTTCATCCATATGCTGTCCATAAAAATATGACGTCCAGACTGAAGGCCTGGCTCGTGCATCAGATGGTTCCCCAGTGCGCCTCCCTTATCCTACCTGCTGGCCGTCACCACCCACCACACAAGTCTCATCGCCATTCCTGAAACACTGCAAGCCCACAGCTTCTTCAGGTCCTTTGTTATTAATTTCAGGAAAAAGCAAAGTCTATGAAGGCCTTGTATCTAGATGCCTGCATAGTTTAATTTTCATTTCTTTCAGCTCATTCCTAAACTGTCCCTTTTTCATTAAGGCATTGGCTTATTATGGTCATCACATGCAAATCTCAATACCTCTCTACATTCTTGCTATTCACCTCTGCTTGCTCTCCCTCACAGCTACACTACCTAATAGGACAGACAAATACTTTCTGGTCCCCTCTGGTGAAATGCAAGGTCCATGGGAGCAGGATATTTTGGCCAGTTTGGTCACTAGCATATTCTTAGAGCCAATAACTGTATCTGACAGGACATAGGAGCTCTACAAAATGTGCTAAGTGGGAGTTGAGAATTTATCTCAGTGCTTGCCTAGCAAGCACAAAGCCCTGGCTTTAGTCCTCAGTTCAGGAGGAAAGAAAATGTGGTAAAGGAATACAGGAAAACTAGTACTTTAAGAAAAATGTGTGCGCTCACACTGTGTGTGTAGACATGTCATGTGTGTATGCATGGAGGCTAAGGTGACACGGGGGTCTTCCTCAGTCAGTTTCCATGTTATTTTTTGAGACGATGAACCTGGAGCTAGTCTGGCTAGGCTGACTGCGAACCCCAGTGCTGGGATCACACTCCTGCCCTGCCGCTACCCCAGTGCTGGGATCACACTCCTGCCCTGCTGCTACCCCAGCTTTTACGCTTTGGATCCAAACTCAGGGTTTCATGCTGTGTGCAAACACTGTGATGGAAGGAACCATCTCCCAGATCCAAGAAGAAAATCATTTTGAAATGACTTTAGATTGTTACACAGAAATTGGAGAAACAGTATAGAGAGTTGGGTTTCCAGAAACCTAGGTTCCCCTAATGGTGGCATCTTTGATAATCAGAAGATAAGCTAATGAAAAATATGAGATGTGCTTTCAACTTTTCCATAGGCTTATTATTATTTTCAATAAAACCTTTGGGAGAAATGACAGTAAAAACCTGGGGGAAACTGAATCCAAGTGTCAAACGGCACAAACTAAGCAGCAACCTGTAAGAACAAACACCAAACAGTTGTAAACCTAACCTACTGACCACGAATGCACCCAGTGCTTTCTCGTTTCCTAACCTTCGTACTGAAATCTGTGATGTAATGGGTCCAGAAAGGCTCTTCCTGTAGCGTGTTGAGATCTTCCAGCTGGGCGGATGTGGAGGAGGGCCATTTAGGCCACTAACTCTTCCTCCACAGAAAGATATGCCATCTTTTGAGGGCTCTCTCCATATCAATGCGTGTGGGGGGGGGGCTAGTTTCTACATTTAGAGCACAGAGAGATGTTTGAATTTAGAGATTAAAATGAACAAAGGGAGATAGGAATGAAGGGGAACACAGGTGAGTAAAAAGGAGAGTCTGGGGGGCTACATACTGACTGAATTCAAAGTATTATACCAACAATATCAGTATTTCAAGCCTTAACAATTGCATGGAATCCTTGGGCATAGTGGTGCATGTCTGCAAACCTAGTACTCAGGAGGGCGTGGCAGAGAGACCGCTGGGAGTTTGAGGCTAGCCTGAGTTATATAATGAGTTCCAGGCCATCTGGTGCTGCAGACAGAAACCTGCCTCAAAAGACTAAACAAGGATGACAAAAATTATATGAGTACCAGAATATACTAACAGTTTGCAAGTACTAAATGTAAAAAAAAAAAAAGTTACCAGCAGGTTTCGACAATATCATATAATTACTAGTTACTAGATGACACTGAAATGAATTTGAAATCAGCCTAAATGATTAAAGTGTTACTTTAAAAAGCATATTAAAGGCTGATTATTTATTATTTTAAATTGAACTTTTACTGTTATGTTAGTATATACAACTTAATTTTTATCAACATTGCTTATTCTTATAATTAAAAGTTTCTTAGTTGGGTGGTGGTGGTGCATGCCTTTAATCCCAGCCCTTGGGGGGTACAGGCAGGTGGATCTCTGTGAGTTCGAAGCCAGCCTGGTCTATAGCATGAGTTTCAGGAAGTCAGAGCTGTTACAAAGAGAAACCCTGTCTCAAAAAAATAAAAATAAATAGCTCAGCGGTTAAGAGCACTGCCTGCTCTTCCAAAGGTCCTGAGTTCAATTCCCAGCAACCGCATGGTGGCTCACAACCATCTGTAATATGGTGCCCTCTTGAGGAAGGGACCTTTTCAGTCATTCTTAGACCATGAAAACCAGTATGGACAAGTTCAACAGAACCATCATATACGGGCTGCCTATGCATGCGTCAGCACTGCCAGGGCATAAATTTCACTCATTCATATTAGTGTATAGAGTATATAAAATAAATTACAAGTAGGTAAACATATGTAATTTGCAAATGAATGTGTACATATGCACATTTGCACTCAGTCCAATTTTAAAAATTGTTAGTGTTATTTTTCTTAAGTTATGTATTTATTTTATATGTATGAGGGAGTTGCCTGTACGCATGTCTGTGTACCAAAGAAGTGTCTGGTGCCCACAGAGACCAGCAAAGGGTGTTGGTTCCCCTGGGACTGGAGTTTTAGACAGTTGTGGGAGACCATGCGGTGCTGGGAACTGAACTGTGTCCTCTGGAAGAGCAGCTGGTGTTCTTAACTACCATGAGCTTCCCTTAGTGCCACTTTTTAATTGATAAGAACGGTATGCGGGAGCAGGTTTAGAAAATGCACATGCCAGAAACACTCGGTTGAAGGCTAGAACTTCCCTTTAGATTCTAAACTGTTAACTTAGCTGCAAGTAAACATCTTCATCAAAACCATATGGCGAAGAACCTGAGTGGAAAATTAATTCTCTGGCCCATTTTATCCTAATTAAATACAGACTCTACTAAGAATGAATTTCAAAATGATTTTGATGCAATTCACATTTCAAATTTTGGCTCTCAAAAATGTTATAGATTGTTGTTTTAATTCTACCGTGTTAAAGGCAAATATATATATATATATTCTCTTTCATACTACAAAATGATCTACAGCAGAAATGCAAGGATTCAGTTTTTACTTTCTCAGTATCATCATGGATGAAGGGCAAGAGAGTCATATCAACACCAGAAACGTCACAACAAGTTCAGATGGCAGGTGCACTGAAAGTAAGCACCAATGATGTGTGTCCTCACTTTTATCTAGGTTGATGTCAACACTGATGTGAGGCCACCATTACGCCTCAGCTTCTATTTCAAGAAAGTGAATCACATAGGACGTGGGGAGTGACACTCCTCCCAAAGGAGACGAGGAATGTGAGAAACGTCGACCAGTTTCTCCTCCAGTATAAAAGAATGCCAAAGTGAATCAAAACAGTCTCAATATACTTAAGTGCAATAATTACGAGGACGTCAACGTAGTATTTTGAAACAAAGTGCTTGTTTTAATTATAAACAAAGTAGGCTTCAGCTAGCAGAGTCATGAGAATTTTTATTCTCTCTTTTACACAAATCAACCAAAAATTTCTCAAAATGTGAAATTTCCAGTTTTATAATCTAACTACTCCACAACGGGGGGAGGAGAGACTGAAGAATAAGAAACATGATAGGCTAGTGGCTACCATTTTAACCAAAATTTTAACTAAATTTAAGCACTGACCTAAAATTTTTTCCTTAGACACTTTGAAGATATTAAAAGGAGGTGAGGATGTACATATATTTATTCTATATAAATATCTTGCTTTTAATCTATTAAAAAATGCTGCCCAAAGTGGTCTTGAATTCCTAATTCAGATAAATGCCACTGTACCTAGCTTGTTTTTGTCATTTTAGTATAATCATTTGGAAACTAAAAACCAGAACCCTGAATGAACACTCTTTAAAAAGTTCACTGAAGCTGGGTGGTGGTGGCACATGCCTTTAGTCAGCATTTGGGAAGAGAGGCGGGTGGATCTTTATGAGTTAGAGGCCAGCCTGGCCGAGCTGTTACACAGAGAAACCCTGTCTCGAAAAAACAAAAGATCACTGAAGAAAATGAGCCTCTTAATCATTGCCTTAATTCATTTTTCAAAGATTTATTTACTTTGTGCATATGGGTATTTTGTATGTCTGTGCACCATATAGGTGCCTGGTGCACTTGGAGGCCAGAAGAGGGCATCAGTGAGCTGCCGGTGGGTGCTGAAAATTGAACCTGGTTCTTCTATAAGAACAAGAACTCTGGGCCACTTCTGCCCTGGCTCCCTTAATTTTACCCTTCAGAATGCAGGTATTGCCAATGCAAACATATTAAGAGGTAGTGCCTGTAAGAAGAATTAAACCATGGGCACCTGTCTCACTAATGGTCTCAAGGTCTTTCTAACAGATTCTCTGACCAGCATTTAGTTCACTTGCTGTCTGACTCTTGGGCCATGTGAAGACACAAGAAGACCCTTACTAGACCTCAGGCTTAAGCCTTGGTCTCGGACTTTCCGGCCTCCAGAGCCATTAGAAAATAAATATATTTACAAATTCCGTAGTGTGATGGAAGTACAAAACGGACTGCTAACTTAAAGGGACATTTCTTCTGCACATTAAGCTTTAGAAATCTTCATGATTCCCAGAGAGGAGAGCTGGCTTAACAGGTAAAGTGCTTGCTGCCACAGCACGAGGGCCTGAGCTTGCTTCCAGCACCATGTACAGAGCTGTGCATGGTGGCATAAGCCTGTAACTGCAGTGCTCAAGCACAGGCAGATCCTGAAAACTCACTGGCCAGCCAGTCAGACCTAACTGATGAGCTTCAGGTTCAGTCAGAGACCCCGTTTCAAAAAACTAAGGTAGAGGGTGGCAGAGGAAGACACTTCATCTAGACCTCTGGCCTATCTGCACACATGCAAACACTTATACATGCACAGAACACATACACAAATCATAATTCTCAAGAAAGTCCATGAACTTAGACAACCACTAGCAACACTCCACACCAACTGGCCATTGAGGCGCTGATGGCAGGCTGTCTCTTCAACTCAGATGTGAAATATTACTGTAGCATGCTCAGAGGTCACTGTATGTGTGTGGACCTTGTCCTGCAGACCAGTCCCAGAATAGGAGACTGGTGAAAGCTAAGGTCCACGGTGAAACTCTTCTTGTCGAGTGGCTACCAATGAACTTTTATATACAGCAAAGTTGTCTAAGCAAAATGCAAGGTACAGTTTAGGAAAGAGAAAACAGTGATGTTAAAGAAGGTATACTGAAATAGGGAGTTTCACATGCCTGGTAGGAGGGGTAGAATCAAGAAGGTGACTTTGCCTTGTGGTATTAAGAACCTACATTGCGTATAGATGCCTTATTTTGATAACTGTACTCTGAGATTCTCTAAGGTCAAAATATGACGTAGAAATTACATAGAAAAAAATAAAAAAAATAAAAAAAAGAAATTACATAGAAACCGCTTATCACAGCGCTATTGGAGTCGATTAGAACGGCCAACAGGGGCAAGTGGAATGGCTCAGCCAGGTACAGTGCTTGCTATTCAAGCCCTAATAACCCGGTTCAATCCTTAGGACCTACATCAAAGTGGGAAGAGAGAAGCGTCACCCACATCTGCCCTCTAACCTCCACGTGCACAGTATGGCATGTGTTCTCATGCACACACACAACTGTTAGTATTACTAAAGTTGTGAACAATTTAATATCCAAACACATTAAATTATAGTTTAAGATATTTAGATATAATTTCTACTGTGATTTCTTTTCTTTTCTTTCTTTTTTTCCCCTAAGACAGGGTTTCTCTGTAGCTTTGGAGCCTATCCTGGAACTCGCTCTTGTAGACCAGGCTGGCCCTGAATTGACAGAGTTTCGCCTGCCTCTGCCTCCCGAGTACTAGCATTAAAGGCGTGTGCCACCACCGCCCGGCAGAGATTTCTTTTTTATGTGATTTCAAAAATATTTTTTCAGTACTAAGGTAGAACTCAGCATCTCACACACACTTGGCATGTGATCTACCAGCCTTCAGGGACTTAAGGACAATTTGTACTGTATATGTTTAGCTAATTTTTTTTAAACCTGGCACTTCACCTATCAATTTTTGCCCCAGTTTCTGCCCCTATGGTTTATAAGTCAAAATATTTTTAAAGCCATTATTGTTTTGCCTGTATGTATGCATGTGCATCACGCATGTATCTGGTACTTGTGGAGTCCAGGACAGTGCTGGGTCCCCTGGAACTGGAGTTATGGATGGCTGTGAGCCACCATGTGAGTACTGGGAACTGAACTTGGGTCCTCTGCAGGAGCAGTAAGTGCTCTTAACGGCTGAGACAAACAGTGAAAACATTCTAGGTTTGGGGCTGGAGAAGTGGTTTATCTGTTAAGAGCACAGGTTCTTCCAGAGGACATGTGTTCAATTCCCAGGACCCACATGGCAGCTCACAATCATCTGTAACTTTAGTTCCAGAGGATCTGACCACTCTTCTGGTTTCCATGGGCACGAGACACGGATGTGGCTATACAGACGCACATGTAGCCAAAGACACTCATAAAATAAAAAATTATCTCTTAAAAAATTCTAGCTGGGCAGTGATGGCACACACCTTCAATAGCAGCACTTAAGAAGCAGAGGCAGGTGGATCTCTTGAGTTTGAGGCCAGCCTAGTCTACAAAATGAGTTCCAGGACAGCCAGGACTGTTACACTGAGAATCCCTGACTCAAAAAAAACAAAAAACAAACAAACAAATTCTAGGTTTGCTTCCGCGGTTTGAACTTTAGGGAGCAGCTAGAGATTGATAAAAAAGAGCAGTATTAATTAGAATGGGGGGAATGTGTGTGTGTGTGTGTGTGTTGTGTATGTGTGTGTGTATGCGTGTGTGTGATACTGGGCATTGAACTAGGACTCTGGGTATTTGAGGCAAGGATTCTACAAGTGAACTATATCTCCAGTCCCAAAATGTTTTCTACTAGAAATAATTAAGGGTGTGGCACGAAATTAAGGTGCTTTTTTTCCCCCTCATGGGCGGCAGAATGAATTATCAGGGGATGCTTATTCCCGGGACCAGACCCCCTGGAACGTCTCCTGCTAGGTCAGGAACAGCAGTTCGTAGTTCAGGAGAAAAAAAAATAGGTCCATTGCCTGTTTCCATAAACTGGATTAAAACACGGCAAGGCTCTTGTAATTATGGAGTATCTGCCTGTGCTACCTTCCACCCTGCAACGACAAAGGTGAGGCCGTACACTCACAGAGCCGGAAATATAATCACCTAGCCCTTGCCCTAAGCACATATGGTCACGCCATTATCAGATTTACGTCAGGGAACATTTCCACAGGCCTTCCCTTCCACACGTCCCTGGGCCTCGGTCAGATTGAACTCTCACAGCCAACAGCGTGGCTCCCACCCCAAGATCCCAGACTTTAGGGGTGCAAGGGCACCAGCGTGGGCATTCAGAGGGCTATGATTCCACAGTGTTCTTGGGAATGTTGGCTCAGAATGGGTTTAATCAGTGTTTTTTTGGTGGAAAATAGTTTTGAAAACACACACATATTTTAAAAAATACTTTTAGCCATTGTATCTTCATGTTCTCAAAGTGTTTGCTAGAGGGGAGGGAGCACAGAGCTTCCAGCACACAGTAGGAACTTAAAATTTGCTGGCAAAAGGAAGAACTGGAGAAAGAAGGGGAAGTGAGGAAGAAGAAAGTACAAATGATGATGAGAGAGGAGACTAGAAGAAAGAAAGGAAGGGAATGAGAGAGAGAGAGAACAACTGACGGAAGCCATGCTACTCTCAGCAAGGATCAAATGAATTGGTATATACTTGGGATTTCATCTAAACGCATCATAGAGGACAGTTCTAGCAATGCTTGTTTCTGTATGATGGGGTTGTATTTCCTCACGTTTCCAGGGAAACTAGAAACCCTATGATCTTCCTCCCAAACTTTTCCTAATTTGGAGAAAAAAATAAGCAGGAGGAGACCGATGAAGAGGAAGGAAGAAAATGTGTGCCACCTATAGAAGCACATTTTAAGAAAGCCAGCTTATCACTTTAACTCTGGGTCTTGTTTGGATCTAAATCATAAGAATGCTGTAATTTTTATTTTGTTCTCATGAGAAAAGTATTATGCTGCAGGTAATGTAAGCATTATTGAAGCAATAGCGGCTGGTGTGCTGGGGAATTATCGGCAGGACCGCATCTGCCTAGCACACCTAGACTCTGGGCGATGCAAACACTGCAGAACTAAAGGAATGAAGGGAATGAGCCCTGCTGACGTTTTGTATGTCAGAGAAGCATGCACGGACAACGGAATTTTGGTGTTACTTCCTTTTGCACTTTACATAAGAATAATAATCAGACATAGTATAATTTTCTGTCTAGTTTTTTCTTCGTTTGATGTCTTAAGACAGGATTTCCTGTAGCCTAGGCTGGTCTGGAACTCACAATCCTCTTGCCTCTTAGCTCCCAAGACCTGGGATTACAGGCTTGTACCACCACGCGGGGCATCTGTCTAGCTTCTTTTGATAACATTATTTCTTATGTGTGTGAGAATCATCCACACTCTTGTGTGTGGCTAAAGTCTGCTCACTTTTATAGCTCTGTACTATTTTAACATAGGAAGGGAAATAAAATGGAAGCATGTAACAATAAAAGATCTTTTTCACATGTAGAGGACCCCGCTGTCCAATGCCCTTTCCCATTTAATGAGTGAGTCGGGATTTAGGAAAAGAGCATAAGCTGTTCTGCATGGGAAGTGGCGGTAAATGACCAGCACAGCATGGTCATCAGAAATAGAGACTGGTATTAGGAAACAAAACCCCAGTGTTGAAGAACAAGAGGTCAGCTACGCGGTAAGAGAAAAAGAACCTTAATGGGCACACTGACAACGTGTCAAGATCAACAACGCTAAAGTGAAACACAAAAGAGAAAATGAGGATCTTGCAAATGCTTGTGTGTGTGTGTGTGTGTGTGTGTGTGTGTGTGTGTACAACTTACAACTCCCAGGGGTCAGCTGTCTCCTATCACATAGGTTCTATGATGGCACTCATATCCATTGTCCAGCTTGGCAGTGAGCACCTTACTCGCTGAGCCATCTTAATGGCCCAACCTTGCTTTTAAAAACAGGGCCTCTCACTTGGCCAGCGTGCCCCAGAGATCTCTACCTCCCCAGTGGTCTCTACCTACCAAGTGGTGGGATTACAAGCATGCACCACCACACCAACCACACTGTGTGGTTCCTGGGGATCAAACTTGGGTTCTCATGCTCGTAAGGCAGGAACTTCACTGACTAAGCTAGACCCAAGTTCCCAGACCCATTTTAGGTGCATCATTAGCATCTGGTTTTCAATTTGTTTAAAGCAGTCTCTTGCTATCACTACCAGCTTCGCAGCTTTTGTGGGACTACTGAACACTGCAGCAAATCCCTTCTGACTGTACCCTGGCATTAATACTGAGCAGCTAAAAGGACAAAGGCTGTACTGCAGCTCTTCATTTCCTTTCTGCTCAACAAAACATCTTTGACTTGAGCAGAGTATTAATTAAACCCCCAAAGTCCCCGTGATCTTCTGGTTTCTCTTAGTAATGTTAACAAGAGAGGCAGAAAGTATAATAAAGTACAACAGACTTTCCAGAAAGAGGAGGAAAAAACAAAACCAGAACTGACAGATCTAAAGAAATACAACTCAGGCAGGCATATTCTGAAGGGGATAATTTTAAAAATATATCTAGGAGAGAAAGAAGCGGGGAAGACATTGAAACAAGAACTTGAGAGGATAGAAGGATTCCAATGAGACTAGAAATAAATCATAATCTAACAAAGTAGCAGTCACATATAAAGTTAAGGTACATCTGACACTAAGACCAAGATGGCTTTCTTTAAGCATTTGGCAAAAACTATAGTTCTTTTAGGGAAAGAAGTAACAAGAGAAGGCGGAAAAGTACAGAAGTAACTGGGCCAAGGAAGGAGAGAAAGGTAGAAGGGAAAGAAGTAGAGGAAAGCAGGAAGGAGAGATGGGCTTGACGAAGGCATTAATACAGTTTGTTAGCTCACCACAGCACAACGTTACCAGTGATAATCAAGGTCCCTCCATCTATTTAAAACTGGCTGATGGCAAGCTCTTCATATAATTCATAGTAATACAGCAAACTAACCCTCCTTGAAAAAATACTCTTTATATGCCTCCTTCTTTTTAGGGAGTTTAAAATCAAATATAGGACCTTGGGTATGCTAAGAACACTGTCTACCACTCTCTAAATTTTGTTCATTTTTGTTGCCTAATAATTCCAAAGTATAAAATCATCAAACGTCAGGTACTCACTTCCAGTCACTGCCAACATCTAAACTTTTTAACTTTGCCTTAGGAAACTGCTTTTGTCTTCCTCTCTCCTGGGTCCACAAATATCCATCTATCAACGTAGACTGATTTATAATGATGGCATTAGTGGCAGGTGAAGTCAAGAGGCCGGTCCACAAACACACAGACTGGTAGATACTCTAAAAAGCAAGGCACCACGATGTACCTTATGTGCTCGAAGGGCATGAGGATGCTCTGTGTTTGAATGAGCCACTCCTACCCGAGGCCCTAATCAGAGCACTACTGATGCTACCAATTAGCAAAAGCTTGAACCCTTAGGCTAGGATTTGGTATCTTGAGAATTTTCGGAGTTAAAATTCACTGAAAACAACCATGTAAATAATAGGTTATATCTCCAATAGATCAGATTATTTTCCATTCTAATACCAGTGGACAACAGAGTCCTACAAGAATAAACAGTTGTGTACTGGTAAATAAGGTGGAGGAGAAAAGCGCGTGCACAAAGCCTTCCTAGGGGTTAAAGCCTGAGTGAGCTCCTGCCTTAGGGATCCCTGGACCTACAAAGAATGACAGGGAAGCCCTGACTCTGGGAAAAGGGGAAGAGAAAACAGAAAGATTCAAAGAGAAGGGACAGCTAAAAACCAAACCAACTCATAGCAGAGTGTTTGCCAAGCATATACAAGACCTTGTGTTCAATTCCCAGCACTGGAAAATATTTTTAAATCAACCATTTCATAACTCTGTAGGCTGTCTGGAATGTTCAACTTCCCCAGGGCACAGACACAGAGCAGTGGGAAAAATAGGAAGCAATCCTGAATACCAGCTCCATCAGTAGTCCCTGGAGTCTGAGAAAAGCCTGCTAATTCCAAACAGACTTCTAGACCTTTCTGCCCTTCCATTTACATTTGTACTGCTCATTCTACCCCAAAACAGGCTTTAAAAAGTTGGTATAGGAAGGACGCATGCTAAAGAAAAAGGAGCCTTGCCTTTTCATAAAAGTGCCCTAAATGCCCAAAATGCTTATGACATGTATCCTATAATGTCAAAACCCCTCCTCTACCTGATTTAGACTCTAGTTCACCAAAATAACAAGCATGCAATCCTTCAGTCCATAGCAGTTAAATTATATATGAACTAATATAAGGCTTGATTGCCACCTAGTGGGAGAGAGGAGAATAACACCGTCATCGCAAAGCCACAGGGTTTTCCAAAGGAAAGGTGATTGATTCTTGGCACTACAGTCGGGAGTGCTAACTAGCTGGGATATGTGGCAATGTAAATTAGAGAAGTATAGACACTTTAAAGTCCTCATTTTACAACTATGAGATAAGACTAAATGAACCCTGACTTGAAAAGGCGAACACACTGTTAAGAGACATCAAATTATACTATATACATGGCACACAGATAGCAGAGTAGGGTGACTCAAAGGACTGAAGCTTGGTAATAGCTGTAGAAGTGGGATCTTCCACGGGAAGACACAGTGTGTCTGGGCTTTATTTACATGTGAGAGCGGGAGGATCCATATCTCATCAGAAACATAGCACACATTTTTTCCTCATCAAGTAGTAGTTTCTGCATTCTCAAACAGAAAATTTGATTCTGTTTAATTGTTTGATTAATTTGATTCTATTTAATTTAATTGTTGATTAATTCACAAGCAAAAGCAATGACTGCTAAGTTCTTACAAGTGGCTGCCTTCCTTCATACATGCTTACCAGTCATGCCAGGATTGAAAACAGTAGATTCCTTCTTTTGACAAATTTCATTATAGAAAAGGTATTTCCATTTAAACTACCCTGTGAGATTAAATTTTCAAGCACCTGAACTGCCAACTTATTGTCATGGATGCACTTTAATGACCTATGTCCTATTGTCACAGTGGTCAACTGTTTATCACAGAACTTAGAAGTTTCAAGAGAGCTCTAAGAATTCAGTCAGCATTTATTAGTGCTTATACTCACTGATATTGGAATAGACAAGTGAGACTCACAATCTCAACTTCTGTTTCTTCTAATAGCCACTACTAATGACAGAGATAACTGCTTGTGTGATAAACTTCACAGTACCATCTTTAGCTACGGGAAGGCTGAAAAGTCAAGTACCTGAAAACGGTAACAGTATCATCACAATCAAGGCACATCTCCAGGCTGGAGATGACTGCCCCCGATAGGGAATGAGAGTGGAAATAGAATAGGTCTCAGGCTCCTGCTAACACTGTTTACCAATCTGTCTTACCTCAGTTTCTCGTCTACTTCTTCCCCCAGACGTCATTTCTACATACTGTGTTATCTATAAGGCAGTGATTAATTTTTACATAAACGGTGGTGGTGTACTATACATTTTGCTCTGCACTTTTTTTCTTTTAACAAAGTAAGTTGACGAGTTGTTCCATTTGGATATATCATAAAGCCACCTCCTTTGTATTAGATGAAAAGTATTCCATTGTATGAATATGACATAATTTAGTTTTCCAGTCCTGGGAGAGAAGACATTTTGTTGCTTTCAGTCTCCGCAGCTTACACAGCGCTGCACATACATCACTTGACCCCGTGAATCAGCGTGTGTGGTAGCAGGATTGCTGATACACAGCAACTTCACAGTTGGCTGGGGCATTTGGGAGCAGGATCATACTAAATCTGTGGATTAAAGTTTGTTTGCTTGTGGAGGCATGTCTGTGTGGGTGTGTGCACATTTGTGTGTATGTATGTGTGTGCATGCTCATGTGTGTGCATGCGTGTACATGTGACCACAAATAGTGAACACATGTATGCAAAGCCAGAGGTCAACATCAGGCCTCTACTGCTTCCACTTTCTTTTTTTTTTTTCTGAGATGGTCTCTCACTGACCCTGGAGCTCATCAATTTGGCTAAGCAAGCTCACTGATGATTACCCAACGCCATCTGTCTCTGCCTCCCAGTGCAGTGATTATAGGCACACACCACAGTTCTTGAATTTTACATGGGTGCTGGGGGTTCAAATTCAGCTGCTCATGTTTGGCTGACAAACACTTTACCAACAGAGCCTCTCCCCTGGATTAAAATTTAAAAAGCATAATCTTTATTCCTTTTACCTGGAGTAGAATATGACTTTTGAAAGTCATATTTTATTGCTATCTATCTTTTTAGCATATACACTTCAACATTTCTAAGAGAAGATAATCTTTAACGTGTCTCTATCACTGCTGGCCCGGTGGTAGCGTGGTAGTGAGTTCTGGGGGCGTGCTGACAAATAGCTGTCACCCCTGGCCATTGCAGCCAAACTACTGAAGGCGCTCAGGGGAAGAGGGAGGCCTGTGTGAGAAGACCTCCCATGACCCCTGCTGGGAGGACCGCGGCACTGCAAGTGTGGAAACCTGCCAGCATCCTCATCAGCAAATGAGAAAATCAGAGAATGCTGCATCACCACAGCCACCAACTGTCCCCAGGCGAAAAGGACAATTCTGCACGTGGGTTGGCAAGGGGTGGGGTAGGAATGGGACACAAAACCTGTCTGACTACTCTGAATCAAAAAAGAAACCCAGAAGAATCAGGTTTTCTAAATTTCAATAATATCTTAACCATGTACTTTGTCTATATTATCAATTTTATAATTATATAAGAAATAAGTGAGAAAATAACAAATATGGTCAAGAGTTCTTTCAGTAAATATAAAGCAAAATTCCAAGTCCAGCTTTTTACATATATACTAAACAGAGACCCATTGTGTTTGGGTGTGTTAAGCTTTTTTAAATGATCTTCTTATGTGTATGGGTGCTTTGTCTGCCAGAATGTCTGTGCACTGTGTTAATGCCTAGTGTTGAAGGAGGTCAGAGAGAGCATCAGATCTCCTTGGACTGGAATTGCAGATGTTGTGAGCCACCATGTGGGTCCTGGAGATCAAATCTATGTCCTCTGGATGAATAGCCAATACTCTTAACCACTGAGTTCTCTCTCCAGCTTCTCTTTGTATATTTGTATGTACATTGTATGTATGTATGTATCTTTGTATGTGTATGTATGTATGTATCTGTCTGTCTGTCTGTCTATCTAATCTATTCAAGATAGGATCTCACTGTGTAGCCACGGATGTCCTGAAACTCACTCTGTAGACCAGGCTGGCCTTGAACTCACAGAGATCTGTTTGCCTCTGCCTCCCAAGTGCTGGGATTAAAGGCATGTGCTACTATGCCCAGCTTTGTATATTTTAAATGCAATTGATAATAACACCTCAGATTTGATGAAATACTCCAAATCCTATTTTATATATTTCAGAAACATTTTAGTTTTTCCTCACAGATTTTGCATATTCCTATTAAAACTACTTTGAGTGTGTTTTATATTTTTTCTAGCTAATATTCTCACTGGTAGGCTATTTATTTTTACCTTCCATTTGATATTTATTTATTTATTTATTTATTTATTTATTTATTTATTTAGTGAGTGTGTGCCCTCAAGTGCTATTGTACTTATTTGGAGGTCAGAGGACAACTAGCCCTGGGTAAGTTCTCTCCCTCTACCATGCGACTCACAGGGATTTAACTCAAGTAGGCAGGCTTAGTGGCAAATGCCTTTTCCTGCTAACCCATCTTGCTAGTTCCTTGGGGTTTTGTTTGTTTTTAAACAAACAAGGTATCACTGGGTAGCCCATTCTGGCCTTAAACTCACAATCCTCCTGCCCCTGCCTCTTGAGTGCTGGATGATAGGTGTGTGCCATCACTTTTGGTCTTATTTTTGCTTATTTTGTAGGTAACCAATTTGGTATATGTGCCTGCAACTATACACATGGACTGAGGCGAGAGGAGGGCAATGGTCTCTTTATTAATCTGGAACTCACGTTTTTGATTAGGCTGGCAGCCAGCAAGTCCTAGCGATCCTCCTGCCTCTAATCCCTACGTCCTTGCATTTAAAGGTGTGCATAGGCTTACGTCTAGCTTATGTGGTTGCTAGGATGCAATCTCAGGTCCTCAGCCTGCACAGCAAGCATCTTACTGCAGCATCTTTTTACTCAGTGACTACTTCACCGAGCTCACTTACTGTTACATTTTTTTTTTCAGAAGATTCGTTTGACGTTTCCAGTTATAAGTTGAAAGACTATTTAATCTCAAATTATTTTTAAATTATCGCAGGTATTTAAAGTCAATGAAGGTGAAGACTATTCCTTTTCTATCTCTAGCATCTGATCACTTTGCACGAAGTGGGTAATCAACACACAGTTGAGTCAACTACACATATGCATCTTCCTTGATAAAACAGACCTGCTGAATTCCAAAACACAAGACTATGGAAATGAGGAAACAGTATTCATATCATCACACACACACACATACGTCAGAGTATAAGTCTGAAAGAAAAAGCGTATTTCATTATCAGTTCTTGTCAACTTTTTGGCTGTAATTTATTAGTCTTGATTGTTAGAAGCTCTAATTAGGAAACAGATGCATCAAAGTCTTACCTTTTAGATCTCAGGTCCGATGAATCAAACTGGATATTCATAGGTCCAGGATCTACTTCATCGTCTACCTCAGAGATCAGATGCCTGGAGTCACTGTCCGCATCTGCCATTTGTCGCAGGTGCTAGGCACGGAGGAAGTTACTCCTGTATAAACCAGAGAAAGGTAATTCAGTTTAATCTTAAAAACATTTTACTACTTTTAATATATTTGCATGCAAAAGGCATAGGAAAGTGTGGGAATCTGCCGAAGAAATCATTTTTGAAGATGGTGCGCTGTTACCTAGATTGGTCTCCAACTCTTAAGCAAGCCTGGAAGTATAGGTATAAAGCTATCATGACTTAAATGAGATTTATGATTGACATAATTATCAGAAATATTAGTAACTTGAAATTTCTTAGCTTTCAGCTTCAGTTCATTTCTAGGAATATGGCAGATTCAGTTATTTTGACCCAACACTGGAAAAGAATACTTTATAAATTATTTGAAAAGTTTAAAAAAACAGGGAGTGGTGTCTGATAAATTGACAGTAAAGAAAAGAAACATTGAAATAGCTGTTTTATCAGAATTTGAGCTCAAGAACAAGAAGTAAGTGGGTTTTACTCTCTTACAAGGAAGTCAAGCTTTCTCTACATTGTGGCTAGTGGCTATCATATTAGGTGGTATGAAGTAAAACACTTCAGCTCTAGAAAGCTCGGTAGGTTTAAGCACGACAGCTTCTACAGGAATACTAATAACCAACCATCTCTCCTGAACTCACACTTGTACATCCAACTGGCTACTCACCGTTACCTGGATATAACCATAACTCAAGTTTAGCATGTTCCAAACTCGATTTTCTTCCTCAAAAACCCATATATACACTGCTTTCCTAACTTCAACTAGTAGGATCTTGTCCTTCTAATCACTCTGGTCAAAATTCCATTATTCAAAGATATCCAGAATCAGACCATCACCAATTCTTAAAAAGTTACAACTGTTTTCTTTTTATTATTACTGGTATATATGAAATTTTACTTTAAAATGCTTAAAATGTATTTTACTCTCATCCCTGGGTACCCATGTTTAACAGAAATGGTTGAAAACAGAACTTTGGGAAGAATAAGAATAGAGTCTATACTGTCTTCCTCATCTATTGGATGCAAATTTTTATTATATTAGAATTGCCAAAATCTCAAGGCATTAAAAGATTATATATTATGTGTCATATAAAATATAACATAAACCAAATGTTATACTCTAGAATAACTCATTTGCTCAAATGTTTTGTTTTGCTTATTCTATTTTCATTGAAAAATCATGACCTGTACAATTAAAATGATCTAAAATCGAAGTCTGTATTTCAATAGGAGTAGCATATAGAATCTAAGGTAACTTCCAGTTCAGAAAAGATCTTAAAGAACTTCAGCTACATCTCTTTCTTCAATCAGGTTCCCCAAACAATATTTAATGAAAATAGAAAAAGAAATACAAAAGCTGAGTGGAGCTCGCTGCTACTACCCTGTCCTACCGTCTGTTCTACCACAAAGAGCATATAAAGAGATGTAGAACAGAGCAATATAAAAAAGATTTGACATTATCTAATTAATTGGTATGACTTTGGGGAGGATGCGTGTACTGTACATAAGGGGCAGAGATCGGTGAGATTGCCAAACATCTAACAATGCACAAGACAGCTCCCTACCAAGAAATTATCTAGGCAAAACAGCATCATTTCTGATTCTGAGAGTACACACTAGAGGAGCAAGAAGAGGTTATACAGGAAAGACAGGATACCTTGTAATGGCAGTGTTTAACTTCTTCAGTCTAATTCCACTTACAGGGATATTTGCTCTACAACACACACACACACACACACACACACTCTCTCTCTCTCTTCGTGTGTGTGTTAATGCAGTTTTCTGTATGACTATTTCACTATAAAATGCAAAGAACTACATAAAATAAAGTTGATTGTGAGCTGTAAAAATAATTGTCATATTTTTTTTTCTTTGCCCTGTAGTTACTGTTAGATTGTCATTCTACACCGAAAGATAAAAGGCACAAGAACAATCACAGAATGTCAGAGCTGAGGTAGTTCAAACCAGAGCTGATACTCTTCCCCACGGAGCTGGGCGTCTTTCCTGATCTTTGTCATGTCTTTGCTTTATCTTTCACCTCCCGTTTCCTGTTACTGTGGATACTAAGCAAGTACTGTGTTCCTGATTTGTTTAATGGACTCTTCCATCAGCTTTCCTCATTCATTCTTTTCCTGCTCCCTCCCTCACCTTTCACCCCTGCCCCCTCTTTCTCTCTAGTGGTGAGTACAGGATATCACGGGTAGTGGATGAGTGCTCTGCCCCTGAGCCACACCCTGGCCAAACATATCCTGATTTTCTAACTGTAATATTTATGGAAGGATTGAAAGGAAATCCAGGATCTCCCATTCACCTGTGTGATTTAGCACTATCCATTTAACCTCCGTGCCACCATTTCCCTCCCATGATATGGTAACAGTAACATCCACCTACATAAGGACTAAAAATCGTGCTGCATACATTTGAACTCTGTATCGAGAAATGTTCAGTTTTATTGATATGCCTCTCAATAAACAAATAAAAATACCTTTTTTCTTTTCTTTTTTTTTAAAAGTCATCTTTTGAACTTCTCCCTTTTAAATAAAAGTTTCATTAATAATAAACATTTGGGCAATTGCCACTAACATGCCATTGCCTGTGTGACACAGATGCCAGTAACTTGTTCTATTCCCCACATATGTGTATTTTTTTTCTGTTTGTTTTTTCCCCCTTTCACTTCCCTCTTTGGTTCTGCTTTTCTGTCCAATATGTAAGTCAGCCAAGTCCTCGTTAATACTACTAAAGACAAACCACATGCTAGAGAAATACATTAAACAGTATTTTGCCAGAGAAACATCTCTGAGACTGGAAGGGAAAGCCAAGAGTGGCTCAGCGGCAGAGTGCTTGAACAGGATGTGAGAGGCCCTGGGCTTGATCCCCATCCCCACAAAAAGAGGAAAAAGAGAGGAGCAAAAATAATACCATTCCAAAACAAATATTTCACTTCCACATGCTACTCCCCTTTCTCCTCCATAACTCACTAAATAAACATCCAACCTCACTCTGTGTGGCGTGCCTATCCATGTCTCTGTCTCTCGCCTGCCCAGTGGCTCCCTGCCTGGGACCAGCCATCTTTGAAGACCTGTGGCATTGTCTCGTGGTGTGCCTATCCGTCTGTCTCTTCTCGTGGGACTTGCTGTCCCTCAAGGCCCACAGCAGCCACTTGGGGAACTGCACTGTCCCTGCCTGGGACTGGCTGCTCTCAGGACCCGCTGCCCACTGCCTCCCCCCCTGCCCCCCCGCAGTGGAGACCTGCAGGGTGGTCTCATGACCTGCTGCCCACTGCAGCACTTGGGGAACTGCAGCATTTTACTTTTACTTAAACCATGTTTACGTAAACCCCAAACACAGTCAGTCATTCAACAAGTGCTTCCTGAGAACCTACAATGTAAAGAGGAGCTAAGAAAAATAGAAAATTAAGCCCCATTTCCTACCATCAACAAATTTAAAAATACAATTTATAAATCTGAGAGAATACCCCCTAAATCTCTTAAGTGCTAACCCAGTAACATGCAAACCCAATGCCAATGTGCAGTTCATTATTTCAGTTTTAGTGCAAGTCTATACTAGTCCAGGGCCCTAGTTCCAAACCAGCTGAGCAAGAGATCAGTGAAAGATGTAATCCAAGTTAGCGCCTGGCTACTGAGAACAGTGCTTCAATAACCATGAATGTGCAAAAACAAAACAAGATTTATCCCTGGTTAAAAAGTTTTATCGATTGGTCTTTTGAACAGATTCATATATCACACTGTACACTTTCAAATGTGAAGCAAAAGAACATTCTCAACCTTCCTAATGCTGTGACCCTGTAATAATATAGTTCTTCCTGTTGTATTGACCCTCAACTATAAAATTAATTCATTGC
Organism: Alexandromys fortis; assembly: GCF_014885135.2. Taxonomy (NCBI): domain Eukaryota; kingdom Metazoa; phylum Chordata; class Mammalia; order Rodentia; family Cricetidae; genus Alexandromys; species Alexandromys fortis. The sequence goes on along the minus strand of NW_026067959.1, from coordinate 3,062,007 downwards.
TACTTCATAACGATCATTTTGTTACTTTTACAGATTGTAATGTAAATCTCTGATATGTGATCACTAGAGAGGTCGCAACTCACTGGTTGAGAACCAGTGTTTTAATGTAAAGTATGCACTGTTTGGAGAACCAGTGTTTTAATGTAAAGTACACACTGTTTGGAGAACCAGTCCTTTAATGTAAAGTACACAGTGTTTGGAGAACCAGTGCTTTAATATAAAGTAAACACTGTTTGGAGAACCACTGCTGTAAAGTACACATTATTTAAAGGTAATTGTTACTGGAATCCCATTACTATGGTAGCATCTCTGATAACATTAATTTTACTAAAAGAGTTGAAATGCAAAAAATAGAAGTTTGATCTTTTATTTATTTATTTATTTATTTATTTATTTATTTATTTATTTTGAGGAGTGTTTCACTCTGTAGCCCTGTTGGTCTCAAATTTGCTAAGCTGCACCCAGCATGATCAAACTGGGCTCAACTACTTCCTTTATGTAATAAAATAAGTCAATTCACTTGTTGGCCTTAAGTTTAAAACCAACCAACCACCACCACCAACAACAAAAAACCCTTAGATTCTAAGGCAAGACAGACAAAAGGTTAAGAAGATGTAAGAAGTGAAGGAGTCCCAGAGCCCAGTTAAACTCACCTGCTAAAAGTCAAAGCTTGCAGCAAAATGAACAAAATTTACCATAGGGATTGCCTACATAAAGATAATATTATTTTAATAGAGACATTTCAAATGAGAATAGCAATGAACCATGCTTAAGGCCAAAGTATACTTGAATATGGCCTTACTCCTTTCCAGGTGTGTACTCTTTCAGGGAATTTCACAAACAAGCATATAAACTTTATTTACAGAATGCCTCAATTTCCCTTATACAACTGTTACGACCTATAGTTTTTCCTATCAGCCTGCGATTCCCATCCAGCGCACCTCATGGATCACTCTATGATCTTATGTACCAAAGACAAGGAGAGAAAAATCAAAGCCTTTGAACGATGTAACTTCAGAAGCCACCACACACACACACACACACACACACACACACACACACACACACGGCTTAACCTCCGCCTCCCAGGGAAGCTCACACATTGGGCATACTGTCTTTTCCCTGTGCTATCTTCTGTTAACACCTATGCTTAAATCTAGGTTTAAAATCTCTTCCTGATAGATAGAAATCTTCGTCATACTGACTCTTCCTGGAGTTCTTTTCTGCAGCACAGTTGAGAAACCCAGTTCCCACTCTGTTTAGCTTCTAAACTGAAGACAGGTCTGAATTCAGAGAAAATGAGTCTTTTTAACACTCAGAGATTAGTTTAAGTAAGAATTGAATTCTACTTAGAAAGAGGAGAAATTTAGGGAGATTCTTGGATGTCAGTTGGCCTTGCTAAAATGAGAGTGAGATTACGGAAAGATGGAAGAAACAGAAAGACGTTGAAGACAGAAAAGAAATTGTCTTTATCAGTTAGTAAGCAAAGCCACAGAGAAGAATGAAAGCAGACACGCTGGTACCCAGCGCTATTTCCTTTATGTCACAACTGACACTAACCTACTTATACGGTGAGGACTCACATTCCATTGTTTCCTTAATATTCCAGAGTGCAAATATGACCAATTTTAAAAATGGCTTCTTGAGGTAATGAGTAAAAACATTCCATGTACAATACCCAGGAGAGAAACATTTCTAATTAATTGGTGAAGCAGAATGGAATTAAAAGCTTGTGAAAGCTGTAAACAAATTGTAGGCTAGTTACTTCTAGGATTCTGCTATAGCCTACACAATCATGAAATTCTTTCAGTTAAAAAAAAAGTGTTTTAGAAATTGGAAAGATGAGTTCATGGAAAACAGCAGCCTCTCATCAGAAAAATGGCATGAGGTGAAGGGTCAAGAGAAAAAAAAGAGTGACTTTGGGAAAATTTATTTGAAAAAAAAATCTCAAACCCATAAAAGTGTTTCTATGAAATATATTAATTCGTATGTATAAGCATTTAGAACCATGCTATCCACTATTGATCTGTGCAATGTAATTTGCTGTCATTTGGTATAAAGAGCATAAGTTCTAAAGTGGAAAAAGAAATAAAAGGTTGATCTTCATAGAATTATTGAACAATCACAAACAAAATAGTACTAAAGGAAAAGAATTCATTTCTCGAGAGGACAGCTGCATGCCATTTTGGAGGAACCTCAGAGAAAAGGAAAGGATGCATCTGTCGGTATAACGGGGGTGGGAGATGGGGTAGAGGGGTGGGAGATGGAGTAGAGGGGGTGGGAGATGGAGTAGAGGGGGTGGGAGATGGAGTGGCTATGGGATTGGAGATGGAGCTGTTGCTATATCTAAATGAATGCTTCCCACTGTTTTCTGTTTTGTATGATGCTGTTTAAACTGCTGAATTTCGGGAAAAACCAATTACTTTCACATTAGAAGGAAAGAAGGGGAAAGAAGAGAAGGAAGGAATAAGGGAAAATAGAAAAAGAAAATGAAGTTCAGAGAAGAAACTTGTCCTAGATCACTTAGTTAATAAAGCCCCAGCAGGGACTGAGATCAAATCAGTGTGATGCCTGATGCCATCTCCTCTACACTGTGACACTTATGAGGAGCTTAAGTGCTCTGAAAGACCCAAGAGCCATCTGAACAAGCAGGTCTTCATCATCTAGATTGTGCATAAGAGACCAACAGCAGCCAGAACAGATTTCACCTCTAAACCACAGATAGGACTAAGATGACGAAATTACCTTTCTATGTGTCCATCATTAGAAATTAAACACAAGGAGTTTATTTTCTTTAAGGTAACTAGTTTAGACAAATCTTTCCTGATGCAAGCTCCTCCGTCCCTCCGCTTGGTCTCAAGGCTATTCCCTAGTCACCACCAGTTCTTCCAGGACCATTACAGCAGGAGAAAGGACAACAGCCAAATGAGAGTAACACCAAGCCTGCTTAAAAGTGGAAGAGGTAGGTGGGCTATACTTTCCTATCTGTAAGCCAACTTTGCAGCACTGTTCATAAACTAAACTAAGACTGCCTGAGTTCAGAAAGAGTGGGTCCTTGTCATTCCTGGAGATATTCTAACTAGGGACTGAACACTACTAAGGTGGGGAGACGGAATCTTGAGCCTTACCAAGAAGTGGCTGACACTAAGGAAGTCATGACGGCCACTCAGGAACTGAGAGGTTCTAGCTGACCCACATATGAATATTTATTTTAAGCAATGCCGCAATGTTGTGGCATAGTAAAACTGGCGATTCACCACAAAGAAGCCCAAAAGTTTATTTAAATTAAAAAAATTCATAAACAAGAAGTCCAAAGTTCTTATTGCCTTTTTATCAAATATTTAATAACGTTCAGAAAAATGAGTATAGAACTTGGTGGTTTCCAGTTGTCTTAATCAATTAGTTTGAACTTCAACTTCCCCTGAAACACTGCTCCATAAGCAATTTAATGGTTTTTAACAACGAGTAAAGCTATAATACTCTATTTGATGAAGTAGGTTGAAAAGGGAGTAAGTGTTCTTAACTGTAAGTTAGAATGCAGAACAGTCTGTTGATGACAAAAATGCTAACCACTCATACAGTGACTCTTTGCTGCAGTCTTAACAATGATATAATTGGTGGGCAATAAACCAGCAAGGTGACATAGACAGAATCTAGTTCTAGTACCTTAATCTCTGGGCTTTAAAACAAAGCTCTAAATTCAAAATTCAAGACTCTCTCTTGGGGGTGGGGGGCGTTTCTAGACAGGATATCTCTGTATAACAGCCCTAGATGTCCTGGAACTCAAATCTGTAGACCAGGCTGGCCTCAAACTCACTGAGATCCACCTGCCTCTACCTCCCGAGTGTTGGGATCAAAGGTGTGCACCACCATGCCTGGCCAAAGCCAAGACTCTTAACCCAAAGCTAAGTCAATAAGAGTTCCTGGTTGTTTAAAACTAGTTTTAGTATGGGGTACTGCCATTTTTACCTCCAAGGTTTATGTGGGAAGTAATTACCAAGGCTGGAGAGATGACTCAGGGTTACAGTACTAAGAGCCTTTAGGAGATATGATTAGTACCTTATAAAAGGGCCGAAGGGGTTGAGCCGGAAGTCCCACTTTGCCTTTCTGTCTCTTTTACTATGTGGGAACATAGCGAGAAGGAGCCACCTGGAAGCAGAGCTCAGGCTCTTACCAAACACTCAAACTAACTGCACCCTGACCTCAGACTCCCGAGTCTTCAGAAAAGTCAGCTCTAAATCTGCTGCTTATAAATCGCTCATGCCAGGTGTTTTGTGAGAATGACATGAAAAGACCAAGATGAGTCCTGAAAGGAAAGCGACAGCTTACCTAATTTGTGTGATACTGAGGTCAAGACAAATGTGAGTTAGAATGAGTGTCAGGATTAAAATGGCAGAGGTTGGGAACACTAGAGATAAGAAATGAAAGGGCTTGCAGCTGGGTATGAGATAGCCAAGCTGACCAGATAAGAGGAGGGACAGGGTCTAGAAAAAAACAATGGAGTTGGTCTTGGCAGGCTCCACCTGGCTCCCACCAAGCCCCCTGCCACCACCACCCTGAGAACACACCCAAGGCACTGTTGCCCTTTTATCTCTTCTTGCATTTAATTTCAACAAACTAAATTGTAAGAATGGCTTTTAATAAAGCCCTGGCTACTAAATTCCTGCTCCTACCAGTGTCTTAAGGGGATGGGGCTTTAAGTTAATCTATGACCTGCATACGTGACTTAGTATGGTAAACGTCAGAGAGTTACTAGGAAGGAGACTATGGCTGATTAATGTGTGACTATAATTCAAGCTGACTCCAACCTCAGGCAGCAGGAGCTGGCCTTGCTGTGCTTGGTGGTAGCACCATGGACAAGAGACTGGGACTGCTTACCTTCAGTGTTCTCTGCTTCCAATCTGCAGGACCTAGACGTTCTAACACCCTCCTTATAACTAGCCATAAGCAAATCTGTAGTATCTATGCTAAGACGCTGACAGTCTTTTGTGGAAAGACTGGGTTGTGGTAAGATAAATATTACTTTGGACATAAGCATTCAAGGAGTGTATGTTCTTTCTCAGAGGTTGATATTAGTTATTATCTAATACATGGATATATGTTATAAAATTTCAGATACTCTACGTTCAGTTTACTAGGCCATACAGGACTTTCTTTTTTTCTGAAAAGGGGCAGAAAGAAATTATTTAAGCTTATTCAGCCATTGCATGTCTGCAATTACTCAACCCCACCTTTTAGTGTGATAGAGAAAATGGAAATGGGAGTGCATGGCTAGACTCTAGTAACATTTTATAAGAGAGAATATAGTCATTAGCAAGGAGAATTTGGTCAGAGCTCATCTACCTCTATAGCATAAAGCAAGGGAATCACATCATTTTACAAAGGCAGCCTCGTAGAAGCTGTTACTATGCCTACCTGTTTTCTCTATAAATCTCCTAGAGTCTGCTAACACACTCACCTAAATTCTTTCCTTATGAATAATTTACCAGTGTGTTCATAGATAATAGCCATAAGTCTACAGTTCTGAGGTCCCTGGTAGAACATTTTTCTATTCTGATGAAGTAGTTCTTCGAAGGATGTTAAAACCTGGCAGTGCTGGACACAGTGCATTTTAAAAATCCCCAAAGCAACATTATGGCACCAAAGAATCTCTCCTCCCACACCAGCAACACTAGCTCCTTGTAAGTTCTGGATAAAGAGAAACTACTAGCCATGTACTGAAGTTCAAGGGATTAGTTGGCAGTACTGTCTTCCCAAGTTTACCCTTGTTGAATACTTATGGTATTATAAAGCCACAATAGGATATTTTTATGTGTACAATACGTACACACTACTGACGATTTTGAGAGGAAATTTAAAGCTGATTGTTCTCAATGCTTTGGCAGGCAAAACTGGGAATGCAAGATAAATTTATTTCCTTAGCATTAGATTATGTGACATCTTTGTTAAGGTGGAAGTCGCTGACTGTTCTTGTCTGTGCAGCGTATGTGTATGTACATGTTCATGTGTGTTGCACACACGCATGCGGAGGCCAGCAGTTGAAGTCAGGTATCTTCCCTCTACCTTACTTTTTGAGACAGGGTCTCTCACTGGACTAGTTGGCCAGCAAGGCCCCTGGGGATTCTGCTGTTCCTACCTTCCCAGTGTTGGGAATTCTACTGTGGCAGAGTGCCTGGTTTTGGTGTTTTACAAAGGTGTTGGAGATGGAACTCAGGTCTTCATGCTCACAAGATCAGCACTTTAGGGACCAGTCATCTCTCCACCTCTGGCTTTCGGGGTCGTGAAAGCCTATTTACGTATCTAACTGGAGACCCTCCCTCCACCTGCCTCACTCTCCTGAGTCCGGGGATTACAGGTGTACCCCAAGTCTATCTGGCAGTAGTTGTTTCTAAGGCATATAAATTTAATTCACAAGGGTCATATGACTTACTGAAAAGTTTTGTTGAAAACAAACAACAAAACCCAAAATAAATAATGAACAAACAAAATCGTTTTGCCTGCTACTCTGCATGCCAGTTCTTTGTCATATCTGAAGGCACCGAAAAGGAAAAAGGCACTCGGATCTACTTAGCAATACACACGGCCCTGCCAAAGGATCACCACAGTTAGGTTTTGGATAAGCTGGCTAATAACTGATTGACGATAGGCGGAGTTTCCAACTCGGTGGTTCTGTTTCCATTTGTGAGGCGAGGAGCAGGCATTTGTCTATCTGCCCCGGAGCTCCAGTATTGCAAGACAGCCAACACACCATGCCATCCACTATCAGGGCACTCGTTCACGGGCTGGGGAAATGGCTTGGCAGAACAGTGATCTCACTGCACCTACCAAGCGCTGGGATGGATCTCCAGAACGTGTACAAACACAAGTGAGCAATACCCATACCACCGGTGTGGTAGGAACAGCAGGGGCTGTAGTCCGAGACACCAGGAGGCTTCCGCTCTCTCTAGCTCTTTCTCACAGGACACTTCTGTTCTTATCCCAACAGTCCTCTCATCCCGGCTTCGGGTGCTGATCTGCAGTCACCCTCCCTGCCTTTTTCTAGAGACTCGGGCAGACCCAGACTTCCTCAGCCCCGCGGACTCCCCGCACTCGACCCACTCGAGAGACACGAGCCACTCTGGGACAGTCACTCTGACCTAGAGCTTGGCTCTCCCCACATCCCAAAGACCCCTCCGTAGGGACAGCCGGTTGACCGCAAGCTCAACCCTTCCCGCCTCGCCTGGGTTCCCTCTCAGGCTGTCCCAGGGTGAGTTTGTCAGGAGCGAGAACGTGCCGTACCTCAGCAGGCCAATCCTTGGGAAAAAAAAAACCCGTTCGGGAGGCGAAGATCCCTTTGCAGACCTCGCAGTTGTCGGCCGTCGGGCGACTTGTCCCCTAAACAGGAAGAGGCAACGACTTAAGCCGCGGGGGCTGGCGGGGGATGGAGTCCTAGGCGCACACAGCCCGCCGCCTCTGTCAAAGCGCCGCTATCCAGAACTACAACTCCCAAAGGGCTCTGCAGCAGCAAGCGAGCCTCCGCAAACCCCGCCCTCTTGCTTCGGAGGCGGGGTCGCTGAGCAGGTGCGCGCCTCTCTGTTAGGCTGCATCCTCTTCTCCTGAAGAACCTGGGAAGACTGTAGAAGCGATCTCCTGAGGAGATTTACAGTATCACAGGCCACGTGAGGAAAAGATGATGTGACTGACGTACCTAGTGACTTTCTTCTCAGACTCTCCTGCCTCCTGTGATGGTCTGAAGTCACGCGCTTGGGCGCTGTGGATTCTGAGGGAAGCTGGGGTGGGGTTGGGTAGCGGGGAGGGCGTGGCTAGATTGTAGACTAAAAGAAGCTTTCGGAGAATATTGACTCCCTGCTTCCCAGTTTTCCCCAAACCGACGCAAATAAACACTACAGTCTGCGTAAAGTATTTTGGTAAGGAAGTCAAACTCATGCTGAGTCCCTAAAACCCACATGGCGTGCTTGCCCAAGCCAGGGCTCTGTAAAGAAAGGTAGCATTAGAAAGCAATGTACTGCAATGTGATCAAGACCCCAAGACTTAAATTTATCAAATAGTAATGAATTCCAAGAATTTTACATTTATCTCTTTTTTATGTCTTTTGCAATTGCCCAATTTATTTTACAGAGAAACAGTCCTAGAAAAGTTAAGTGACATAGCAAGACCAAAACTTTAAAGTGGCGAAAATCTGGAACACAAACTCCTCTCTCAAACGCCCCTAAATACCCATTCTGATGCTGGGGGCTTGACAATTACAAGTAGGTGACTTAGTGAATGTTGCCTTTAAGGGGGATATAAGCTATTTCATTATAATGTTCGTGTTCTAAAAGGCTTACCAGGTACTCTTTGGCTGTACTTTCAAATGAGCAATGCATTGATTTGTGGGCTTCTCTGACAGGAACATTTTCTCCTTTCTCCAAATTCCAATATGAGAAAACAATTTTAGGCAAGGTTGAAAAGTAAATAAACACCTTACAACGGCCAGAAAAAAGTATAACAACCAAATTGCTGCAATTGGTAAGAAAGCTCTGGTCATACCAGGCAGTATTGGCACACACCTTTAATCCCAGTACTCCAGAGAGAGAGAGATAGGCAGACCGCTGAGTTTGAGGCCAGCTTGGTCTACAGAGATAGTTCCAGGATGGCCAGGGCTTCACAGAGAAATCTTATTTTCAAAAACTCAAAAAGAAAAGAAAAGAAGGAAGGAAGGAAAGAAAGAGAAGAAGGAAGGAAGAAAGAAAGAAAGGAAGGAAGAAAGAAAGAAAGAAAGAAAGAAAGAAAGAAAGAAAGAAAGAAAGAAAAGAAAGCATCTGGTCATGTCCCACTTTTCAGATGGGGATGATCTTGAAGATAGCAGCCCATCCTCTTGGTACAGCTCACTAACACCACCAAAGGGACCAACAGAGACCTTACTCTGAAGAAACTGTAACTGAGTGTTCTGCCTAGTGGATTCTTAAAGGCTCAGCCCAAAGTTTTCCCTTGGCTTCATGGGCCTCATCTTGGCTTCCAGAGCAGGACCTGTCCAAAGTACTTGAACACGTAGCCATAACTACAGAAGTAAGGTCTAAGTCCAAGCAAGAAATAAACAGACTAGAATTTTGCCATGTTTCCCACTGAGAAACTCTTAATTAGTACATTCATTTACTATAGAATAGGATTTAAAAATTACTCAGGATAAAAGGATAAAGGTAGGCCAGCAACTGAAAACAATTTTTTTTTGAGACAGGTTTTCTCTGAGTAACAGCCCTGGCTTCCCTGGAACTCTCTTTGTAGACCAGGATGGCCTCAAACCCACAGAGATCCGCGTGCTTCTGTCTCCTGAGTACTGTGATGACAGGCATGTGCCACCACTGCCCAGCATGAACAAATCCTAAGACACACTGTCTTAGTGTAGCAGAATTCCTCCTGGCCTGGCACCAAAGAGTTAGAAACTAGCCCTAACACTACCCCCACCCCTGCTGGCCTAGCCCTGGTGTTAGCACCTAGCCCAAATCCATCCTTTATTGTACAGATACCTTTTATTGCCCTATGTGAATCTCTGACAGGACATTGTCTCAGAGTTTCACAAGAATACAAAACCTATGCAAAACTCAGCTGGGAGGGAACCCCTGAAAACCACTGTACACCCCTCCATCAAGACTTTGTGCTTGGCACTGGATTTTTGGAAGCTTCATTCAGATGGTTTGAACATATGAAGATCAACTAGCATAATTGTAAGTATGGAAAAATAAAAATGCCCTGGGCAAAGTGAAGGTGCTTCGGTTTATAGAGGCTGAGGAACCCTGCAGCCTCAAAAGGCTAAATTCGTTCTCAAGGGTCTGTGAGCTTTCTTTCAATGGACACACGTGAATTGTGATAGTCTTGGTCTAGTGCTGTGACAAAACACTATGACCAAAAATCAAGTTGGGAAGAAAAGGATCTATTTGGTTTTCACTTCCATGTCTGTGTTCATCATCTACGGAAGTGAGAACAGGAATCTGGAGGCAGGAGCTGATGCAGAGGTGCTGCTTACCGACTTGCTCAACCTACTTTCTTATAGAACCCAGGACCACCAGCCCAGGACTGGACCCACCCACAATGGATTGGCCATACCCCATCAATCACTAATAAAGAAGAGGCCCTACACACCACATACACCAGCACACTCACTAATATTTAATGACTAGGACGAGAAGGAGACATCTAAAGAAAAGTTTGATAATGATTTGGTCATAGAGGCAGACAAGAACAGCCAGGAAAAGCGAGGGAGGGCAGTACATTTTTACAGGACTGTTTGGTTTTTATTTATTTTTCTGTCTTTTAGGTAAGGTTTACTCTGGAGTGCTAGCCACTTAGACCTTGAGGTAATCTCTGGCAGATAATCAGTGATTGTCACCTGAGAGTTATGAGGTTGCTCTTTCTTGGGAAATTTCAGAACCTTAGCATGACCTCAGTCATAAGACATTCCTGGCAAACACAGAATGACTGTGTTTGCTTAGGTAAGGACAACTTCTAGATCAGAGAAGAGACTTTGGCATGCAGGGATTGACTTGCTAAAAGGCCTTTTGTTCTGTAACAATCAATAAAAGTGCTCTTGCGAAGCTGCTAGGCAGTCAGTTCATCAGAGGCTGATCTATCCTGCTGCTGAGCTTGTTACATCCTTTAGTGTCTTTCTTCCTCCGATGTTCCTTCACAATTCACAACAACTACAAAGGTCTCACTTTGTATCCCACGTTGACCCAGAACTTGCTCTGTGACCCAGGATGGCACAGTCCTCTTGGTTCTCCTTCTGAATGAATGTTGTAGTACAGTATGAATCACCACACTTAGTTTTTCATCTGTTGTAGTGGAAAGTTTTAGCTATATACAGAAGTAGGAAGTATGGTAAACCTCTGTGTTTCTCTTCCAAAAAAACAATCAGTACAGAACCAAGTCTCATCTCATCTATAACCACATCTTAGTATTTTTGTAATTTTGCTACTGTTATGAATTGTAAGCATCTGTGTTTTCCAGTGGTCTTAGGTGACCCTTGTGAAACGATCATTTGACCTCCCCAGGGGTCGAACCCCACAGATTGAGAACCCCTGCCTTAGGGACTATTAAGGCTGGCACTAAGCTTTAAGGCAGAGTGCTTGCTTTCATGTTACCCAATAGGCGGAGTCCTGTTTCCTATTCTATAAGCCCAGGTTGTGAGGGAAGACTCCTAACCGCAGTCTTGGCCATCTGACTATCACAGGTCCAGCAGCAGCATCTTCAGGTTCAGGCCTGGATCACAGGATGCCCAGGGTTCCACCAGCACTGAGATCACTGATAGGTTTATACTGTTTCAAGTGCAGAGACTTAAATTTAATCCCCTAAAACCATATTTCAAACAAAGTCCAGGTTCATAATGATGTATGGCAAAATTACAATTATGAAGTAGCAATGAGAATATTTTCATGGTTGGGAGCACCACAACGTAAAGAGCTCTATTAAAGGGTCATTAGGAAGGTTGAGAACCACTGCCCTAAGGGACTGTTGCCACCACCGATTCCCAACCTTCAGCTGCACAAGTATCCTGGGCCAGTATTCACAGATGGAGCTCAAGACCTTGACTGGTGGCACAGACTTGCCTTACTGTCAGGTCTGGCATGGTCCTGGATATACGCTGAATCTATGTAGTACACCATACCTGTGAAATCTAGCTATGACATGGGTTAATGTCGCCTTGGATGGCCAAAGGACTGCTCTCCTCAACACCGTCCAAAGCTTGGGTATCACCACATGTACTCAGACTATTCATCAGGGTGGGTGGGGTAAAAACACAGGGTTCTGTCTTAGGACTTAATGCTGGGCTTCTGAAACTCAACACTGGGCAAGCAGAACCCAACAGTCCCCATCTCGAGTCCTGCATGGAGGTAGGGTTTCTGAAGAGTTCCAGCACCAGGGAAGACTTGCTGTCCTAGTCTAGCAAGCTCCTGCTTCAGTTGGGGCTGAGTTCCCAAGAGCATTCAGCAGCCTATTGAGTACAGGACTTTGTCTCTCCTCTCTCTCTCTCCTCAGGGCTCTGTTGGTCCTGGAGTATTGTGGGCTCAGCATGGTGGCATTTATAGCTACAGTTCTGGAGTACTGTGCCTGGGAGCACAGTAGTGGACTACCAACCCAGGGCTTGTCCCTCGGGTGATTCTCTCTAGAGCTTCACAGAATTCTACAGTTCATGACCACAGGCTGACGGCTTTGGAAGGCTCATTATAAGCCCATGCAAGCCCCAGGAAAAGGTTTGTGTGGATGAGCTACCTTTGTAAGAGCTCCCTAACTGAGTCTAAAAAACTCACCAGCTGAGAGGTTAGGCTAACCCCAAACTTGAATTGCTTTCTAGTAATGCAACAGGCAACTTGAACTTTGGTGCCATCTAGTGATAGAACTATAGGCTGAAAAAATAAGCATGCTGGCTTGAATTTCTGAAATCAAACAAAACCTGTAAAACACGCCAAATTATGAAGACTGGGATAAATACCCAATCCTTTCCTCAGATTATGTCATATATCAATCAATATCAAGGATGTTCAAGGAACTGTGTGATGTGGGAGTGTCATATATCAATCTGTTGATTTCATTGGTTAAGTTATAATAAACCAACTGCTTGGCCTCAGCTTAGAACATAGATGGGAGGAGTAAACAGAATAGAATTCTGGGCGGAAGAGGAAGTGAGGTCAGACTCTGCTCTGCTCCCGGAGAGACCGGACAGCTCTGCTCTCTGGAGCAGAGACACCATGATGGACAGAGGCTAGACCCTTCCCGGTAAGCGCACCTTGGGGTGCTTACACACATCATTAGAAATGGGCTAGTCCAGGTGCAAGAATTAGCCTGTAAGGGCTAGAGTTCATGGGCCAAGCAGTTCTTAAATGAATACAGTTTGTGTGTTGTTATTTCGGGCATAAGCTAGCCAAGCGGCCGGGGTGTTGGGGACGCAGCCCCGCCGCCGCTCCTATTTCAACAACTGTGGGCCTCATCTATCAGTAAAATAAAACATCAGAGTCTGTCCAGATAATAACCAGAGAAATGTATTATTACTTTTCTGTTGCTGCCATAAAACACCATGACCCCAAAGCTGACTTATGGAAGAAGGAGTTTAGTTTGGCTTATGGTTTCAGAGTGATAAGAGTCCATCATGGTAAGGAAGCATGGTGGCAAGCAGCAGGTGTAATGGCTGGAGCAGGCGGCTGAGAGCTCACACCCTCAACGGAAAGCATGAAACAGAAAGTGTGAACTGGGAGTCGGGTGAAGCTATGCATTCTCAAAGTCCACCCCCGACTAACATAAGGCTGCATTCCATAAACCTCCCTAAACAGCACAACCAATTAGGCTCCAAGTGTTCAAATAGCTGGGTCTCTGGGGGAACATTTCCCATCCAAATTGCCACAGATAATTAAAAGCAAACAAACCAATACTTTAATAGGTAACATTGAGAGAGATGTGGAGGCAATTTTTAAAAAAATGAAATCTTTGATCCTAAAGTTGCACTAAACAAAATGAAAATGCATTAAGAAAGCCTTGATAACAGAGTAAACCAAACAGAAGGAAGAATGGGTGAACTCCAAGGCAGGCTATTTGAAAATAACAGAAGAGTAAAAATGAAGAGGATGAAATACACTCATGATAACTCTGAGACAACATTAAAGGGCAAACAGTCAGGTTACTGGAGATCTGAAAGGAACCTGAGATTGATGCAGCCACACCCCAGTCAGGTTCCAGGTTTTCCAGAGGACTGTATCTCCTGTTTTCATGACATTGTGTGCTCTCATCTCCATGAATCTGGTAAACATTACACTCCGTAGCCCAGGATGACCTAGAACTCACTACATAGCCCAGATAACTCTTGGCCTAGAGGAACCCCTAATTTACTCTCTCATGCAGTGGAATTCTAACCACGTATTACCACACACGGCTAGAAATTTTATCTTTTAGAGCCTTGCTTGTATGGACAGCCTGCCCATCAAACCTTTTTTTGTTTTTTTTTTTTTTTTTTTTTTTTTTTTTTTTTTTTTTTTTTTTTTTTTTTTTTTTTTTTTTTTTTTNTTTTGAGACAGGGTTTCTCTGTGGCTTTGGAGCCTGTCCTGGAACTAGCTCTTGTAGACCAGGCTGGTCTCGAACTCACAGAGATCCGCCTGCCTCTGCCTCCCGAGTGCTGGGATTAAAGGCGTGCGCCACCATCGCCTGGCTGCCCATCAAACTCTTTATCATGTTTTGCTGACATGATTTCTGGAAGATACTGTACCCCTTGCACTTCCCTTTTGGGATCCTGCATGGTTCTAACATGTTTGGTGCTGATACAAACGTGTTGCTAGAAAACTTTAAAGCCAGCTCAAGCTGGAGTGCCTCTCTTTTACATCTATCATCTTGTATTGTACCTGACAGATATTTAGAAATTTCTTCAAAGCTTCAGAGAAAGGAAAATGATAAAACACACACACACACACACACACACACACACACACACACACACACGCCAAAAACAACAACAACAACAACAAACCCCTGAGAACTGTGTTTTACATACATTTCATTGTTAAGCTTTCTGGGAGAATTGGGAAAAGCATGGAAAGATTTTCCTTTTAAAGAGGTTAGGAATGAACAGAATTAGAATGTGTAGTTAATGAGCGCTTTAAATACTAAGTGCCCCTGGCAAGTGCCCTCATGGATGTGAATACATGAACCACAAATCTAGACTTTGGCAAACAAGCATTTCTTCCTCTTTTCTGCTCGAGGGACTGTTTTCTTCCTACAGACCGGCTTTCGTTACAACTCTCAATCTCATCCAAATCTTTTTTTTTTTTTAATGGGGAGGACAAAGAAAAGCATTGCTTCCACTCGGTTTTAGTAGAGGAGTGGGGCGTGTATTTGTCAAATATAGAGAGCACGTCAGACATTTAGAATCAGGAGGGCCAGGCCAGGAAGAGGAGACCTAAAGGGCAAGGAGATACAATTTTTAGTTTTTTTTTTTCTTTTTCTTTTTTCTTTATGATAAAAATGGAGCGGATGGAGCCAGGAAGGACGCAGCGGGGTACAGGCCCTAGGGCAACCTGCGTCTCCAGGCCTACCAGGCCGCAGAGCCCTGCCTCGGCCTCATCAAAGGCAGAGAACGTGCAAGGCCCCTCGGTGGGGGCGGGAACCCGCGTGGCGCGGGCGCTGATTGGCTGGCGGCCCCGTCGCCTGGTGCTATTTGTTGTCGGCCCACGCACTTGACGCAGTCGACGTCCAGGCGTCCGCACGTGCAGCCGTTTAAGTTGCGTCGGCAGCCGCGAGGAGCCCAGGAAGCCTGGAGCGGAGAGGTGAGTGAGCTGGTGGGCTTCGTCTGGCTCGGCCCTCGGCCATGGCCGCCCTAGCCGTGCCCGGGGGGCTGTGGGGGTCCGGGCTGGAGCCAGGGGCTCGGCACGGGGGCCTCCGTGGGCTGTGAGGCCGGCCTCTGAGGCCTTCCCCTTCGGACCAGCGGCTCCTTGCTGAGAGCTCGGAGCGGGTGTGAATACCTGGGGCCTGCAGGGGGGGGAGGCCTGAGGAACCTTCTGCTCGGTGCCCAAGCGGCCATTTTTCAGAAGAAACGGTGTTTGAACGCCCCCGGGGAAGCTCGACGCCCTGTGTCGAAGAGAGCGGGGCGCACCTTACGACAGTCCCGAGTTATCTCGGAGGGGACGCAAAGGGAAATATCTTGAATGTCTCAGACACTACCTGTCCACCTCATCTACAGCAAGCCCTTTGGGAATCCCTTGAGGGAGAACAAAGATTTTGGCCAAACCTAGGCGTTGCTGGGGACACGGGAATTGCGTGAATGATTCACCTAGCTTTGAAAGATAAAAATGCTGCCTATAAATACCACCTTATAGGCAAGAAAAGCTTTTGGGGGAGGGTGGTCACATTAGTCAGGTAGTTCTAAGATGCATAGGGGAAAAATAATTTACATGTATTATTTTGTAGTAGTGGTGGCCAACCCCACTGTCTTGTGCTTCACTTACTGTGTCTTATTCCTAAACCACAGCCTCATAATTAAAAATGAACAATTCTGATGTGACCATAGCCAAAAGTACATTTAAATTTTTTTTTAAAGGAACCTGTAGCTACCATGGGAGATGAAGATTGGGAAGCAGAAATTCTCAAACCTCAAGTGTCTTCCTATGTTCCTGTATTTGAAAAGGTAATAAAACTTACAGTGTAGAGTCATTAAATGTTGTGGGTTTTTATTAGTTTAAAATCAAATTGGTGAGGAAGTTCTAAATTATTCTAGTCTGTTTAGTATTTATCTGCATGTAATCTTTCTTAACTATTTAATGGAGAAAGCGAAAGCCAGGCTGGTCTTCAAATTGGATAACATCTATATAGTAATTTGATAATGACAAACAAAAGTATGGTAATACTGCCAGTGTCATTCAAATCTTAGTGCTTTAGAACTTTCAGGTGAACACAAACTTGTACAAATGTGTTGGAAAGTCTTGAAAGATAACTTGTGTAGAAAAATTGAAAGTAATGATTTGATTGGAAAGTAAGGCACTCAATGGGAATATATTAGACTAAAATATTAGATTGTTTTTTCTGAATGGCATTGGGGGTTAAAATTGTAACTCAAAAATGCTTTGGGGTCAGTTTTATGTGTGTGTGTATTCACATTTATAATTTATTATTATATTACTGGCATGTACTTTATAAGATACATTCTTATAAATAAGACACCAGACTGTGGTGTCGCATCTTTAATCCCAGCACTCAGGAGGCAGAGGCAGGTGGGTCTCTGTGAGTTCAAAGCCAGCCTGGTCTACACAGAGAAACCCTGTCTTGAAAAACCAGAAAAAAAAACCCACACATAGAAATCCTTTGCAGAAGTTCTCTCACATCTAGCATTTCCATTCTATATGTATGTCAGTTATGATTTTAAGTACTGTCTTTGTGATAATACTTATTTTATACAAAAATAAAATACTCGGTGTTTTGCTTTAGTTGGATTGATATGTGGGCTTTGAATTCAAATATCCCAAATAATAATCTGAATTTATAATTTCTTGGCTTGAAACTTATTTTAGCACTAGTATCTTAATAAATATATATATATACACATTACATATATATGTATGTACATACATGAGAGAGAGAGAGAGCTTTTGAGATAGGATTTCTATATGTAGGTCTTGGCTATCCTAGAACTTGCTCTGTAGACCATGCTAGCCTCAGACTCACAGAGATCTGCCTGCCTCTGCCTCCCAAATGATGGGATTAAAGGTGAATGCCACTACTGCCTGACTTAGTGTGTTATATTATTTATTTATTTTAAATAATTTACTTTTTTAAATGGACATTGGTGTTTTGCCTGCATGTGTCTCTGTGTGAGGGTGTTGGGTCACCTAGAACTGAAGTTACCGACAGTTATGAGCTTCCATGTGGGGATTGAACCTGGGTCCTCTGGAAGAGCACTCACGCTAACCTTCTGGCTTTTTAGATACCTATTAACAGTACCTGTAATGCATAACAGAGCCACTCAGAGCCCACAACCCCCTCCCCACTACCTTAAACTCCCAGGCTGTTCCACTTTACAGCTTCTCTCTTTATAACTGGCAAGGCTTTCACCCCTTTTTGCTATTCTTTCTGTTTCCAAGAGGTAGTCATGGCAACTTTGGATTGCCCCAAATGCCTCTGGCTATTTTCTCTCTAGCACCTGAGAGAGAAGCCACTCAGCAGTTTTATGTTTACAATAAACTTTCTTCCCACGGGAAGTGATACAGTTTGGTGGTTTCACTGTGCCCTTGCTTACACACACCTGGGAAGCTGAGTTAGGAGGGCTACCAGGTCATAATCAATACATGCCATAATATATAGATCTGTCTCAAAAAAACCAAAGTTATTCAGAGGTAAAAGCCCTCTGAAGTTAGGCTGCACATTTGGTAGAGATACAAAGTAGTAACTTTTTTTTTGTTTGTTGGTTGGTTCTGGTTTTTTGAGGCAGGGTTTCTCTGTAGCTTTGGGATTTGTCCTAGAACTAGCTCCTGTAGACCAGGCTGGCCTCAAACTCACAGAGATCCGCCTGCCTCTGCCTCCCAAGTGTTGGGATTAAAGGTGTGTACCACCACTACCTGCCCAAAGTAGTTTTATAGCATATTCTCTTATTAAAAAGCATTTTCAGGTCAGAGGTCAATGTGGAAGTTGGGTTGTGAGTAACTTGAAGGAAATAAAGGATATGGCAGGGGCAGCAGCTGCAGATAAATGTTCTAAATGAGGCATTGCCTGGAGAAGATGAGGATGGTTATTTAAGCTAATTAGAGAGCTAAAAGAGTTTTCCTTTTAAAAAACTGAAAAATCAAACTTACGTAGTATTACAAAGGACGTCTGTCATTATTACCTACTGTACACATGTACCTATTTCATAATTTGCCTTGGAATTTGTAAGTTAAACACATAAATATTAAATTCCTTAGCTGAGGCATCATGTTGTAAAAACAGTGTTCAGTTACTTTAGTGCTTATTGGTTAGACACTTTAGACTAGTAAGTATTTTTTTCCCCTCTGACAAATAGCACCTTGTCCATTGATAAGACTGGTTGGATAATTCTTGCTTTGGTATTTGGTAACTATAGATTTGGGCTTTTTATTATAGCAGCTTACTAGGATATTTCAGTGACACTGTTGTGCTTTTGCTCTTAATGACAACTTTAGAAAATATCTGGATGATTGCTGAGCCACATAAAAGTTTTGAAAGTCATTTTAGTGTCTTTTGTGAGAGAAATTTTAGAAAAGTGCTACCTGAGGGTAGCCACCTTGGTGGTGCTTTCTTTCCAACACTGGCAGGCACTTACTTAAAAGAACTTACTTGAAGGAAGATTGTGACTTTAATGCAGCCATTTGACTACAGTAAGACCTGTACGTATAGGTTGCTTCATTCTTAAGTTATTCATGTTGGATGCTCATATATATGCATTCCAGAGCTTTAGTCTGAAAATTTTTTCTTATAGAAGCTTACATAAGAAAAAAAGGAGTGGGTTAATGATGAAAGGACATTATAGGTGTTAGAGGTGAGAAAAAGTTACTCAAATTGTCATTAACACAGAGAAACCTCAAGAAATACTGGAAGGTTCAAAGATTAACTTGGTATTTAGTTATTGATTTTTGTAACAAAAGTTGAATCTCCTAAGTCCACTGATTAGTATAATACTGCCACAGTAATATACATGCATCTGTAGCAGAACTTTTAGACTAGAAACCGGAGCAGTGAATAAGTGAGAGCATTGATAATCTTGAATTACTGCTTACTCAAGTTTAACTAAAATTACTCATGAATATTCTGACCCAATTAGCTGGTGATTCACAACTTCGTTGGAATGCAGCCACAGACTGCATACAGTTTTCAGTGCATATATGAGCATTATTTAAAATCAGTTCTTTAAGTTTAGATATATTATTTTAGTTTATTTTAATTATTTACAATGGAGTGCTTTTTAAAACCTTTTGAGACAGAATCTTACTATGTAGCCCAAGCTGGTCTCAATCTCATCATCTTCCTGTCTTAGCATCCTGAGTGCTATTCATGCCTAGTCACAGTAAAAGTTTTAAGTTATGTATCTTTACTGTGAAGCTGCCTTCTGATAGTGTCCTGTGTTCTACTTTAGCCTGTAGCATTGGTGAGTGTAGTGTGAAATACTGAACTCTGCAAACAGTATTGTGTGTTTTCTTTGGTTTATTTACTTAATAACAGTTTATACTTTGCAGGTATGTGGGTCAGCAGCTAGACAGTGAATGATTTAGACATTGTAGGTTTTAGTCTCAGCCACAGCTTGGCTATTGCAGCTGCTGATATATTCATAGGTTAGTGAAGCACTGTGCTCCAATAAAATCGTTTATAGAAATGGGTAGCCCATCAGATTTGGCCATGGCTGTACTTTATTATTTAATAATTTTAAGTGATAATTTCATATATTAGCCAGTGTTTTGCATGCAGTTATAAAATAGTGTCTTCTTGTCTGCCCTCCTTCCTCCCCTCCCTCCCTTCCTTTCAATTTTCGAGACAGGATTTCTCTGTGTAACTTTGGAGCCTGTTCGGGAACTTGGGAACTCGCTCTGTAGACCAGGCTGGCCTCAAACTCACAGAGATCCACCTCCCTCTGCCTCCCAAGTGCTGGGATTAAAGGAGTGTGCCGCCACCACCTGATAGTAGTGTCTTTTTCTGCAGTTTTGCTCTTCATGATTTCAGTTACCAGTAGATAACTGTGGTGTAAAAATGTTAAGTGGGAAATTTCAGAAGTAAATAATTGGTGTTTCAAATTGCATGTCATCCTGAGTAGCATGTTAAAACCTCTCATCATCCCCCTTTGTCTTGCCCAGAAAGTGAGTCCTCCCTTTGTCTGGTGTATCCATGCTGTATACACTACCTGTCTGACATTATGGATCTATGATCCATGATCACTTGGAGCAGCTCGTTCCCCTGACATATTGTCATAAAGTCACTAGTAGCTTAATCTTACATTATAATTCACTCACCTCACTCTATCTCATTAAATCATGTCACAGCACAAGTGGTGAATAGAGAGCAATAAGATTTTTTTCTTCATATCATACCAACCCTTCATCCACTGCCTTCATCCACTCTTCCTCCACCTCCATTCAGAAAGGGTAAGGTCTCCCTTGGGAATAAGCAGACCATCAAGATGAGGCAGGATCAAGTTCCTCCCCCTGCATCAAGACCTGAACAAGGCATCTTGCTACAAGGAATAGGTTCCAAAGAGCCAGTTCATGCATCAGGGACAGGTCCTGGTCCCACTGCTAGGACCCCATGGAAGACCAAGATACACAACTGTCACCCAGGTGCAGAGGGCCTAGGTTGGTCCCATGCCAGATTCCTAGGTGTCCGTCCAGAGTCCATGAGCTCTCACAAGCTCAGGTCAGCTGTCTGTTCATGATCTTGAACCCTCCATGCTCATATAATCCCTCCTCCCTCTCTTCAACTGGACTTCCAAAGCTCAGCCCAGTACTGGCTGGGGATCTCTGCAGCTGCTTCCATCAGGTACTGGATGAAGGCTCTATGATGACAATTAGGGTAGTCGGCAATCTACAACTGCAGGGGAAGGCCAGTTCAGGCACCCTCTTCACTATTGCTAGGAATCTTAGCTGGGGTCACCCTTGTGGATTCCTCGGAGTTTCCTGGCACCAGGTTTCTCCCTAACCCCATAATGGCCCACTCTGTCAAGATATCTCTTTCATTACTCTGTCTCTCTGTCGGCCTCCCAAGAATCCTGATTGCCCCCATCCCCTGTCCTCTCCCCCCACCCAGTTTACCCAAGACATCTCATCTGTATCCTCTTTAGGGAGAACCATGCATTCCTCTCAGGGGCCTCCTTGTTTCCTAGCTTCTGAACAGTTTTTTTTTTTTACAGTCTATTACCATAATTTATTTTTTTACTGTACCAAATTCATAAACCTTATCATAGGTATATATGTACAAGAAAAAGTATCTCATGTATTTTGTGTGTATGAGAGAGGGGGGAAGGGAGTGAGGTGAAGAGAGAAAGAGACAGTATATGAATAAATTGAGAAACTACTCATGGTTTCAGGCACTGAGGGTCTTAGAATGTATTTCTCATGAAAAAAGAAGGGACTCTAATTTTTATTTGTGAAATAGATGGCACATTCTTCTTATTCAGAGTTGATTGAAAACTTGGTTTTCTGTCTTACAGGACAAATATTCTTCTGGTGCAAATGGAGACACTTTTAACAGAACTTCGGCTTCATCAGGTATGTGTTAAGGCAAGACGACTTATTTTTAAGTTAAGGGTTTTGTATAATACTTAAGGATAAGTAGTAGATTGATAGGTATAGAGTATTTTTAAAATTTTTAGTGAGGATTAATTATAATTTAATATTTTAGATAGGAAAACTTATATCTAAAGAAAATACAGTATCAGAGACTATTACTTCAGTGAATTGCTGTAAAACTTTTTCAGCCTGAGGGTTGCATGTTTGGCTTCAGGTTGCTAAAGCATTGTCAGGTCTCCTGATATATGAGGGCAGCATAGATGGTAAGATTATTAAAGTAGGTTCAAATTCTGATGATTGGTCAAAAACCAACTGTTTAAGCCAGACATTGTCATGCCATCAAGAGCATGAGTTTCTTTGGCATCAGAAACTAATTTACCGAAGTTCCCAAGAGAATGAGAGATAAGTTTTAAAAGGATTGAAACCTATTTTGTGACTCCTAACTCCTTTCTCTGTATGAATTTGTATTTGGACTGCCCACCTTCCCTGCATGTGTACTACCATACGCTCTAGAATTAATGTGTATGGTAGCATGGTAGAAAGAGTACGACTTGGGTAAGAAATTAAATCGTGGCGGTAGTCTTTTGCTTTATTGAAACAGGCTAAAATGTGACTGCTGATATACAGTGAAAGATTTTTTATTATGGTAACATGTATATAACATTGACCATCTTCACCATTAATATTTTTATTTTTGTGTACATAAAGTATGTGCTATGACATGTGTGTAGAGACCAAAAGACAACTTTGTGGAGTTGATTATCCCTCCACTTTTAGGAGTTCAAACCTTGAGGGAATTGAACACAGATGATTAGGCCTGTACAGCAAGAACTTCCAGTTGTTGAATCATCTTGCCAGCCTTAATATTTGCCATTAAAAAGATTTATTATTTATGTACATGGGTGTTTTGCCAGCATATGTGTAAGTGCACCATGGACATACCTGGTGCCTGAAGAGGATAGAAGAAAGTGATAGATTCTCTGGAACTGGAGTTAGAGATTGTTGTTAGCTATCTTGTGTGTGCCAGGAACCAAACATGGCTTCTCTGCAAAGAGCAGTAAATGCTCTTAACTGCTGAGCCATTGTGCCAACCCCAAGACTCAGTGTTTTTTGTTTTGATTTGTTTTGTTTTATTTTGAATTTTATTTGTCCTGACCATTTTTAAGTGTGCAGTAGACTGGCATTAAACACACTTGCATTGCTACATCAACCATCTACCTTGATAAGTTTCATCTTTGCAAACTGAAATTCTGCTCCCATTAAAATAATAGCTCCTCACTCCTCCTGTTTCCAGCCCCTGGCAACCACACTACTGTACTTCCAGTGAGTCCAAGTCGTTGTCTATGCATTTGAGTTACTGCTCATTTTAAGGCAGACAAATGCAAGGCCTAGGGGAAAATCAGTTTATAATTTCTCCTGTTAAAAATTAGAGGATGAGGTCAAAGCATTTTATAGTCAAGAGAACTGTTTGCTCACTGGAACCTGGCATACAGTGAAGGAAAACAAAACTGCCAAGGTAGTTTGTAGAAAAGTGAGGGAGTACGAGACTCAGTCTGTGAGGTTAAAGCAAGTTTAATTCATATGTTCAAAGTAAATCTGTTGGCTAGAGCTTATGAAAACCTTGGCTGTTGTCAAGGCACTTCTTTCACAAACATTTAAATGTATTGGTTTAATATAGAATCCAATTTTCAAAAGCATATGGGATTATTATCTGCCTGAAACAAACAAAACAAGACTCATTTTCCTTCCTCCATATGAATGCTGAGATCTTTTAAAAGTATAAAAGATAGATGTGTAAATGTATACTTCCTGATATTTTCCCAGTGTAAACCTGGTTCTCAGAGATAGTTTCAGTAAAGGAATGAAATAGGCAGGCCTATATCATAGAACATAGTACTCTGTTGTCATAGAATTTTTAAAAAGTTAGATTGAAATGACTACCAACTAAGTGCCATAGCTCATTAATCTGTGGATGCTTAGGCTAAATAAAAGAAATCACAAGAGAAATAATTGTTTCTCTCTGAATAACAAATACCTTTTTGTAGTTTTCAAATTTTCAAAAAAGTACTTTAAAATATTACATTGATTGTGCTAGGGGGGCATATATACATGCTGCAACACAGGATTAGAGATGAGAGGACAGCTCCAGGAGTCAGGGTCTCTGCTTCCACCCTGTGGGTGCTGGCACTTGTACTCAGGTTGTCTTCTGTAAGTACCTTTTTTGATCCATTGTGTTAGTCCTATTTTATGATTAAAAATAGAGCTTTTTGGACCTAGAAAGTTTTATTTTCTCATTGCAGCATATTCTAGTCTAGTGAATGTAAACTGATACCTAAATAATTTTTATCAAAAATTTAAATGGTTAGAAAGGAAGAAACTAAATCAAAATATTAGCCCCAAATTTTGGCCTCCACTGATAGTGACTGTGATTCTTTTTAGATCTCTCTCTCTCTATTCTGACATAATTGTATCAAATTCTACTTTTATTTTATGGATGCATATTTATTACATTTTTATTTTTATTGAGACATAGACTTGCTTTTCTTTGCTTCTCTGTCCTTGCTTTCTATACTTTATTTTCATTTTGTTACGATTCTACTTGATCTGGCTATTTTTCATTTTTTCAGAAATGGGATCATATTATACTCTCTTGCTTTTACTTAATATAGTGTCCTGGTTAGTTTTTATTGTTGACTTGACACAGCCTGGAGTTGCTTAGGAAGAGATCCTTAATTGAAGAATTGCCTCGATCATATTGGCCTGCGGGCATGTCTGTGGGACATTTTCTTGACTGCTAATTAATATAGGAGGCCCCAGCTCACAGTGTCTGGTGCTGTCTCTAGGTAGGTGAGTGGGCCTGTCGAGAAGCTAGTGGAGCATAGGGTACTCTTCCGAAGAGCTACTTAGACAACTCATTTTTCAGTTAGGCTCTTTGTTATTTTTCTTCTTCGACTAAGCCTCATGCATCCTAAACAAGTATTCCACCATTGAATTGCATCCACAGTCCTATTTTAACTCTGTAATTTAATTTTGTGTTTAGAAAGTATCTCATAAGTTCCTAGTACTGGCCTAGAACTTACGTTATAGTTAAGATTGGTGTGAATTTGTTACCCTTCTGCCTTAGCCTCTCAGGTAGCTTGGCTCTTGGTATTTATTTATTTATTTATTTATTTATTTATTTATTTATTTATTAATAGATAAAATCCCTCTGTTATATGTGGCACATTGAAAAGGCTTTAAATTTTATATATTTGATATATATTTTTATTTGATTTGCTTTGAAATGTTATTTGCTTTAGAAATGGAAGATGGACCTTCTGGAAGAGATCATTTCATGAGATTTCCCTCTGGAAGAAATTTGGGAAACAGAGGTAAGTATAGTCGTCCTCTAATCTGAATTGTTGACTAAAGGCATAGGGACTTTGGCTGTTTAAAGAAAAGTTAAGTCTGCTATAACTTAGCGGATGGTAGGTTTTGTTGATATAATGAGTTGATTTTATTTAATGTGAGTGGTATGTGGGGGTGGGAGAGGGGCAGAGAAACAAAGACAGGCATGCATGCCCAGCTGGCTTTAAACATTATATAATATAATCCATGCTGGTCTTAAAACCACATTGCCCCAAAACTCTTCCTGTGTACTATATTACAGACATGTATTGAACTTGTGATCCTCCTTCCACAGCCTTCTAAGTGTTAGTAGTAGATGCGTGTGCTACCACACCAGGTGATGCCCATGTGCTTCAATGCTGTCTTAACTTCTTTGGGATGATGATAAGACAGTTAAATTGACTGCACAGACAGATTGTCCACAGTTGCTGCTTAATTTCAGACTTCTGTTTCTAGGAACTGATGTGAGAACATTGTTGTAAAACATTTGGAGGGTAGAGTAAAAGGGCCTACTTGAGTGTTAAGTTTTCTTAACAAAAACAATATGGGAGATATTTTAGTTAGCTTATCAGTGTTAAATTTAAGAAGTTATTTTTTTGCCAAGGTTGAATTTATTTCCTTATTTTTGAGACAGGGTCTCTTATTATATTTTTGGTTGTGAGCCTAGCCTTTAACGGCTGAGCCATCCCTCCAGGCCTTGAGATAGGGTCTCTTGTAGCCCAAACTGGCCTTGAATTTGCTGTGTAGCTAAGACTAGCCTAGAACTCCTGTCTCCATCTCCCAAATGATGCAATTGGAGGCATGCGTCACTGTGCCTGACCAGGTTGGATTTTAAAATTGTATGTTTAGAGCCATCAATACTTGGCATGTGTGGTGGGTCCTGCAATTCCAGTAGGATTTTGAGTTTAAGGCCACCCTGGACTGCACTTAAAATCCTGTCTCAAAACAAATAAACAAACAAAAAGCTAGAAACACTTGGGTTTGTAGATAGTAGTAGAGCAAAATGCTTTCATATTTTATAACTAAATTGATAGGTGCTGAAAACATTTTGAACTATATTTTATTATTTTCAATGGTGAAGATTATCATGTGGGCTGAATATAATGCCCATTCTATTGAAGTGAGGATTCAGTATATAGAAAATCATGATGTGAATTACTGATTAAAGGTAAAAGAATGAGTAAACCTTACATGTTTACCACTAGTGGATTTATTTATTTATTATTTTATTTATTTACATTTTGGAAATATAACTTGAGAATTAAATATACTTGCAAATATATTATTTTAAAGTCCCTTTTCTATTTTCCTACTATCTGTAAAAGTCATCTAATCCTAAAGACGCATTTCATCCCTATCTTTTTTTTTTTTTTTTTTTTTTTTTTTTTTTTTTTTTGT
>NW_026067959.1:2986628-3035476 GCF_014885135.2 Alexandromys fortis | reverse complement strand
TTTTTTTTTTTTTTTTTTTTTTTTTTTTTTTGGTTTTTTGAGACAGGGTTTCTCTGTGGCTTTGGAGCCTGTCCTGGAACTAGCTCTGTAGACCAAGCTGGTCATCCCTATCTTTTAATGACACCATTTTGCATGTTAAGAAGTTTAACTTTTCATAAAATTTTTCAGATATTGGCGAGTCTAGTAAAAGAGAGAACACACCTGCTGCTGGAGGATTCGGGAGAGGAAAGGGTTTTGGAAACAGAGGTAATTACTTGTAATACTTTACAACCATAATTGTAGTTGGCTCCAAGGTTTCCAGGTTTATTTTTTAGGAAAAAAACCCCAGAAAGTATGTGTCATGCTAGAAATTATGAGCCTCTCAAGAAAGTATTTTCATTTAGAGAAAGGATAAAAGCAACAGTTTATGCTGCTTTGGGTATATACAGTGTTCTGTCTTTTAAAAAACATTTATTTTATTATTATTTGTATGTTTATGTATGGAGGCACATGTACTATGTATATGTATGAGGGACAAAGAACAACTTCCAGGCATTGTTTCTCTCCATCCACCATGTGGACTCCAGGGATTGAACTCAGACCAGCAGGCTTTACAGCAAGCACTCTTATCCCTGTTGCACCATATTTTTGGTACTCCATTTTGCCTTTTCCTCTTGCTTTAATATCATTGATTCACTCTATATATGAGCCCCAATTCTTCCCTTCTGTATTACTCAGGGATCTAAGTTCCCTGTGGAGACTTGTTTATACCTCCGTAGGGGAATGTGTATTCATCTGTAGCTGAGCACAGGAAGACCAATAATGTTTAGGTGGGAGAGCGTCCCAGTTTTTTCAGAAACTCAACATTGATTTTTCCTTGGGACAGGAATGACAGGAGCAAGCAGCAACTGAGGGAGGTAGAATACTGTCAATTTCTTTGACTATATTCTTTGAATATAGCAACTTTGAAGATTACAAATATTTATGTGACATTGATAATTTAAAGCTTAGTTTTTTGTAGAAATAATAATTTTTAAGGATTACATTTACATTTTGAAAGAAAATACCTGCTGAAGAATTTTGGTCAATCATACAGTGAAGCTGTTGGATATTTGCTTTTATAGGAGAATTACATATTAAATTTCCATGGCATTTTATTGCTGGAAGAGCCCTTAAATTTGGTTAAATCTGAGGATGTTAAGTGATTTGAGATAACACATATATATCATGTGTATAAATTGAACAACTATCCAAATAATTGCTTATTTCTTATGTTAAAGAAGCCTAATTATAACTGAGTACTTTATAATGTAGTTAAGACAATGATTGATAGGTATCCATATTGACATTTAACTCATAAACTCAAGTGATAGTCTATAATCAGCTTCTAAGTAGCTAGGGCTATAGGCTTGCACCACCATCCCTAACTCCTTGAGTATTTTTACACTAAAGACCATTTTATTAAGTAAGAGTCAACAATTTTTTAAGAGACAGATCTCTCACTGAACCTAGAGCTCACTGATTTGGCTAGACTGCCTGGCCAACAAGCCCCGGGGATCCTGAGTTTTTGCTTCCTCAGGACAAGAAAAACCATGTGGTTTTACACTGTTTTCATTTTCAATTTATGTGCTAGCCACCTTGAAATTGTTCTGAGCAGTTTGTAGTCCAAAGTTAATCTTTAGATGGTATTTTTCAGCTTAGTGGTGTTATCATAATGCTGGAGGAATCATTACAGGGCCCCATCCTCCTTATGGAAACTTCAAAGGTCATGGTTCACTGCAGAAAACTGATATTCAAACCCGAAATCATGTACAAGAAGATAAATGAAACCTTTTTCTAGAATTAGTTAATACTCTATATGACCATTAATATCATGACAAAAACTATATATATATAATACCTTAACTAACTTAACTAGTTAAGGATTCAATTTAAAACCAAAGGATTGTGAGATTAGTGGCAATAATAGTCCTTAAATTTTTGTTTTTCTTCTGTCCCATATTAGGTGGCTCTTCTTACATGAAACAGAGATTTTAGATTTCACTTTTAATACACATGCTTGCATTTAGAGAAAGAGAGAGCCACATTCCAACTCCAAAGCCAGCTTTGATTTTTTAATTAGACTGGAACTACAAAAAGACTATTTGCATTATATGTCTTTAGAGAACAGCAGAAACATTTGGGAAGATATATAAAATTTTATCCTGTTGGAAATGAGATATACCAATAGGCCAATTTACTCTTTTTCTTGAGACATTTTTTTTTTCCTGGATGATTTGTCCTTCTCAGATGTCTCGTTTGTCAGTGGTCTTCAGATTCCTTAGCTGGATACCTTTATTCTTTTGAAAAGATAGAACCAAAACCCTTCCCCAACCCTAATTTGGGGGATATTATCCTTTGGCCGGTTATATCTGATCAAATGGAAAGCATTTGTTAGTTATATAGGTTAGTTTAGTTTAAACAGCTATGCTCTTTGATGAACTGTCATCTCTTCTAAGTAAGACGTGCATTGTTCAAATCAAATCTTTATCAATTTTGGTGGTATTCATAGCTTTTCTTCTCCTGTGTAAACAAAAGCAAAACCCTATATTTTTAATGTGGGGGAAAACTCTCTTTTAACTAATTTCTCCCTTTAAGAATTCCCAATTTTCTTAAGAAATCTACTGATGTTGATGAAGATGTGAGGCTGATTGCTGCTGCATAGAATAGTAAAGGCCTGAGTGATTTCAAGGCAGCTGCCTAATTTGGCAGCAGTCTGAAAAGGGGGTTCAGGGAGAGAGCCTGCAACCCATATTGGAGGGAGAGAGAGTGAGAGGGGAGAGAGGGGAAAGAGAGATGGGAGAGATGGATGGATGGACTGATGGAAGGAGGGAGGAGCTCAGGCTTTCTGAAAAAAAAAAAAAAAAAAAAAAACACCAGGGTATTATTGTTGGGAAAAAGCATGTGTGAAAGTTGCTGCCTGAAGGCAGAACCAGCCAGTCTAGAGTGGGTGAGTCCTGTGGCATTTGGAGCCCAGGTGCTTCTGGAGTTTGGCTGGCAGCTGGGGACTGTTTCAGAGAGGTTAAACAGGAAAAATCCCAAACTCACTCAAAGGTTTGAGGGGAAAAAAGAAAACCTAGCCCAGTGGGGCTCAAACCCTATGTGCAGCTCCAGCCTGTGCCAGTGGCTAACGAGCCACAAATGGCTTTTTTTGTGAATCTGTACTTTGAACATTGGGCGCCAATTGTAGTATGAATAATAAAATCTCAGAGACAGATATTGGGGTTCAACTTAAAGATCAGAAAAGCAAAGCAGCCAAGCTACTAGAGAGCTCTTACCACTGTGAAATCTTCAGCTGAAAGAGAGTGAGTTCCAGTGTCCTCCTGCCTTACATTCCTCTCTAGTGCTGGGATTGCAGGCATGCACCACCACCACCCAACCACTATGGCTATCTAGTGTGGCTGCTGGGAGTAACGGTGTGTGCCACCACTGCAGGGCCTGAATGGCTGACTAGTGTGGCTGTTTTGTGTTCTGATCTTCAGACAAGCTTTATTAAAATACAAATGAAATTTCACTACACTGCAGCTATATATGTAGCTGTATATAGTTTATCTCATTTGGAGGGGTTATCATAATTAGTTGTCCCTGAAAGATTTTTAAAACAGATTTTATATGTTTCTGTACATATGCCATGGAGTGGGTGTTAGATCTCTTGGAGCTGAAATTATAGTGAGTCACCTGATGTGAGTGCTTGGTCCGAATCCCTGCCCTTACAATACAACTGTAGGCACTCTCAGCTGCTGAGCCATCTCTCCAATCCTGAAAAACATTTTTAAGCTGTAAAAGTAAAAGAAATTCTTTCAGAAATTTGAAGTTTCCTTTTATATAATTTATAGGTTTTTTAAATAACAAGTTTGAAGAAGGAGATAGCTCTGGTTTCTGGAAAGGTAAGTTGTGTTTTCTGGAAACTTTAAAAACTATAATGTCAGAAACAGGCTAGAGAGATTCAGTGCCAGGTGCATAAGTTGTTTATGACATCATTTTTATACCATGCAATTATTAGGTTGTAACTGTTTAATTTTATTCGATTTTCATTTGTGCTTTGCTTTATCTCCTATATCTACAAAGATCACTTCTTATTTTAAACTTATTTCTAAATGGCTAGATTTACAAGAAATTAGAAAAATAGTATAGAATTCATTTTTATCCAAGTTCTTCTAATGCCATTATTTTAATTTACTTCTTTTTTCCCCTGAGACAGGGTTTTTCTATGTAACTTAGGAACCTGTCCTGGAAGTAGCTCTTGTAGACCAAGCTGGCCCTTGAGCTAATAGAGATTTGTCTGCCTCTGCCTCCTGAGTCGTAGGCATGCACCACCACCTAGCTTCTATTTTACTTCTTAAAATGATCAAAGTAAATACAGGTTGATTTTAGGGGAATAATTGATGAAAGATAATGTAAGACCCCATTCTCCTTTGCCAGGTCCTAAAGTGATCTATAGGATTATTTTTGTCAAAGGCAGATATGTTAGCTCTCACCTTATTATCTCAGTCAGTTTTCATTCTTTTTTTTTCTTTTTTTTTTTGATTTTTCGAGACAGGATTTCTCTGTAGCTTTTTGGTTCCTGTCCTGGAACTAGCTCTTGTAGACCAGGCTGGCCTCAAACTCACAGAGATCTGCCTGCCTCTGCCTCCCGAGTGCTGGGATTAAAGGCATGCGCCACCACCGCCCGGCCTCAGTTTTCATTCTTAAAAGCCCTTTTCCACTTACTTTTCTTAAATCTTCTTTTCAAGAAAGTTGTCCCAGGTGACTCTTTAAAAGAATATAAGCTTGCTGGGTGTAGTAGTGCATGCCTTTAATCCTAGCACTTGGGAGGCAGAGGCAGGTGGATCTCAGTGAGTTCAAGGCCAACCTGGTCTAAAAATTGAGTCCCAGGACAGCCAGGGTTGTAATACAGAAAAATCTTGTCTTCAAACACATACATATGCTCCAAATAGTCAAGGAAAGGCCTTCAGCTAGGTGTCAGGATCATGTTTAAAAAGTATAAACAAAGCAGTAACTAGATGAGTAATTTTGTGCATGAGTTTAGATGATAGCCTGTAAACTGGTTGCTTGACGTCCTTGCCATTTGTTTAAAGTTCTTGAATACTGGGCGTCAATGACATGGGAAAAATACTTTGAAATTCTCTGTGTATTTCCAAATATGCTTTTGCTAGAATTTGAAGATCTTAGAGTTGTATTAATAAACATAAAACTTTTAAAATTTGAAAAATTGTTCATTCCTTATCACTCTGTACTTGGAGAATAAACTGAGAGTGGAGCTTAAGCATCTGTTTTCACCCTGTTCACTTGGGTGTTCTTCAGTGTTGGGATTGATTCTTAGACCACTGTCCAGAAAAACTCTGGAAGTGTACTTGTACTGTCACTAAAACAGAAAATCCATTGAGTAATTGAGTACTTAATTAGGAAAAATGAGGAAACGTTTGCATGGATTTAAGAAAGCACCACTATCTAGCATTGTTAAGAATGATAATTACAGAGAAAGAAATGGAACAGTCATATGTCTCTATAGCCTATGAATTGCTTTTCAGAACCATTTGATTACTTGTCTAAGTTTTTCTTTTTGTCTAGGATAATAACAGGGACCAAATAGTTGGTGCTCAATCGTAGACTTAACATTAAATACTGGCATACATAGATGTTCTGTATAGGGAATTTAAGCAATGTCTTTGTTTCTAGTGAAATATTTTAAGTATCACAATGTTCAATTTCAACTTGAAAAATATTCCTATTAAGTTCTATTCTGTACTTTAGCAGTTATGCCTTTAAAGTTACCTAGATGCTATTCACATGTTGTATTTCTATTCAAGAGTCCAGTAATGACTGTGAAGACAATCAAACTCGGAACAGGGGGTTTTCCAAGAGAGGTGGTAAGGACAATGCTTTGAACAATTTGTCTGTAAGACAAAACTAAACTGACAAAACTAACTTTAGAAAGTCTGAAAGAAATGAAAGCCTTTAAGAAAAATACGCTGGTGTACACTCCCAGGACCGCGACGGGTGCACCCACACACTGAGACGATGGGGATGTTCTATCGGGAACTCACCAAGGCCAGCTGGCCTGGGTCTGAAAAAGCCTGGGATAAAACCAGTCTCGCTGAACATAGCGGACAATGAGGACTACTGAGACCTCAAGAACAATGGCAATGGGTTTTTGATCCTACTGCACGTATTGGCTTTGTGGGAGCCTAGGCAGTTTGGATGCTCACCTTACTAGACCTGGATGGAGGTGGGTGGTCCTTGGACTTCCCACAGGGCAGGGAACCCTGATTGCTCTTTGGGCTGAGGAGGGAGGGGGACTTGATTGGGGGAGGGGGAGGGAGGCGGCGGTGGGGAAGAGACAAATCTTTAATAAATAAATAAATAAATTTGGGAGAGGGAAGAAATTGCAGATTAATTTTTGTTCAAATCTCAAGATAGTCCATCATTCTTTGTTTATTCTGCCTCTAATGAATTGGAGGGGAGATGGTATAACAGTTATCTTTTATATGTTTTGAATATATGGGAGACATGTTAAAACAGCAGCAGCAGTACCTTCAGAAAACTGGAGTGAGCTTCTAATAGAGTACTCATTCAAGTACTCACCTATGTGTGTCTGTGATAATACAGAACTCCATGATGGTATGACTTGGGAGCATCTTTCATTTTACCTTAAGATAGTGGACTGAGCAACAGGCGCTCTCCCCCTTGCCAGAGAAGCTGTCAGTAAGTTTCAGATTGAAAAAAAGGCTATCTCCTAAATTAAGCCTTATGATAATTTTTTGAAGATGTGATAGTGAAGTAAAAAGCAAAATTTAGTACATCTTTTAGCATTTCTCATTGAAAAAGCAAAACAAAAAAATAGCAGTGCTAGTCATCAAACCCGGGGCGCCTTGTGCTCCCTAAGTTTTCCACCACTGAGCTGCATCCTCAACCCTGCTTCTCTTCCCCATTTGTTTTCTGGAGAATGATGATGTCTGTGTTACCTTTAAGTGAGATTAATTCATGTTTAAGTGAAGAAACTAGAAGTCATTTGGAGCAGACTGTTCTTATTTCTGACTTAAAGCAGCAGTAGAATGATTAGCTGGGACATAGCCATTTTCTTGGACAGTCTTGATTCCTGTTTCTTGTAGACATACACATTTTAGACTAGAAAGCTAGCACATAGCCATTCAGTGAGTGAGTGTGTGTGTGTGTGTGTGTGTGTGTGCGCGCGCGCGTGCACGCACGCACGTGCGTGTGTGTATCTGTGTGCTTATTTTGTAATATCTAATATACCATTGCTAGGTAACTGAATACTGAAAAAAACCTGAACACCTCAGTTTATTCGCCACATCTAGGTCAAGAAATAGAAATCACTAGCACCTCAGAAAAGCCCTCTTTTCATAACATGTTCAGTAATAAACAATGGCATCCTGAAGATTTTTATTCTGACTTCTAAATGTACAATTTTGTCTGTTTTTCTGCTTGATATAAAGGAACTAACATAACAGGTGCTGTTTTTTGGCTTCTGTTTAATGTACTCAGAGAGCCATTTATGATATTACTCTTACAGATCATTAACCCTGCTAATAGTCTTCTTTTTTTTCCCTATTAATGCAGGTATTGGGGCTGCTTTCAGCTGGGACAACTATGAAAGTGGTGTTGTGAATGGTGTATTTTTGAGCATTGGCATGTTCAGGTGTAGAATTGCTAGTTATTGGGCTATAGTTTTAGCTTTAAGAGATAGGAAACATCTCAGAGAGTTTACAATACTACGATATCCCTCCCATCTGTATGCTTTGCACTTTCCTTTTTCATCTGAACAGTTCACTGAATTTTTGTTATTGAACCTCGTTATACTTTTAGCTTGCATTTACTTTTGTGTATAAAGTAGGAGTCAGAGGCAGATAAGAGAGCTCAGTAGATAACAGCATTTGCTGCACAAGCTTCTAGGTTTTTCTAGTCACATTTTCTCATTTCATTATGGATTTCTTAACATTTTCTACATTGAGTTCTTGGTATTTGGTGATGCATATCACTTTCCATTGCATTAACACGTCATATATTATAAAATTAACCAGTTGCTTTCAGTATATTCACTCTTGGACAACTTTGGCTGGTTATAGAACATGGAACATGTTAATATGACTGCAGGATTTCTTTTGGAGGAGAGATTTTCAAATACTCCTTTGAATAGGAGGGCTATTTTCTTTTTTCTTTTTTTTCGAGATAGGGTTTCTCTGTAGCTCTTGGGTCCTATCCTGGAACTAGCTCTTGTAGACCAAGCTGGCCTCAAACTCACAGAGATCCACCTGCCTTTGCCTCCCAAGTGCTGGGATTAAAGGCATGCGCCACCACCGCCCGGCTAGGAGGGCTATTTTCAAGTAGTCCTTTCTGAAGATTATTACCAGACATTATCAGAAATTGCTGCTTATGAAATACAGTCCATATCTCATCCTACCTTTGACTTCAGAACTCATTTTATCTAGAATGTCACTGTCAGGGCTGAGTGCCTAGCACAGTGGTAGAGCACACCCACAGCCCTGGCCTGTGTAAGGGGAGGGCCACTTGTTCTTCCCAGTCACCTGGCTAGCTTAGTCCTGAAATAACCACACAGAAACTGTATTAATTAAATCACTGTTTGGCCCATTAGCTCTAGTTTCTTACTAACTCTTACATCTTAATTTAACCCATTTTTATTAATCTGTGTATCACCATGTGGAAGTGGCTTACCGGGTAAAATTCCCAGCATTTGTCTTCAGCAGATCCATGGCGTCTTTTCTCCCCCTCCCCCTTTCTTTCTCCCACTATTCAGTTCTGTCTTCCCCGCCTACTTAAGTTCTGCCCTATCAACTAGGCCAAGGCAGTTTATTTATTAACCAATAAAAGCAACACATGGACAGAAGAACCTCCTACACCAGGTCTGAGCAGTGGTAGAGCTTGCCTCAGCACTGACTTGAGCATGTAGCATAACAGATAAGTTCAGCAAAAATGAATCAAAAACAGATCTGAGAAATTATTATTGAAATGGAAAACAAAATGCAGCTGATTGGAAACAGTAGAATATCTACTTGCCCACCACATTCCTAAAAACATTCCTAAATATCTTGTAAGAGAAAACAAGAGAAAGACACACAGGAAAGAAGAGAATAGATAAGGCTTGCAGTTAGTCACGGAGTTCTGAGCAAATTAAATAAATTCATACCCTCATATATATATATATATTGAAATTAAAGTGTTTCAAAGGTTGAAACCACTAGAAGGGGTAGGGGATGAGATTCATTTTTAAAAGAGCAATATCTTGACAACAGAATTTTCTTACGTAAAAGTAGCTAGGCTACAGTATAGAATACTGTATTCAGAATGTTGAGGAGGGATAGTTTTGAATCCAAATCGCTGTATTAGGGTATTTAGATGCCAGTGAGAAATTACACCATTCAAGTAAAAACAGTATTTAAAACTCCCAAGGTATTATAGATAATACTACAAAAATAACTACAAAATCAAAAACAGAAGCGAGAAGACAGTTGAACACAAGGAGGAGGAGATAGACATTGACAATGAGTGCTAGTGATGAGTGCTTGTGTAAAGGCAGGTGGCTGCCAAGGCTGGGGACCTGAGCAATCCCTGGGACCCACTGTGGAGAAGGAGAGAGTATCAACTGAAAAGTTGTTCTCAGGCCTGTACACGTGCTGTGATGTACATGTACGTGTGACATACATACACACAACATAAAGCATAAGAAAGCAGTGATGAGTCACAAGTATGAAACTGGTGAATAGATTGGTGAACTTAAGTAATTACTGTGTAGCAATAATGATTAGGACTGTAATAAACACTAAAGAACTGAAATACTAGCAAGGGAAAAATTGAAAATCGTTGCCAGCTTGAAAGGAAACGAAAAGTTGCTTTTAAGTAAAAGTGAAGGATGATCAGAGAAAGGACAAAAAGTGTCTGCTTTAGTAATAGAGAAAATCAGTAGGAGGGCAGAAGTCAGTAGGGAGAAGACTGTGTTAAAAATAGTTTAAATATTCCTGAGCTAATAGAGAGGGAGAAATAGTTTTCTTCGAGGATGATGCCCCAGTTGGTAATCCAGTACTAACTGGATTTCATGTACATAAAAGTAAAATAAGCAGACTCTGCAAGTTGTATTTATATATTTAGACACAGGTATATATTATAATTAAGAAGAGACCATGATTTTGTTTTATTTTTTGAGACAGTGCTTCTCTGTGTCTTTGGAGCCTGTCCTGGAACTAGCTCTTGTAGACCAGGCTGGCCTTAAACTCACAGAGATCCATCTACCTCTGCCTCCCTAGTGCTGCGATTAAAGGTGTTTGCCACCACGACCCAGCTGCAAAAACAGAAATTAGCACTGGATGTCTAACCTTTATGGTTTGAAAACTGATTTTCTCAGTTTATGGATAGTCTAAATGAAAATGTGAAGTATTTATTGCCTAATAACAATATAAAATAGAACATAATGTGTGTGATATGGCTAGTTTATTTTGTGGGAAACTAGTAAGCTGAGTTCCTTAAGGAAGACAATTCAGTGGAAAGATAATAGAGATACAGTAGAGCATGTATGATAGAGTGCTGTTTCTCAGAAGACAGGAAGAGAGCTGGATAAAAGAGATGTAGAGCAGAGTTAAGCATGCTGCTTAGCTGTATGTCCATAGGTGATAATACAAGTGCTGGGAGATGTGTAACAATAGAAGATGTTGGTTGGGTCAGTGAGGGAGAGACAAGACAGAAGACACCCATGGCTGCAGCTGTATTAGCATTTTAGTCTTAAGATAGATGGCAAATCCTTAGTCTTAAATTAGGTTTTAAGTCTAGATACATGTTTTATGTCTTATTTGATGACCTTTATGAAAATAATTTCTACTTAGAAAAAGAGAAGTCCAGAGGATTTTTTAAATGGAAATTAAGAAAATTGATAGGCTTTTTAAAATGTAAAGAGGCACAAGTAATTTAGAAGTATTAAGTGGGCCTAACTAGTAATGTGAAGATTATTGATAGATTAAGGAATGTGTTGGCTGGTGTATAAATTTGAATTTTCTTAGATTTTTAAAAATTTTTGGTTTTGGTGGTGCTGAGGATAAAACACAGCTTCTGTCACGTGCTAGGCAAGTGTTCTACCACTGAGCCACATCTTCGGCCCATGAATGTGCTTTGAATTAGTTCTCTTATAAGCAGGATTTTTAAAAATATACATGATCTACCATCAATAATCAAATATATAGGACTTTGGATTTTAGCAATAATTATGTTATTAAGTAATTGTAAATGCATAAACTAAATATTAGTTTGTTTTCTGTGTAGTTGACCTTGGTTTGGAAGTGATCTGCTTTTGCATTAGGTGGAGTCACAGTTCAGTTGTAACAGGAAATGAGACTACATGCACCTAGTTCATTATTTTTCTATAGGGGACAAATACAAACTTGGATTTATTTAGTCCTGTAATAAGATTGTAAAACTCCAGCTAATGGTGCAGTTGTTGCCACTTGGCACTCTGTTCAAGCAACATGCTTCTTCAGCTCATTTTTGATTCTTCAAACAATGCTCTTTTTTTTTTCTGGTCGTAGAAGTATCTGTTTGTAAAGCAGTCAATTGTGACTTTTGAAAAGTTAATTCTTAAAGTGTTCACTAAAGCCATTTAAATTATACAAAGGTTAAATTCAGTTGCTATGTCTCCAAGACTTTTTTGTTATTTTGTGCTG
Source organism: Alexandromys fortis (assembly GCF_014885135.2). NCBI lineage: Eukaryota > Metazoa > Chordata > Mammalia > Rodentia > Cricetidae > Alexandromys > Alexandromys fortis. The sequence continues at coordinate 3,023,774 of NW_026067959.1, read as the reverse complement.
TTCTTGTGTGTATTTTAATATAGGTTATCAAGATGGAAATGATTCAGAAGCTTCAGGACCCTTCAGAAGAGGTGGAAGAGGTAGTTTCCAAGGTTGCCGAGGAGGATTTGGTCTAGGAAGACCAAGTTAGTAGTGGATTGATTGTATAAAATGTGTTTCATTAGTAAAGAAGAAATTATTTTTAAAAAACAAAGTTGCCACAGGATTATATGAATATTTTTACAGAATGACTGTCATAAATTAATTACCCATATTATGGATCATTTTTAGAAACCTGGGTAACTAAATAGTAAGTTGGAACACATGTTTCAGAAGTTTGTGCTACCAAGTCTTGATAAAGCATTATGTTTTAGAGCCTAGGAACTATCGCTGACTTTTTAAATAAGTGGTCTTCTATATGGCTCACTCCTTCATACATTCTTTCCACAATCTGGCTTTCTACTTTAAATTCTTATAGACATCATTTCTAAGGTACTGTTTTCAGAAGTCACTGTTAACATGCATGTGTCTCTTAACAGAGGAAAGTAAAGGCCTCTGAAGGGTCTGTACAGGTCAGGGCTGATATTAGATTTGGCAGTGGTGGGAGCAGGGATGGTATTTTGGTGAACAAGTAGTAAAATGGTGCAATATGGTTTCTAGGCACAATTAAATTGCTGTTTTTTGGAGGCAGGCTTTTTTTGGGTATATCATTGATACTAACTTATTTATAAATAGCATTAATTTTTGAGGAAGTTATTTGTAATTGAAGTATATAATTTGTAAAGAAATCCTTTGTGACATTTAGAAAAAATATACATTGTAATTCTTTTATTTGCCTGGCCTCTATGGATATACATTGTAATTCTTGCTATACTATTTTACACATCCTTTAGCCAACAATACCATGACTTGGGCTCATTTGCTAAATGATTGTAAAACTTTATTAAAAGTAACAATAGAATTCTGTTTCTTTCAAATAAAGATAGTGAATATGACCAAGATCAGGGGACACAGCGTGGTGGTGGCCTTTTTAGTTCTAGAAAACCAGCAGCAAGTGATTCAGGTGAGAAATAAAATTGTTACTGAGGACTAATATTCATCTATGCTTTGAGCAAGAAGGCATGTATACTAAGGCTTACTGACCATTCCCCCAAATCTTAGTTATGAAGGCAAAAAACATGGGAAGTTTTGTCTCCCTTAGGAAATTGGTACACTGTTGCTAACTGACAGCATGAGATGTGAGTAATCATTTGTAATTTGAAGAAGAAAAACAAGGCTTGCATTGGTTTCTGAGGTGTAGGGGAAAATGATGTGTATGGTTTAAGATCAAATAGGGAAAACACACAACACAAAATGCCTGGAAAAGGGTAAAGTTTAAATGAATTCTATGAAATTAAAAAATTGACAGGTTTAGGAATTAGGTAATGTCTCTATACTGAATAAACTGCTTGTGTATCTGAGGGGAAGGGAAGTAGGGGAAGGCGTGTTCTCTAAAGGTATTGCAATGTAATGTCTTACAGGTAATGGTGACACTTATCCAAGTAGAAGTGGAAGTGGACGAGGTAAGTTCTTAATTGACTGACTTCCACCAGCTTAAATTTATTGTAATCTAAGTTTATTTTCTTTAAGATGAAGGTAATTGTCATTGTTTCTGTATGAATTTATAATGGCCTATTGGAGTTCCTTAATTTTTTAGGCTATTTCTTTCTGATCTAGCAGTTTCATTGTAAGATTTTTATATAAGAGTATCTGTAAACACATGCATAAGAATACCAAGTTTTCTTTATATTAACTAAGACCTGAAAACCACCTAAAATTCATCAGTATTTAATATAACCATAAAATGGGATATCATGCAGATACTAAATAATGAGATAGATATTTGTAAAAATTATTAAAATACACTCTTCCTTTCATGATCTAAGAATAAAGGAAAGTAACAGTAATTCAGTTAATGTGACGTTTTTGCTCGCAAAAGTTTTATCCTTAGTGCATAAATATGAAAGTATTGTATGAAACTTAAAATACTTTGCAGATCAGTTGATCAATTGTTTACTTGATTTTTTGTGATCATTAGTCTTGTTGTAGCCACACATTGGGGTGACATCTGGCGGGTTCCAGCCTCTATGTGGTTTGCACATTCAAGGATGGGGCACGTGGATTAGAAAAATTAGGAGGAACAGAGGTATGAAAGAAACACAGGGGCGTAGGATAGAGCCAGGAGGGCTATCTAGTGAATACTGAATATGCCTGTGTTTATTTTCCATAAGTTTATATACCCCAATCAGGGGGAAAGAAGGCAAAAGACTGCTTTAACATGACACAAAGGACAAGCAGAACAATTACTTGCTTCAATACATGAGACATCAAGCTACTATTTCCTGAGTTAAGAAGTCTGATGTTTTAGGCAGGAGATGCTGTAACTACACCTTAGACCAAGTATCCTGTAGGCAGCCACTCCCTGGGTCACACCTCCTGTCTTGTCCTTAAAGGAGCAGGAATAGGCTTGAATTCACTGACCTCTGGTCAAGGTGGAGTGTACCCACTTCTGTGGGCCATTTTAATATCCAGAACATCAGGTAACCACACCCTCGGTAAAGATATCTTGTTTGTAGCCACTTCTTAAGTCAGACTTCTTGTCAATAACTTTGAAAGAGCAAGAGTAGGCTTAAGGTCTCTGACCTTCAGTCAAGGTGGAGCAGACCCACTTCTGTGGACCCCCACACTCTGAAAGCATTCAAAGTAGCAATCTACCCCTGGCTTTTTACGTTCTCCAATATAGAAAAAAGTTTACTTAAATCCAGTTTAGTCACATTGCCCATAGATAATTTGTTTATAACTTGTCTAAAGGGGCTTCAGGAATATTTAGGAGTTGTGGAAGCCTATGGAGACTTTCAAAGTAGAACTAAAAGGATTTTGCAATATGTGTTGGCCATGACTCTATGGGGGACATAGGATAAAAGGTAGTTGTTCAAAGGTGATACATTTAAATGTTAAGTTGACAAGGGATGAACTTAGTATTGTTAATATTAATTGTCATCTTGACAAGATCTATAATTACCTGGAGTCACACACGTAGTATGTCTGTGAGCATTTTCTAGACTGGGTTAACTGAAGTGTCAAGACTCAGGGTGAATGTGTCAGGACTGTTCGATAGACTGGGATCCTAGACCAATAAAACAGTACTAGGGTTCATTGCTCTCTACCTCTTTATTGCTAATGCAGGGTGAACATCTTCCTCTAGCTCCCACTGCCTTAGCTTCTTTTCATGATGGATGGTACTTAGGAATTCTGAGCCAAAGTAAATCCTCTCTGCCTTCAGTTCAGAAGGAACCAAGATACTGCATCCTTCAGTCTGGATAGGCTGATTGCTAAGCTAGTGTAGCTAACTTCTGACAACTTGGAATTGGGAAAGATATCATTTCTTATTGTTGATAAGAATAATTCATTGTAGGAGAAAGAAACCAGAACGTTACTGGTAGGCCATAGCCTGGTGGTGATACATAGATTAATAGAAATGGGTTAATTTAAGATGTAAGAACTAGGTAGAAATGTGCCTGAACCATCAGCCAAACAGTGTTTTAATTAAAAAAAAAGGTAATTCATTTTGTCTGAATTGTTTGTATAATATATACAAACGTGGTTTATACTGAGCATGTGCCTTTTTATGTAAGGCTCTTGGATTTTGTTATGGTATTTGCTATGTAGAAGGTACATAAGTTACCAGCCCCCTAGTGAAAATTCTGGAATAATTCTCGGAACAACTCTGGTAAATACTTGTACTGTCAGAACCCTAACACCAGTAGGGGAAAACTCTGGAAAACTTGACCCATGTTCCTTTTTTCTTAGTTGAATTCGTTCCTTATTTCAGTGTATCTTATCCATGAATATGGCTAGAATCTTAGTCCTCTTAGCAAACCATCCATTTTAGTTTCTTTTAGAAAATTATTCCCTTGCTGACCAGGGAAAAGATCTCATGGCTTATGGAAAAACAGTGGTACAGTCTATAATCTACATAAAACCATCATGTTGAATACCAGACAAACTTAAAATGTGTTAGATTCTTTCTTGCTACCTCCCTCCCCATTTCTATCCTCTTCTTCCTCCTTTCTTTTCCTGTCAGGAATCAACAAGCCCAGGGACTTGAGCACATTAAATGAACACTGTTAGAACTGAGCTATGCCTACAGTCTCTGTCTCAAACACCATTTGTAAGGCACTTTAAAGATGTTTGCTATTTTAAGATGTGCCCTCTTTGAGGATAGTGAGAATAAAGACACACATAGCTTTGTGTCTTAATTGACGATCAATCTGAATTTCTTTACTAGGTGGTTACAAAGGTTTGAATGAAGAAGTAGTAACAGGCTCTGGAAAGAGTAAGTTTTTTGGAAAAAGTTTTTATCTTTGGGGTACTGTTTATTTTACTCTTCCATTAACATTTATCTTTTTGGTTTTATCCCTTAAAGATTCTTGGAAGTCAGAAGCTGAAGGAGGAGAGAGCAGTGACATTCAGGGTACATCAATGTTTGCACTTATCTATTGACTGTGTCAGAAGTGTGGTTAAATTTAAAACATTTGAGCAAGAAAATTTTAGTAGTGATTTCCACAGTATTTTCTAATTGGTTTTTGTCATTTTCTCTTGTTTGTATTTCTAGTATGTAAATTTTATTTTCCATTTCTATTTTAAGGTCCAAAAGTGACATATATACCCCCTCCTCCACCAGAGGATGAGGACTCCATTTTCGCACATTATCAGACAGGAATTAACTTTGATAAGTATGATACCATACTTGTTGAAGTATCTGGACATGATGCACCACCAGCAATTTTGGTCAGTGTATTTTTTATATTGATATAAATATGTGGTATAATTGCATTGCTGTCAATAGAAAAGTTACCTTTTAGTGTCTAGGACCCTTGATTGAATGTTAGAGTCATTGACTATCATTTTCAGTAGAATTACTTTATCAAGAGAAAGTGGGAGAATTCATCTCTACTTTGTGTACCATATTAGGAACTTTGTTTAAATTTACTAAAAAGGCTACTTTTTCTAGAGGTGAAAAATGTTCACATCCTAAGTATGTGAGGAAGTGGATTTTATGTGTATGACTGCCTTGACTGCACATGTCTGTGCATTACATGCCTGCCTGGTGGCTCTGATGACCAGAACTGGAATTACAGATGGTTGTAAACCTGTATGTGAATTCTGGGAATTGAACTCATGTCCTTTCAAAGAGCAACTGGTGCTCTTAACTGCTGAGTCATCTCTTCAACCCTGGGAAGTGGATTTTGTATGGAGAATAGCAGATGTCTTCTATTCCCTGTTAATAATTATCCTCACAATGAGCCTTTGTTACTTTATCAGAGTTTCTGTATCTCACAGGGCTTAAGGGGGCAGAAAATGGTATTTGTAAGCGAAGTCTATGGGAAATACTTCTACTATGTCATGAAAATAGGTTATTATTTATAGTAGGGTATATTGGTTTGTATGTAAAGTGGAATCAAAGTTTAAAGCTTACTGAAATGAAATATGAAATATGTTTACGAAATGGTGAGCATATGATGTGTGCAATTCATCATTTAATCATTGCCGTCTTTTCTGTTTAGACTTTTGAAGAAGCTAATCTTTGTCAAACACTGAATAACAACATTGCTAAAGCTGGCTATACCAAGCTCACTCCTGTGCAGAAATACAGCATCCCTATTGTGTTAGCAGGAAGAGATCTGATGGCTTGTGCTCAAACAGGGTCTGGGAAGACTGTAAGTCATCTTTCCAAATACAACCAGCCCTCTATTGAATTTTTGTGTTTGTGCCCCCCCCCCCGTGTGTGTCTGTCTCTCTCTCTCTCTCTCTCTCTCTCTCTCTCTCTCTCTCTCTCGTCACACACACACACACACACACACACACAAAAGAAAAATAAATATTTGATGTTTCCTAAGTAGCTTGAATCTCTTCAGTTGGCTGGAAGATTATTCATGTTCTGATTTGGAATTTTCTTAGTGTTTATGCACTTCTGTTTACTTGCTTCTTTTTTTATATAGCTTGAATATTGTCTATGTAGGTTTGTTTTTATCATGCTCTTGGGTCTATATAACTCATTGAGGACCATCTAGTTCTAAATGTTCAGTTATAGTTATACATGCTTACATTAGGCTTCATAGCAAGCCAGAGAGGCAAAAGTCATCCCGTTAAAGCAGAAAGGCAAGACCATGGGACAGAAAGGGCCGCTTCTACTTGAACAGATACTTGTAGTTACAGCTGCCTTGAAGAAGTGATTTTTAAAATTGAAATTAGCATGTAAAGTAATGTGTTTTATTATGGTATATATGCATATGTGTGTGTTATACTCTGCTGTTACTGCTTTCCTGGATTGCCCACCATACTTCCCTCTTCCCCCCTTGCTGGTCCACTTCTTCCCTTCAAACAGTCCTCTCTTATATAAGCCTTCATGTCATATATTCATTTACCCTTTCCAAACCTCCTGCTTGTTCTCATTAAGATCTCATTCTTCCTTCTAGTGGTTATGGTTTCCATGTTCTACTCACATGCAAGATCTGTATTAAGTTTTGAGATAAAATGTTCTATTTGTCTTTCTGACTCTGGAATATTTCACATAATTATTTCTAATTGAATCTCTCTTTTGGCAAATGTCATGATTTTATTTATGACTGAATGAAATACCATTTCTTATATTAACACATTTTCTTGATCCACTTATCTGTTGATGGATATCTAGGCTGGTCCTGTTTCTTAGCTGTTCTGAATAGTGTAGCATTAAACATAGATGTTTTAAGTACTTTTGTTTAGAGTCCTTAGGATGTACCCAGTAGTAATAGAGCTTAAATTGTACTATTTTCCTTTGTTTCTTTTTTGAGAAGTACCTACACCGATTTCCGTAGTGGTGCCACCAGCTCACATTGTCACCAGTTAATATGTAAGGGTCGTTTGTCCTCTTGATAGTCATTTCCACTTGGATGAGATAAAATTTGAAAGGAATTTTAATTTGCATTTATCTGATAGCAAAGGATACTGAACACTTCTTAAGTTTCTTAGCCACTTTTTATTCTTTGGGGGATGATCTATTCAGTTCATTACCCATTTATTGATTTGAAGCTTGTAGTGGTTACTTAACATTTATAATTTTATCTTCTAGATAATAATCCCTCAATTGGTATATATCTGTCAGACTCTTTTTTTTTTCTTCATTCTGTAGGCTGTTCAAAAGCATTGTTGTTGTATGAGGCCACTTGTTCATTTCCTGGCCGCCCAGACTCCTGAAATAACCATGCAGAAACTATATTAATTAAATCACTGCTTGGCCTATTAGCTTTAACTTCTAATTGACTAGCTCTTACATCTTAATTTAACCCATTTCTATTAATCTGTGTATCACCATGCGGCTGTGGCTTACCAACAAGGTTCCAGCTTGTCTGTCTCCAGCAGTGATTACATGATGTCTCCTTACTCTGCCTTCTTTCTCCCAGCATTCAGTTTAGTTTTCCCTGCCTATCTCTGTTCTGCCCTGCTATAGGGCCCAAAGCAGTTTCTTTATTCATTATCTAATAAAAGCAACACATATACAGAAGGACTTCCCACACTACCTTGTAACTTCATGTAGTTGTGAATTCTTGAAGTGGTTTTCTGTATTACCAGATGTTAAGGCAGTTGCAAAGTTTCAGGTTTTACACTAGAGACTTGACTCATTTTCTAACTCATTTTTGTGCAGTGTGAGATATAATGGGTCTATATTCTACATGTGGATATCCAGTTTCTCTAACATTGCTTGTTCAATAATCTTGTCTTCTAATGTATGTTTTGATAGCTTTGTAGGAAGTTAGGTAGCTATAGTCATGTGGATTTATTTCTGTGTTTTCTGTTCTACTACATGGTTTACATGTCTGCTTTTGTGTCAGTACTATATGGATTTTGGTACTATGACTACTTGTCTGCTTTTTGTATCAGTACTTTACGGATTTTGTTACAGTGGTTCTATGAGAACATGTGTTATGTTGCCACAAGCATTGTTATGTCTACTTAATATTGCTACATTTCAGTATAAATTTTAGGAAGTTATTTGTCTAAGTCAGTGAAGATGTCATTGAAATTTTGATGAGAATTGTGTTTCCTCTGTAGGTACTTTAGAATTACAGCCATTTTGTAAATGTTCTGCCACTCTCTTGACAGTTGTCTGTATATTAAAGCTTTCATTGTAGAGGTCTTAGATATTTACAAATTTTTCTATGTTGAACCAACATTATATCCTTTGTAGTGAAATGAACTTGGTCATGGTGTGTCCTCTTAAGGTATTCTTGAACTAGAGTTGAAAATATCTCATTAAGAATTTGTTTGTATGCTCCTGAGGAAAATGGGTCTATGACCCAATGCTTGAAGAACCTGTGATATTACTACTGTTTCCTACCCTCTATTACTACTATTTATTACTACCCTCTCAAAGACTCGTGTAGAATAACTTTTAAATGTAGCAATTTATGAGATTATGCCTACATTCCTCTGTATAATTAATGTCACTCTGTTGTTGGGGGTTTCCTGTCCTGCCCAGTTTCTGCAATTGTTAAGTTCCAAATAAGTCACACAGAGGTCTACATTAGATATAAACTGATTGGCCCATTAACTCAGGCTTCTTATTAACTCTTATAACTTATATTAGCTCATTATTCTAGTATATGTTAGCCACATGGCTCGGTACCTTTTTCTGTGAGGCAATCACATCTTGCTTCTTCTGTGTCTGGGCTGGGACTCCAGAGGAATGGGTTTCCTCCTTCCCAGAATCCTCTTGTTCTCATTGACCTGCCTCTACTTCCTGTCTGGTTATCCCACCTATACCACCTATACTTTCTGCCTGGCTACTGGCTAATCAGCATTTATTTAAAATATAATTGACAGAATACAGACCATTCTCCCACACCATCACTCTATTTAGGATACACTAATAAGTTTATTTTCTTAAATGACTAACATTTTGTTGAGCTAGATGAATTTTATCAAGCATGCTATGCTGTGTAACATGACTATGAAGACCTGGTTAACTCCTTGAAATAAGAGTTATGCTAAGCTCTCATCTACAAGCATGAGGGAAGGGCATCCTAAAGGCTATAAAATAGGAGTAACTTTGGCCAGGATAAAACTGATATATTGTAAATTAATCAATTTAACTTCTAGGCAGCTTTTCTTTTGCCTATTTTGGCTCATATGATGCGGGATGGAATAACTGCTAGTCGCTTTAAAGAACTGCAGGAACCAGAGTGTATTATTGTAGCCCCAACTCGAGAACTGATTAACCAAATTTATTTGGAAGCCAGAAAATTTTCTTTTGGGTAAGTACATCTGGAATGCTACTCTTAAAATAGTTCTTAGAAAGTTTCTCAATTATTTGTGAACTCAGTAATAATATACTCATGTAATTTTTAGTATAATTAAGTGAAGCACATTTTCTTATAATTCTTGTTTATAGAGTCCTTTTTATTTTTAGAAGTAAAATTAGATAACATGTAAAAATAAGAAAATATAAATACTGATATTCAGTAGCTTGTTTTTTCTGATCTTAAGGATTGAATCAAGCACCTAGCACATGCTAGGCAAGTACTCTGTCACTAAGCTACATCCTTTTTTAAATTTTGAAATGGGAGCTTACTAAGTTACCAAGCTTAGTCTGAAATTGAAATTTTCCCTGTTTCCCAGGTAGTCAGATTATAGGTATCTGCCACCACACCTGGCTTTTTTGGTAGTTAAGATATTTTAATGTTATTGCTGCATTTATTTATGAATATTTATTGTGTGTGTTGTGGAGGTTAGAGGGCAGCTTGGAAATGTCTATTCTCTTCCCTTTTTACCACATGGATTCCAGGGATCAATTCAGATCTTTTAGCTTGAGAGCAAAGGCCTTTTCCTACTGAGCCATCTCACTGGCCCTTCAGGTAGTTTATAGTGTATGTTTAAAAATAAATTTGGATGGGGCTGGAGAGATGATTCAGAGGGTAAGAGTACTGATTACTCTTGCAGAAGACATTTGGCTCTCAGCACTCACAGAGTGGCTCACAACTACCTGTAATTCCAGCTCTAGGGGATCTTTCTTCTGACCTCTGCTGGCACTACACACATGCAGTCCATACATAACTCAAGCAAATACACATGCATAGAAATATATACTCTTTTAAAAACTTTAAAGAGGCTCACAAAAGGAACTTTGAATATCCCTGGTAATTACCTACTTTTAGATTTACAGTGTGGAAGATTTCTTTTGTACAATCAAATTATATTTTAATGACTTTAGGTTGGTTTGTATATATATACAATGAATGTCTTGCTGTATAAAGATTTTATGGGGACTGGAGAAATATGACATAGTTGGTGAAAGTGCTTCTTATGTGAGCATGAGGATCTGAGTTCAAATTCCTAGCTCTCATGTTAAAGGTGGGTGCAGCAGTGTGCTTCTGTTAGTGCCAATGCTGGAGGGTGGCCTTGAGACAGCTGACTCCCAGGGCCTTGTTGGCAGCCAGTCTAGCTGAATTGGTAAACTTTGGGGTCAGTGAGAGATCCAGTCTCAAAAAATAAGGTACAAGGAGTCTCTGACTAAGGGAAATACCTGACTTTGACCCCTGGCTTCTGAACACACACACACACGCATGCTTGTGCATGTGTGCGCGTACACATACACATGGAGGGGCAGAGGGGGTAATTTTTATGGTTTTTAATTTTTATCAAGTGATACAAAGGTTTGCTTTTTGCTCAAGCTGGCTTTGAACTCCTAGCTGAAATGATCATCCTCCCTCAGCCCTCAACCTTCTGAGTAACTGGGACTATGGATGTGTACCTCTCTATTCAGGTTATTTATTCTCTTTAAAGCATCTGTGGAGTGACTTTTCTTAACAATTTTTAATTTTAACAAGAATTTATTTTAAAGCTCACACTAACATACATTTTTATCAGTCATATATGAGTTCAGTTTCACTTTACTCTTATAGACATTTGGTGTTCTGTTATCTCTTGATGCCTGACAAATTATTATAAGGTCTAGATAGTTAATAAGTGTCATGCCACCTACTACAGAGCTACTGTCCTGAAAATAGCCTGGCATTGGCATTAAAACAGACAGGAAGACCAATGGAACTGAATCAAAGACCCAGGTATCAAGCCACACACCAACGAACACCTGATTTTTGACAAAGAAGCAAAAAATATAAAATGGAAAAAAGAAAGCATGTTCAACAAATGGTGCTGGCATAACTGAATATCAGCATGTAGAAGAATGATAATAGACCTATATCTATCGCCATGCACAAAACTCAAGTCCAAATGGATCAAAGACCTCAACATAAAGCCAGCCACACTGAACCTATTGAAGAGAAAGTGGAAAGTACACTTGAACGCATTGGCACAGGAGACCACTTCCTAAATATAACACCAGTAGCACAGACATTGAGAGAAACAATTAATAAATGAGACCTCTTGAAACTGAAAAGCTTCTGTAAAGCAAAGGACACGGTCAACAAGACAAAATGGCAGCCTATAGAATAGGAAAAGATTTTCACCAACCCTGCATCAGACAGAGGGCTGATCGCCAAAATATACAAAGAACTCAAGAAATTGGTCATCAAAAAAAGAAATAATCCAATAAAAAATAAGGTACAGATCTAAACAGAACTCTCAATAGATGAATCTAAAATGGTCAAAAGACTTAAGGAAATTCTCAACACCCTTAGCCATCAGAGAAATGCAAATCAAAACAACTGTCTGAGATTCCATCTTACACCTGTAAGAATGGCCAATATCAAAAACACTGATAAAAGCTTATGCTGGAGAGGATGTGGGGTAAAGGGAACATTCCTCCATTGGTGGTGGGAGTGCAAGCTAGTACAGCTCCTTTGGATTACTCAAGAAAATTAGGAAACAACCTACCTCACGACCCAGCAATACCACCTTTGGGTATATACCCAAAGGATGCTTGATCGTACCACAAGAACATGTGTTCAACTATGTTCATAGCAACATTGTTTGTCATAGCCAAAACCTGGAAACAGCCTAAATGCCCCTTGACTGAAGAATGGATAAGAAAAATGTACATTTATACAATGGAGTACTACACAGCAGAAAAAAATAATGACATCTTGATATTTGCAGGCAAATAGTTGGATCTAGAAAGCATTATATTGAGTGAGGTAACCCAGACTCAGAAAGACAAATATCATATGTACTAACTCCTAAGTGGCTTTTAGACATAAAGCAAAGAAAAACCAGCCTACCATTCACAATCCCAGAGAACCTAAATAGCATAAAGGACCTTAAGAAGAGACATAGATGGATCTAATCTACACGGGAAGTAGAAGAAAAGATCTCCTGAGTAAATTGGGAGCATGGGACCATGGGAGAGGGTAGAAGGGGAGGAGAGAGAGAGAAGGGGAGGGGAGCAGAGAAAAGCTCAATAAAATCAATAAAATAAAAAATAATGTCATGCAGTTTCACTGTGTGTTTCTAGCGTGTTGTCTCTTAGGGGATACCAGCTGAGTTTGTAGTGGTTCAGTGAGCTGGTTGTGCTGCTGCCCATAGAGATGCTTATCTCTCATTAGGAAATGGCAGGCGATTTACTCTCAGTGAAAGAGCACATAGGAGGCTGCAGTAGTTTTATAAAATAGCAGTCTCAGAAATCACACACTGTAGTCTATTACATTGTAGCAAGTATATCTTTAGCTAGTCCATTATCAGAACTGGTTATATAATTAGGCTATGACAGTCTGGAGCTCGAGAAGGTCCTGCCCTTGATCACACTGCCCAACTATACTGACCCTAAACAACAAGAAGATGTATGAGATAAGAATGGTTCGTTTTCTGAATTAAACCTCCTCAAAAGATTTCTGTGGCCTGCATCTATGACCTTGCTGCTGCAGAGACCTTATTGAAGTCCACCATCCATGCTGCCACTTGAAACCACGTGGAAGTCGATGACCCATGCTGTTGGCTACTATGGGCCAGGAAGCTTCTTATGCTGAGGTATTGATGACCGCAGAGTCATAACTGAGAATGACAGACACTGAAGGTTTCTCTGATAACCACCATCCCAAAGGAAACAGTCCAGACTCGAAACTATAAAGAGAGTCCTTAAAAATTGATAAAGATGCTAAAATGTAGCTCTCCTCAGTTGATTGCTTCTGGTAGGTGGGGGCAGGGGGAGGACTTGATTATCTTTAAGGGGCGAGTCACTGGGAGTTTGACCATGCTCCAGTGAGTATGGCAACACAAGTTGGACTTGGTGTGTTTTTTTAAGGGGTGAAGTAGAATACAAAGGTGGAAGGGTGGACTTGGGAAGAATGGGAAGCAAGTGTGATGGGGTGTATTAAATTTCCAAATAATTAATAAAAATATTATGCTGGGGAAAAAAACGGAACGTTGAAAAGTTTGCCAGTGTTTAACATAGGTATCTTCTGTTTCACATGTTCATATCATCAAATAGAACTACTTTTTGAGCGCTTGCTTTTTCATGAATTTTCCATTTGTTAGCTATAGTTTATCCACTGAAATTTAGTGTTTTTAGTGCTTCTTTTATGTAACCACTAGCCTTTCATTTTCATAAATTTAAAATGATTTTTAAAATCTCTTTAAATGTCAAACTTCATAGCCCATTTGCAAAAGTTAGGTGTAAATTGCTAGATTAGTGTTTGTTCCTTGCTAATCCTTAGTGTATTATATTGGTATCTGATTTTAAATTGAATAAAAGAGAAACTCTGTTTTTGTTTGTTTATTTATTTATTTATTATGTATACAATATTCTGTCTGTGTGTATGCCTGCAGGCCAGAAGAGGGCACCAGACCCCATTACAGATGGTTGTGAGCCACCATGTGGTTGCTGGGAATTGAACTTAGGACCTTTGGAATAGGAGGCAATGCTCTTAACCTCTGAGTCATCTCTCCAGCCCAAGAAACATTTTTCAAAAGTAAACTTGATAAATTTAGATAATGTCTGTACCAAAAGATGAATATTTCTATTTGGATGTTTATTTATCACATTGCTGTAGTAAAATACTGAAAAATACCTAAGTGTCCTGCAGTAGAGGTTTGGTTACATTGCAGTAAAATGTATGATAATTGCTAAAAACACCACAGACTATGGTCTTAGGCCATAGAGGAATCAAGTAGGTACTGGCTAGGAAGCTTCCTTCCTGCTGGCAGCTTACATAGTACTTGAGAGTGCTGCTGTACAGGTGCTAAGGGAGAGCTCACCATGGCTGTTTGTGTTGTTTTGTGAGTGGGTGATTGAAGAGGAAGGAGAATGCTGGTATTTCTCATTGTTAACAGCCATTTAATCAGACAGATTGCAAAATAGTCCTTCCTGATTTGTTTTATTTGCCTTTTGACATTATAAACTTTCCTTTCTCAATGAAATTTTAATATATTTTAGATAGTTGAATGTTTTTTCCTTTATCGGTCTTATTTCATAAAGTGTTAGAAACAAATGTATAATTTCCAAATAACTGGAAAATGGTATTTCTCTTATCTGTAGAACTTGTGTAAGAGCTGTTGTCATATATGGGGGAACCCAGTTTGGGCATTCAATCCGACAGATAGTACAAGGCTGTAACATACTGTGTGCTACACCAGGGAGGCTGATGGATATCATAGGTAAAGAAAAGGTAAGCTTCAGGAAGGTAACAACATGTTACAGTGATGGGTGTGTTATATGAAAGGTATATTTCCCAGAGCACTGTTTATGTTTCTGCTTGTATCAGGTCCTGTGAATTCATTTTCATAATTGTCAGGATAATTCCAACAGGGCATAGTATTTTCTATTTTATACTTGGAAAAACAAACAGTGAGATTAATTATTTAAAATCCCTTAGTTATCTCTAGTAAACGATAGCATTAGGGTCAGATCCTGTATCTGTTTCCAGCGATATTTTGTTATATGAAAGAAAATAGGATGAATATTTTTACATAGTCCATACATGTTTTGGTGAATAGTTTTTTCCTAAGACTCATTCTTTGGGGCATCAGTAGTTTGTTCTGTTAAAGCATGTGAATGGTAGTAGTGTGAGCTGTTTATTTTCAGGTCTTTTTAAGAAGAGATTTTAGGGCTAGATACTCATTTGGGAATCTCATACCCAGTTATTACATCACTTAATACTTTAAGTTCATGTTAATGAACTGTAATTGATTATTTTGTGTTCTCTAAAGAGGGTACTTAAAACACGTTCTTTTTTTGGTAAAGGCACCTTTAAAAAAGATAGCTAGAAAAATCCTTAAACCATTTTTGTGGTAGTATCAAAGTCTCTTGTAGTTCAAGAACAGCCAGAGCTACACAGTTTGACCCTGTCTCAAGTTAATATATTTTCAGTATTTCATGTTGTTAGATTTTATTTTTTACATTAAATATTTTGATTTCTCCATATAATACAATATGAATCCATGATGTCCAATATAAGTAACTATTAG
The DNA here is from genome assembly GCF_014885135.2 of Alexandromys fortis. Lineage (NCBI taxonomy): Eukaryota > Metazoa > Chordata > Mammalia > Rodentia > Cricetidae > Alexandromys > Alexandromys fortis. The sequence goes on along the minus strand of NW_026067959.1, from coordinate 3,008,354 downwards.
CTATATGTTGCAACTTATGTTTTAAAATAATAAAATTATTTCACAATTATTCATATTTCAAACTACATATGGATAGTGCCTAATAGGTTAGAAATTGGGGATAATAGAATATTCAGTTAATTGCAGAAGTTATAGGGTAAAATATTGCTGAGGATACTTTAGATTCTTTTAAACTTAATTTATGAAATATTTTTATATATCAGTAAAAGTTTATATCATTCTGGGCAGTGGTTGTGCATGCCATTAATCCCAGCACTTGGGAGGCAGAGGCAGGCAGGTCTTTTTCTCTGAGTTTGGGTGTAGCGTTGTCTACAGAGTGAGTTCCAGGGTAGCCAGGGCTATACAAAAAACCCTGTCTTAAAAAAAAAAGTTTAGATCAGGTATATTAGTATTATCTAATATCTGTGATGAGCCTAAAAGTTATCATTGTATGCCTTGATTTTCCCTGTACTAGGTAAGGTTTCTGTTTCTGTGATAAAACACCATGTTCACACCAAACTGGGTAGGAAAGGGTTCAACATCATAGTTATTATTGAAAGAAGTCAGGGCAGCGACTGAAGGCATGGCAGGAAGCTGAAGCAGAGGCCATAGAGGAATGTTGTTTACTGGCTTGCTCCTCATGACTCAGCCTGCTTCCTTATAGCAACCCAGGACCATCAGACCTGAGATGGCCCCATACACTGAGTTGGGCCCTCCCACTTACATTATTAATTCAGAAAGTGCCTCACAGACGTTTTGTCAACTGAGGTTCCTTTCCCGAATGATTCTAGCTTGTGTCAAATTGATAAAACTAGCCAGCATAGCCCTTAAGAATACTTTAACAGTTGAAATTGTGGAATGTATTTTAGCTCAATATAAACTAGTGTGCATTTTCTGTTCTTGTCTTTGAAAATATCCTTAAAGATCGGTCTCAAACAAGTCAAGTACTTAGTATTGGATGAAGCTGACCGAATGTTGGATATGGGTTTTGGACCAGAAATGAAGAAGTTAATTTCTTGTCCTGGAATGCCATCAAAAGAACAGCGCCAAACCCTTTTATTCAGTGCAACTTTTCCAGAAGAAATCCAAAGGTAAATATTTTCCTTATTTAAAACAATTAAAGGTGCATATGGTGGCATATGCCTTTAGTCCTAACATGAATCTCTGAGTTTGAGACCAGCCACAGTTACATAGTGAGACTTAATTTAGGGATAGTAAAATGCCCATCCATGCGAGTATGAAAGCCTGAGTTCAGTCTCCAGCACATATGTCTAGATACTGGGCACTGTGAATAATTCAACACCAAACATGAGTATTCAGGATCAGTTTTGTATGCTGACTTCATTTCATTCAGATAAACACCCAGGTGTGATGCTTTATGAGAACTGTGTACTGTTTTCCACAATGACTGCTGTTTACATCCTAATGAACAGTGGTAGAGGCTCTTTTCTCCCCCCACATTCTTGCCAGCATTTGTTGTTAGTTTTTCTAATTTCCTGATGACTAAAGATACTTTGTATTTTCATATTTTACGAGCTGTTTTTATGCCTTAGAATTTGCCCATATTTGGATTGGACTAGTTCTTTAGGTATTAAGATTTTGGACTTAATTCTGAGTGTTGCTTCTATCAAATGAATGGCTGCCGAGTTTGTTTTCCCATTCATATGTTATCTGTTCTGTTGATTGTTCCTTTGCTATGCAGCAGCTCTTTAATACAATTCCAGTCATTTGCTGGAATTTAGGTCTCAGGTTTGGGTTATTGGAATCATATTTTGGAAGTTTTTGTTGCTTGTACCAGTATCTTGGAGAGTTGTTTGCCTTTCTTCTAGTAGTTTCACAGTTTTAGGTCTTTGATTGTGTTGTTAATTTCTGTATGATGTGAGAGATGCATGTCTAATTTCAGTGTTGTATATGTGGCTATCCTGTTTTCCCAGCACCATTTGTTGGGGCTCTTTTTCCCCCTCAGTGTTTTCTTTTGTTGTTACTCTTGTTTTGTTTTGTTTAATTTTTAAGGAAGGGTCTCAATATGTACTCCTTGACTTCCCTGGAACTCATTATGTAGACCAAGCCTTGCCTTAAAGACATTGAGATTCACCTGGTTTTTGCCTCCCAAGTGCTGGAATTAAAGGTGTGTGCCACCACGCCTAGGACTTTCAGTGTGGTGTTGATGCCTTTGTTAAGATTCCGTTGATTGTGAATGCATGTATTCACTTTTGGGTCCTTTATTTCATCCATCTCTGTTCCTGTTTTATTGCTACCACCATGAAGTTTTGTTACAATGTCTTTGTAGTGTGCTTTTGAAATCAGGTATGAAGTCCTCAAATTTCTGTATCAGTTATCTCTTAGATTGCTATGGGGCAAATATACAGGAATGACTTGTTAGAACCCTCTTCACTATGCTTTTTTGGTGTTAGGTCATCATATGGGAATTTTCATGTACCCTATTATTTATTTTGAAGTATCTGCTAAGGTTCAGGTAGGATTAGGTTATAGGTGGAGTTAAGTACAATTTATTTTGATTAGGCTTGGTAGTATACTTCAGTGACAAAGTGTGCCATCCACCATGCTCAAAGGTTCAGCACTACATAGAGGTGAGCAAAAAAAAAAACACAGATTGAAGCAAAACAGAGATAATGAAGTATAAAATAACCACTATGACATCAGTAGATGAGAACACAAAACACAGTAGAACAAGCTGTACTATACTTTTTAATCTTTAAAAAGGAAGAATAATAAAAGATGTCAAAAATGATAAAAAAGCAAAAATAATGTAAAGGGGGGAGGGGAATGAATTATTGAAAGAGGAAGACAAACAGGAAAGCAAAATGCATATCTAAAAGTAAAACATCAGTAACAGAAAGTCTTAGTAAAAAAAAAAAGAATTTCTTCTCTTGCCATAAGGTTGACCATGTGGGCAAGAGTGAACATGGCAACTCATGTACTCAGAACTTTCCTTTTGTGTGTTAGGCTATATGGCCCTTGGCAAGAGCAAAAGCTTAAGTGATCAGAAAGAATGATTGTTGAAATTCCTCCCAGTTGCCCTATGAGCTATATAGAAATAATTCCTCCTCTAATGCTTTGCTCCAGAGTTATTTGACACACCCAGAAAAGGCCTGATGGATGTCCCAGGTGCCTTTTGTGCTGTCCTCTTCACATGAGGGTCAGAGAGAATCAGCTTAAACTGTGCATGCTAGATTGAGGTGGAGGGAACTCCCATAAATCCAGCTCCTGTTATTCTGATACTGTAAAGTTGGAAATGATATCCCATGGTGATGGGGCTGTCACTCCTTCTTTCGTCTCTGTCCTGTCTTTGCTGCTTTGTAGTCTGCAGTAGAACTCACACTCTCACTCTTACTATTCAGGGTCTGGGTGTCCCTAGGTTTCTGACTGTTCACTGTTGAGCTTGAGTGTTTTCCATAACCACTCACCTTTCTAAAGGGTGATAACTAATTTTGATTCTCTCACAGAAGAGGATAATTGCGTGGTGCATTTTCTGATTTACCATCTTAAAAATAAAAAACCATTTTCTCATTCTGTTCATTCCTGAACCAGGGCAGTCTTCATGCCATTGGCTTCCACTTCTACCTGTAACTCCAAGTTATTCTTGTACACATGATTTTTTTTATGTAACCACAGAGTTTCATACTTACTTTTGGTGAGGTATTTTTTTCTTAGAAACAAGTTAGTAGTGACTCTTGTTGAGGTCCAAAGTTGAACCTACTTTTCCCCTTTATGTCTGTCTTTTCTTATTTGGACTTATGTACCTTAGTCTTTTGAAGCCAAACTACTTTGAATCATGGTAATTCCTCCTTTACAACATTCCTTTAATTTTTCAGTCTTTGAAAAATATTCAGATTGACAGTTGTTTAAAAATTATTCAAATATAACTTTCCTTACTTGCTGTTCCTATGGATCAAGCCTAAAAGTTTTAAAGGTTCTAATACATGAATTTAATTTCATATCTTTTCTTTTGTGGAAGAAACTATAGAAAGCATTATACTTTTCTTGGAGTTTAATATTCTGTGCAGTAAATGTTAATATTCTAATCCTGAATTAAAAAAATTTGATAGAACTTGTCCTATTTGAGGTTGATACCAATGTATTCATCTTTGTGATCCCAATACCATGTGTCATGAATGCTTAAGCAAGTGAAGGGATAACAGATACTAAAAATTTCAGTTGGCTGGGAGAAGAGGGAATTAACTCTTGAAGAAGGTATATTAAAAAATAACCTTCTGCTGGGCAGTGGTGGCACACGCCTTTAATTCTAGCACTTGGGAGGCAGAGGCAGAGGCAGGCGGATCTCTGTGAGTTCGAGACCAGCCTGGTCTACAAGAGCTAGTTCCAGGACAGGCTCCAAAACTACAGAGAAACCCTGTCTCAAAAAAACTATTAAAAAAAAAAAATGGGGAGGGAAATGGGAGGCGGTGGCGGGGAAGAGTCAGAAATCTTTAATAAATAAATAAAAAATTAAAAAAAACTTCTGAAAACATATGTATACAAGTACCATCACATGGACTGATTAGGTTGTATTAAGAATGAATATGCATTATGTAACAATGATTAAAAAGAGGCCATAAATTTGAAAGGGGAGCAAGGTGGGGGAAGTACATGGGAGGATTTGAGGGAAGAAAAGGAAAGGGGAGATGATGTAATTATAATTCCAAAAAAATTTTAAAAACATAATTGGAGGAAACTGGAAACTAAGAAAGAAAAGTTGTGTTTTTATGGCAAGAGAATAAATAAGGAGCAAGAAGAAACAGTAACTTCCCTAGATTTTGGGTATGCTGAGTCTGAGCTATTTTGTTACATTCAAGGAAACAACTATTAAACACTGGACTTACCTACACAAAAGGGTAGCATTTACTAAAGACTTGTACTCTCCCTTCTTAACCCTAAAAGCTCAGCTACCTTAATTGGCAGTGTCCCCACAGGGTTGTGTTTGTGGGTGATATAAAGCATGACTTTCAACTGCATTCACATAGTAAATTACTGTGTGTCAACTTCTGAGGCGACCTTATACAGCCAAGTTTTGCATGGCCCTTACGTCTCATTTTTCTATATGTATTGTGACATGAAAAACATTGACCTGTAATCTGGTTTACTTATAACCATTTATTTAAAGAAGAGTAACTTAACAAGTAATATTTCAGAAAATAAATCTGAGCAATAGCAAGTATTCATAAAAAATTAGATTAGAATCGAATTTGTGCTTTAGGTTTATATTTCAATCCCTCCTTCCTCCCTGCTTCCGTCTCATGAGACAGGGTCTCATATAGCCCAGACTGGCCTTAAGCTTGCTGTGTAGCTAGAGATGATGTTGCCTCTACCTCCTGAGTGCTGAGATTGCAGGCATGCACCACCACAACCTGGTGTATACGTGGTGCTGCTAATCAAACCCAGGGCTTTGGACATGCTAAGGAGCCCTCTACCAGTTGAGCTCCATCCCCGTCCTCTACAGTTCACTGAAACTTCCTGAGTTCATAGTTTGGCACAGATGTTTTTGTTAGTAATTGTATATTTTAAAAGTCTTAACATTTTATCCTGGTCTTTGAGAATAATACTTGGGTAGCATAAGTAACCATCTTACCAGTCTTTGTGTTGCTGTGAGTTACATTCACAGGACTGAAACACCATGAGCACAAATGGACAAGGATAAGCTAAGGAGTAATATTTTCTCTTTTAAGGTTGGCTGGGGAGTTTTTAAAGTCAAATTATTTGTTTGTTGCTGTTGGACAAGTGGGAGGAGCTTGCAGAGATGTTCAGCAGACCATTCTTCAAATTGGCCAGTATTCAAAAAGAGAAAAACTTGTTGAGATCCTACGAAACATAGGTACCTTATTTTAATATAATTATTTTCTTGCGATTTTGAATTTTAAAATATTTTTTAAAATCACCATTTTGTATAATAATTTTAATAAATATTTTTCTGTGAATACTTTATAGATGACTATGACTTAGTTTGTATTATAAATTGTATAAAAGTATTCCTTTATGTCGTATAAGTTGAATATAGAAGGTATTTGAGACTTAGTTTACCAGTACTTGGCTAAAAAGTATTTCAACAGAAGAGTGTGTGTGTGTGTGTGTGTGTGTGTTTTAGAAAACTAGGAAGGTTTTAAGGTAACACATGTTTTTAGCACTGTTACTATGTTGAAAGCTAATTCTTCAGTCTGTACAGGTAAACAGCTCTGGGACCCCAGCTTTCATGAAGGTCAGGCAGGTGGTATGTGAGTTCAAGACCACCATGGCCTAATAGCAAGACCCAGTTTTCAAAGAAAAAACAATGTGAACTCTTGCTGATTTTGTGTTTCTGGTTTCTCATTTCTTGCCCATTAAAGAGTCTTCTCATACTCATGAAGTTAAAAGTGTTTCAGGGCTGGAGGGGACTTGAGAATCAAATTCTGTCCTTCATAATATCCATGAAAAAAATTTCTCTGTCTTCCTCCAAATTATTTTTGTTCTTAAATTTTGTTTTGTGTTTGCTTGAAGTAGCTTTGTTATGAGACTGAAAATAACTGGCATGATCATCTTGTAGTCTGTTTATGTACTACACTTTCCCTCCACCCTTATTCTCCTAGTTTAATGATTCTTGTTCAGCTGGAATGTCAGTTTTGAGACAGCGGGATGAGAAGTCAGTTGTAATAATGAGCAATGTTTTTTAAATAGTTATTTACATATGTGTGTACATGTGTATACACAACATGCAATGGAGAATGTATGAGGGTCAGAAAACTTCTTGTAGGAATTGGTTCTCTTCTTCCACAGTATTCCAGATCAGACTCAAGTTCTCAGAATCAGTGCCAAACACCTTGACTGAGCTGTCCTGTAGTCCCTGAGAGGTAGTATTTATGCTCCCTAGCACTGTCTACTGTTTTGGGTTACTTGAAGTTTTTTAGAATGACTTTCACTATAGTATACTTATAAATATTGTTGAATAATGACTCAGTGTAGCTTAATGAAGAGTTACATGTTCATAACTTAATCATGAAGGAATATTTTATCTTATTTGATACATGTTTATATAATATTAACCTTGTTTAAGAGGAAAAATACAGTACTTTCTTGTTTAAGAGGAAAAATACAGTACTTTTAAAAACCAAAATAAATAAATCATTCTCATGAAAAATTTCACTTAATTATGTAAACTTAGCTCAAAATGTTCACAACTTACCTGGAAAGTGTTAAGAAGTTAACTTTTTTACTTCCTTGGAATTTTAGGGATATTTCAGTGACATTTTTCTACTTTATTCATCTTTATAAGAAGTTAACTTTTTTACTTTCTTGGAATTTTAGGGATATTTCAATGGCATTTTTCTACTTTATTCATCTTTATAAACCAATCAGAATAGAGCTTTTTTTTTTTTAGGAGACTTGTATTAATACTCCCATTGGGCACTAACTCAGTGATTTCAGAATGTTAAAGCCCTTTCTGAATTATAAATGCACACAGAGCTTATATTTTCAGCTTTTCTACTTCAGTTGCAGGCTAAGCGTTAACATAGAAGTACAGATTTTAGCAATCTGGGTGCATGGCTCATTTGATAAAGTGTCCTTGCCCACTCCACATTACTTTTTGAGGCAGGGTCTCACTGAACCTGGAGCTTACTTAACCTCTTTGGCTAGACTGGCTGGCCAGAGATCCCAAGTGATCTTCCTGCTGTCTTCATCTCCCCTATGCTGAAGTACAGGTATATACTGTTGTGCCTAGTGTTTTACATGGATGCTGGGGATCTGAGCTCAGCTTACATCATGCCTGCGTGACTGGCACTTTACCAACCTAGTCATCTTCCCAATCCCAAAACAGGTCTTTAAAATAGCAGCCTTGTTTTATTAGTTAATGGTAATTTTATTCTTCTAGTTGCTTAGATGCAAAAGCAATTTCTTATTTCTTTCCATAATTATACTTCTGATATTATAGCAGAATCCTCTTGGTTCTTCCATCATACGTGTCTGGGTATAGTGGTGCATGCTTAAAATCTCTGCACTCGGGTGGCTGAGACAGGAGGATTGAGGGGTTGAGGCCAGCCTGGGATACATAGTAAGGTCTTGTCTTAACCAGACACACATGCATCTGTATGCATATATTCCTTTAACTACTAAGTTAAAGGTCATAGCACATCTCTGTTCAAAATGTGATGTCCTCCATTACTTCTTTGACATGTACTGTCTTTCCCTTGTTCGCTGTCCTTGAACCATGCTTTGTTCGTTATTCTACTTCAAATATCCAGCCACAGTTCTGCCTTAGTGCTTTTGTGCTTGCTGTTACCTCTGCTCAGAATACCCAGGACACAATGGACCTGTTACCTGTTTTTCTCTTTTAGGTCTAATTATTATGTATGTGAGTGTTTTGCCTGCATATATTTATATGTACTATGTACACGTCTTGATGTTTGTTGAGGTCAGAAGAGGGCTTTCGGTCTCCTGGAACTGGATTAGGGGTAATTGTAATCTACCATATGTGTGCTGGGAACAGACCAGCATGTGCCTTTACCCACTGAACCATCCTCCAGCTCCTCTTTTTTATTTTTGTTGTTTGTATCATGAGAAAGTCAGTGTTTCAGAACCTTTATACTTACTTTCCCCTCTGTTTTATAATGTTCTTTCTCTGAGAATCTGCATAGTTCACTATCAGTAGTTCTATCCTTGCTCAGATACCATCTGTTTTATTTAAAGCTGTGGTGGTTTGAACAAGATTGGCCCCCACAGGCTCATACATTTGAAGTATTAGTCACCAGGGAGTGGCATTATTTGGGAAGAAGTAGGAAGTAATTCCTTGTTGGAAGAAGTGTATCCCTAGGGGCTGGGATTTGACGATTTAAAAGCCAGTTCCAGGCCCAACCTCTCTTTGCCTGCCAATCGGGATGTAGCTCTCATCTACTGCTCCAATGCTAAGTGTGGCCATGTTCCTGCCATTATAGTGAACTAATCCTCAGAGACACATTGTAAGCAAACCCTGAATTAAATCTTCTTTTATAAGTATTGCCTTGGTCATGGTGTTTCTTCACAGCAATAGAGCAGCAGCTAGAACAGAAGTAAACTCTAGATCTTACTCTTTTTGCTGATGGTTTTAGGATTTAATATGTATTACTATGTGCCCACAATGATAGCAGGAACTATTTTTTCCCCTTTATCTAGATTGGTGACAGCCAGCCACTAAATAGTTGTCATAAAGTGAGCTGACAGGGAGGTAGGGAAGAGTGATCATGAGCAAAAAGATTCTTTCTTCTATTAAGGCTATAACTCTTTCTTTTCAGCATTTTGTAGAGTTACCCCTGTATAGAATAATCCGTGCCAGTTAAATACTTTAATCTTGCAAGTAAATATTTTTTAATGAGTTAAGCCTTGGGAAAAGGCCAACCTTTAACTGTATTGCGTTCTGGACATGAAGGGTTTGAAATAAGAGATGGCATTGGCACAGAGATGTTAGAGTTTAGTTGCCCAGGGTCAGATGTCATTAGTGTAAATGTCTTCACCCCTCTGGGCATAGTGAAAGAGTGAATTATTTGTGGAAGTAACAGGCATTTATAGAGTACGAAATGGAAAAGCAAAAGTGAACAAGACAAACTTGAAATTATTAAGAGATGGCAGGCAGTTATTTGTATTTGCTTAAGAAAACACACTTACCTTTTTAAAATCCCTCTAGTTGGAAAACAGTTGTCTCTTTCCTTGGCAAACATTTGTTGAGGAAACACTCTTTCTGTACTCTAGCAGTACAGCAGTGGCTGAGACAAAGTTTCTTGCTCTAATTTGCCTTTTTAAATTTTGTAGCTTGGATATTAATAATTTTGTGGTTTTATTAGGTGATGAAAGAACTATGGTTTTTGTTGACACCAAGAAAAAAGCAGATTTCATTGCAACTTTTCTTTGTCAAGAAAAAATATCAACTACAAGTATTCATGGGTGAGTACATTATTCTTCATTTTTTGAAATTGTATTAGTATTCTTGTGTGTATGTCAATACTTTTTGGAATTGGTTCTCTTTTTAAATATGAGTTTCTGAGGTAGAATTCAATTTATTAGGCTTGGAGAAAAGCATCGTTACTGGATGTTTCCTTGGCCCTTTAATCTTTGTTTTTATAAGAACTAAGTAGTAGGTACAGGCAAACTGAAAGTCTGCCTTAAACTCTTAATGAATGGGAACTTGTCAAGAGTGGTCCATAGGTCTCTGGCTCTTAAATGTAGATGTTTCTTATGCTTAATCTAATCTCTGACCTTTCTTTTTGAGGTTGGAATGCTAAAAAAAAGTATATTAACACAACTTTGATACTTTATTAGAAGATTTAAAATAATTTTTGAATATGTAGAATTCTGGAGTTGTACTTTAAGACTATTTTTTGAGCAATAATTCTAACCAAGTAGATTAAATATATACTCTTATGCTAAGACTAGAAATTACTTGTTGGTTACTGGGATTTATATTCTGGTCCTTTTAGCTGTATCCTACTCCATCTGCTAATGGGGTGGCTGTTAACAGCTAAAGACTGAGGATAAATTGGTGGCTTGATGGTTTATTATAGTACTTGGTGCATGCATAGTGGGCATTAATATTATGTGCTGTCATATTTATTTTTGAAATAATGCTGCTTGATGAACTTCCTCAAAAGTGACTCTAATGCAAAATTCTTTTTTTAAAAAGTGATCGGGAACAGAGGGAGAGAGAGCAAGCTCTTGGAGATTTTCGATGTGGAAAGTGCCCAGTTCTTGTTGCTACTTCAGTAGCTGCCAGAGGGCTTGATATTGAAAATGTTCAACATGTTATCAATTTTGATCTTCCTTCTACCATTGATGAATATGTTCATCGAATTGGACGTACTGGGCGTTGTGGAAATACTGGCAGAGCAATTTCTTTTTTCGATACAGAATCTGATAATCATTTAGCACAGCCTCTCGTTAAAGTACTATCAGATGTAAGTCTAAACAGTTTAACTTTAAGTACTTAAAATGGAGTAGTTCTTTGTTGTTTTACAATTTTTGAGATTTCATGTTGCATAAGAAGTTTTTATTTTCTTAAGGCTCAACAGGATGTTCCTGCTTGGCTAGAAGAAATTGCCTTTAGTACATACGTACCTCCTGGCTTCAGTAATAGCACAAGAGGAACTGTGTTTGCATCTGTTGACACGAGGAAGGTTAGTTGAGAAACATTTAGAAATGGGTATCTAATTGCCCTTTTAAAATGTGCTTGATTCTATGAGGTAATACTATTCAGTAATTACAGCTATCATTTTAATTATCTATGTCATTTATAACATAAGTATGTATGTATGTGAGGTTAAAGTTGAACACCCCAGTTCCTTTTTGCTCATATTTGTTGGGATCTTCTAAACTTTCTAAAGAATTCTTTGATTTTGACCATATTATTAAGACAAGATGCAATGGGAACTGGAGAGATGGCTCAGTGGTTAAGAGCATCGCCTGCTTTTCCAAAGGTCCTGAGTTCAATTCCCAGCAACCACATGGTGGCTCACCACCATCTGTAATGAGGTCTGGTGCCCTCTTCTGGCCTGCAGACATACACACAGACAGAATATTGTATACATAATAAATAAATAAATATTCAAAAAAAAAGACAAGATGCAAGAGCAAGGGTGCTATAAGTCTTAATGGCATGCCAAGTTTTTTTTATTTTTTCTTTGCAGTAAATTTTGGTGTAGAGAAGTGTTTTTTTTTTTTTTTTTTTTTTTTTTTTCGAGACAGGGTTTCTCTGAGGTTTTGGAGCCTGTCCTGGAACTAGCTCTTCTAGACCAGGCTGGTCTCGAACTCACAGAGATCCGCCTGCCTCTGCCTCCCGAGTGCTGGGATTAAAGGGGTGTGCCACCACCACCCGGCTAGAGAAGTGTTCTTAATAAACATTTATACTTACTTGAAGTTTAATATTAAATTTTTCTGCTCTCTAAAACTTAGGGACTTGAAAAATCTTTTTCTTGAGTTATCTTGTACAATTTAGACTTTACACGTTTGTATGGGCCTTTTATCAAGAGAATCATTTTATAAGAAAGTCATTGCATGCTTGGGATAGACAGGGTAGAAAGTGAGTCTCTGCTATTAGTCCAGACAATGTAATATTAAGACTGCCATAACTTGTCTCTTTCACTTTCTTTTCTTTTTAAAAAAAAGAATTACCAGGGCAAGAACACTTTGAATACAGCAGGGATTTCTTCTTCACAAGCTCCCAGTCCAGTGGATGACGAGTCATGGGATTAAAGCAAACAAACATACTTCAAGTCTGATAGTTCTGATGCAGAGAAGAAAGCAGTTTTTATTTTAAAAATTTAACAGAAGTGTGAAACCTGATATTCTTAGATCTCCTGTTCTTCTGTTCTTACTCCCAACCCTTAAAATAACCAACTTCATTGACTAGTTATGTGAGATGCTGAAAGTTACAACATTGCAGTTACTGATATAAATGGTATTAACTAGAAATATTAAAGCATTGAAATGTTTTTGTTATTTCTAGCATATTCAGAAAGTTAAGACATGTTTCATGTCCAAGTGCTAAATCTTAGTATAGTGTTTATGATCCTATAAAACAAGCAATAGGATATGATGTACTTTTGGTTAATTATTGGGTCTAATTTCTACTTGATCCTTTAAAAGAAGGAATAGTGTAGTACATGTGATAACATGATTTTCATGGAACAGTGGAGACTGAATCCTTTCAAAGTTATTTGATTTCTAGATCATCAGACATGTCATGAAAATGGTTCAGTTTGCAATGTGAACTCTGTACTTGGTGGTATGACAAATGTTTGCTTTTATAATATACAGATTTTCCTTGGAAATAAAAAATGAAACACATTTCCCCCTAAGTTTTCCAACAGCGTTTTCATTTTTCTTGTGGCATATTACAGTTTCTAGTTCTCATATCTGGAAAATTTGTTTCTCATGAAATCAGTGCAGTAAGCAAGTAGTTTTAAACAAATCAAATATTAATGTGTAACTTTCATTAATAATAAGATGTGGTAATGAATATTAGTCTTAGAATCTAGCCCACTTATCAACAAACACAGTATTTCAGTTTCATCATATTTTTATTCATGTTTTATAGTTGTAATGGGAAGAACCTTGTCATTATGTATCTTGAATTTATCTACCCCATGCCATAGTAAAAAATAATTCCATGTAAACTCTCAAAAATGTCATGAAGATATCCAGTACCCTGTGTGCTAATTTAAAGTAGTTCAGATTATAAAATACAGAATTTTAAAAATCTTTTGAGTCAGGAATTAAGGTTGACTTGAAACTCTTAAGGACAGAAAACACAAAAAGGAATAGATCGAGCAGTCTCGAGAGGGAGGGGCAATGGGGTGGGGGGAGAGGGGGAGGAGGGGGGGGGGAAGGAAGTGGGAGGAGGGGGAGGGAAATGGGAAACGGGGAGGAGGCAGAAATTTTTTTCAACAACTAAAAAAAATAAAAATAAAGGAATAGATTGTCTAAAATGTATTGAGCCTATAGAAAAAGAATGAAAACTATACAGGGAAATACATCAGTGTATGTTCTTGATGTGTGGATATGCAGGAATACAACACCATACATGAACGGCTCAAATAGGGCACTTCAACTGATGAAAACCTGGAAAACATTTCCTTTATTTATAAACTCACTTCTGGGAAAGACTGAACTAATGAAGATGTTTGCATTATTATTTTAACATCTGTTTTAATTTTTCCTCTTCTCATAAGTATTTGCAAAGAACATTTATAGTAAATGCTTGTCTCTATTTTCATTTACTCAGAGTCTTAGTCATAGCTTTCAAAGTTTGTGATTTTTGCTTAATTATAAATACTATAAATAGCATCTTTGAGTCAAAATAAAGCTGGAAAGTATACATAATCTCACCAACACCACAAACCAACTGTGAATCTTCCTGTGTTCAGTTAATTCTTTCATCTCTATGCATAATTTCCTTAAAATTATCTATAGTTATAGTTAGGAAACAAAATTCTGTAAGAAGTGTTTAAAATAGTATTCTCTGTTCATTTTTTTCAAATCCCCACCCCTAGTCTATAATCAACTGCCTTTAACCGTTTCTAGCTGCTGCATTTATATATATTTATATACGTATATCTTTGGCCTGCAGTGTTTAAACATCTGCTCATTTTGATATTAGAATATAACTCATTTCTCTTTAATTTACTATAAAAGTATATTTTGTGGAATGATACTAAAGTCATCCTTTCTCTTGCCTGTCTTCCTTTTGACAGACATAGCAGGCTAAACTGGATATTTACATTTCCAAATGCATTCTGTTCCATAACCATGATCTCCCTGGAATCTGTTGATTCTAAAATTAAAACAGAAGCCAGTATTTATATTGTACCTATGCAAATGTCCACAAGGTGGGTCAATTAACAGTCTCGATAATCTTCACTGTTTTCCTAGTTTTATGACTTCTATTTGTATCCGAAGAGAGGAAGATTATAGTTGTTGGGGCCAAGTGGACAATTTTCAAAACTATTCCATAAACAAACTTGCCTTAAATGTGGATCATAATCTGAGCAATTTGTTTGTAATGTATTATACTTTTAAAACTCATAGTTTTGCTTAGGAGATTCAAGTTTTTTATAGCAGTTCTTCTGTTTCATAGTGATGAGTAGGCCTTTGAATTCTAGGAACTACTTAGTGTGCTTCGAAGAATGTCCTTTTGGGGAGAGGGTGCTCTAGGAGTGATCTTTATGTTCCTCTTGAACTTACTGTTTCTTTTTGAGGCTTCTATGGTCCCATAGCTGTTCAGCTCTTTGCATATTTTCATGCAGTGTTGCTGCCTTGGGTGGGTCACTAGTCTAGGGGTTGTAACCCACTCTGCAGCCTGTAGGGTTAGGGGGCGGGCTCGCCTTGAGCAAATGTTTACTGATAAATTGGGTGCGCAGAAGCCGCGGGCCCTTTTTTGCTTCTTGTACTCCGCTGGAACCTTGGTTTCGTGAGTCTTGTTTTCATTAAATTTGTGCAAATACCTACACAATTTGTCTACATTAATCTAAGCTGCCACTTCATTTTGGCGCCCAGTGGGACTTTGCAGATACCTGCCCTGATTCGGAGGCTCCCAGAGGCCACCGCTGGCGGCACCTCCCCCTCCGGAGGCCTCAAAAAAAAAAAAGGAAATGATGGAGGAAGGTCATTGGCTAATAAAGAAACTGGCTTGGCCCATTTTATTGGTTAGAACATAGGTGGGTGCAGTAAACAGAAGAGAATGCTGGGAGAAAGAAGCTGAGTCAGGGAGTCGCCATGGTTCTCCCACTCCAGACAGACGCAGGTTAGGATCCTCCCTGGTAAGCCACCTCGTGGGCTACACAGAATATTAGAAATGGGTTAGAACAATATGTAAGAGCTAGCCAATAAGAAACTGGAACTAGCCGGGCCAGACAGTGTTTAAAAGAATACAGTTTCCATGTAATTATTTCGGGGCATAAGCTAGCCATGCGGGCGGCCGGGTGCCGGGGACGCAGCCTCACTGCTCCTACCTCAACATAGGTCACGTGGTTCAGGTTCGTCACTTAGGCCAGGAGGTTACATTCGGTCAGGTAGGCCAAGAAGTCACGAGTTGCCACACCTGGTTCCCTGGATAGCTGGAATGTGAGGCAGGTTCCGCTAACAGATAACAGTTAATTGGGTGTGGGGCAGGTTCTGTCAATAGAACGATTCTTAACATAATTTTGGGTGTGGGGTTCCCTGCAGACTCCCCAGGGTGATGGTTCCTGTAATGATTTTTAGGGGGGAAATGGCTCCTCACAAATCCCCCTCTCTTATATAAAGGCAGGCAGCTATTAAGTGAAGGGCACCAAGTCAGAGTCAACCACGGTGTCAGATCTAAAGAAGGGACTGGGACAAGTAGAGACCCTCTTCTCGAATGGTGAAGCAATTTACCTCTCCTGGGAACAGAGGGGTGCCCGATGATTCTTAGGTCGAGTGGGGACCAGGTCTTTTTTCTTTCCCCCTTACCCGTCATAGGGTTCCCAGGACCCTGTCTTAGGTTGGGGGATATCCTGCCATAAGTTGCCTGTCCTTGGAGCTCCTCAAATAAAAGGTATCTAGCAGGATTAAAGTAAGCAGACCACAGGGCACCCTGTCTTAGGCCATGTGGAGAGCGTTCCTCGTACCTGGTACCATGCCATGTTGAGCCGGCCTTTACAGCCTCTGTATGGTGTGCTATTCAGGTGAGGATCCACACTAACTCCCATCATTGGGCCCCTGCGTCTATCATTAATGAAAAAACTGTGAGGAGCTCCTTAAACAAAAGATATGATATAATTTGGGCACCAATAACTCCATCTTTCAGACAAGAAGAAAGGGGCACCTTCCAAACCCAGTATTCACCTTTTAGTCTGGCCTAAGGTATGTCGTCCTTCCTAAATGCCTACTCCACAATAAGATTACGAGTGCTGCCTGCCAAACATTTTTTTCCAGGGATTCCAGGACCTAAAGGGTTTGGGATGAGTAGCAAGGGTGGAAAATTGGAGAGCAGCTGCAGGTTGCTCTGTCTCTGGAGCTCTGAGGTCCTCCATGGAGCCTCGAGTGTTCAGGCGATGGTAATGAACAGCTATGTAATCCTTTGTTATTTCGTCAATCTGGGTCTTAATAAAGCTGGTTAGTTTTTTAAAGGCCCAAGGGCCGAAGGATAATAGCAGTAATAGTCCCACAAGAGGGCCCAATAAACTAGGCAAAAGTGTGGACAGCCAAGGGGAAGTAGAGAACCAGTTTTGGTACCAAGACTCCTGCTTTTCTCTGTTTCTTTTTCTTTCTTCTAAACTATTTTTTACCTTCTGTATGCTATCCTGTACTAAGCCTGTTTTATCTGAATAAAAGCAACATTCTTCTTTAAGGGCAACACAAAGTCCCCCTTCCTTAAGAAAAAGCAGGTCAAGGCCTCGTCTATTCTGCAAAACCACCTCTGACAGAGAGACTAATGAATCTTTTAGGTTTTCCAGACCCTTTTGTAATTCCTGAATGTCTCTGTCTACTGCCAGACTAAGTTGAGCATATTGCTGTTGGGAGGTGATAAGAGAGGCAATCCCTGTTCCTGCACCTGTGGCTCCTAATCCCAAAATAACAGCCAAGGTAATGGCTGAAATAGGTTCCCTCTTGTATCGGGGCATAATAGCGCCTTGTTCCCAAAAGTGGAGGAGATTCTCTGACTCATGTATCGTCAGACGAGGTACCAACCGCACTAGTACACAATAATCGTCTTTGATCAAAAAATTATTGGTAACTATATAAGTGGTAAGGCCCAAGGAACAGGCAAAATAGAGTCCTTCAGGTGCAGAGATATAAGAAAAAGAAATATTGACAATAAGTGTCTGATTGCAGGTATACTGCAATGGTTGAGGGAAGCGCAAGGCTGGTCCCCTAAGGCATAATCCTATGCCAGAGACCTGGCTTATAGTAAGACCTTCACCATCAACAGGATGCCATCCTAAATGTCTTGTATCATTAGTTAAGTTGGGGGAGCCAAAAGCAGCCACACCTTCATAAAAGGGTGGCTTTGGTGAAAAGCAAACCCAGCATTCCTCATATAGGGAATCATTAATAGCATGTAAAGCATCTATAGAAGCATTGACCATAGATAGAATAAGATCAGCAGAAGAGGGAGGTCCTTGGGGCAAGGTGGGTTGAAAGGTAGGGGCTGATACAGAGAAACTGTTGGTCGGAGTTTGTTTGCGAGTTGAAGGATGACTAAGCTGCTCTCTGGTCAGAAAATGCAATGCCTTATTGGGGCCTACCGCGGTAACAGCGAATTGAGGGACTGTTTTTAGTAACTTTATTTTAAAAGTCACCCCAAAGTCTCTTCCGCTCCTATAGAGACGGAGTCCCCATTCTAGTCCTCTAGAACTGGCCCAATCAAACCTTTTTCCTGCTTCCGTAAAGGTGATTACTAAGGGGTTGCACCATCTGTGAGGTGTACATCGAGCAGCTATGCTTTGCTTTGGGCCTTTTCTCTTAACTTGAATATAATCCCAGGAAGAAGAGGGATTCCAATATGTATCCCCAGTAGTTTCACAGCCCCATGAGGCACAGAAATAGTCAGGACTAAATCCACATTTGTAGGCCAAAGAGCGATCTCTGTGGGAGGCTCCGGGGCAAACATATATTGGTATGAGAGCGAGGACACGCCTGCTAAATCTAGTGGTACAGCCAGGCTCCTTCGAGAAATCGAATGGAATTTCTGGAGCCTTTGCTAAAGGGAGAAACTTATCCTGTACGCCCCAATCTGAATGGCCTCCCAAAGCCAATTTGCAAAGATCTACTTCTAAAGGGCCCCAATCAGGAGTTGCAGCTATAGTGGAGGAGGAGTTAGCGATGTCACCTGCTTCGTTTATGATTTGCCAGGTAAAATTGAAAAATTGATACGGGGGTGCTGCTCCTCCGAGATGACGGGTCCAAATTAGGAGGACCCATAGCCAAGGCGGTGTCAAGATTTTTGTCAGCATCTGAAAGAAAACACAAGGGAAATTTTCTCAGGGCTTATTTTCCCTGGTTGGATTATACAATTTTATCAGACGTTCAGGGAGCCATCTGGCATCTTGGGCCTTGGTATCATAAATACATGCATGGCCTTTTCCCCATATAAGCACAGGGTCAGGGCCAGCCCAGGCACCCGACAAGGGGTCCTTCCACAGGGCTTGTGCATAGTTAGATTGGGTAGAGGGGTGCCACAGTCTGTCCGCAGCAGACCTCCCCCGATTATCCAATGTTAGGAAATTGAGCACAAAGAGAGCATGGGCCAAGATTATCTTAGCATTACCTTTTATGGGGTAAAGTGTCTCTTGTGCCATTAATTTAAAGATGGTATGCTTGAGTGTCTGATTGGCACGTTCAACAATGCCCTGGCCTTGTGGATTGTAGGGAATACCAGTATAATGTTTTATATTTAACTGGGCACAGAATTGTTTAAATTTCTGGCTAGTATATCCAGGTCCATTATCAGTTTTAAGTGTTTTGGGTTGTCCCATTGCAGAAAATGTAAGAAACAAGTGGGCAATAACCTGTTTAGTGGCTTCCCCCGTCTGAGCGGATGCATACAGGAAGCCACTAAAAGTATCAATAGTGACGTGAACATATTTAAGTTTACCAAAGGAAGGGATATGAGTAACATCCATTTGCCATAGTTCCCCTGGGATCAGGCCCCGAGGATTGACTCCCCACTGGGGTTCAGGCAAAAGGGTCACACAATTCTTGCAGTTTTTAACAATTTGTCTGGCTTGTTCTCTAGTTACACCGAATCTAAGACGCAAGGTTGAGGCATTAAGATGATGAAGCAAGTGGGCAGCCTGGGCCTCCTTCACGGGATCCTGTACAGAGACCGAGGCTACTAAACGTGTGCCCTTGTCTGCCAATTCATTCCCCCGTGTTAAAGGTCCAGGCAAACCCGAATGTGCTCGAATATGGCCCACAAAAAATAAATATGAGCGATCTCTAATTAACCTTTGGATTTTGGAAAACAATTGAAATGTTGGTGTTGAAGGCTGAATAGTAGGCACCATTTCGAGGACCTGAAGGGCCCTAACAACATATTGGCTATCAGAAAACAAATTAAATTCCTGGTGGCAGATCAATTGGAATATGGTGAATGCTGCATACAATTCTACCATCTGGGCAGATCTATATGGGGTATCAATAGAGTAGGCCTTATCATTAATAACATGAGGCTTTCCCATTTTTCGAACTATCTATAAAAACAAGCAAGGCATTTGGTATGGGCCGCAGGCATGTGTTCTTTAAAAATGTAAAAGGTGTGATATTAAGAAATTGGATAAGCTTGTTCCCTGGCATGTGAGTGTCAAGCTTTCTGTGGAATCCAGCAAGTAACACAGCCCATTCATCATGCCTCTGCTGTAGCCAGGCAATTTGTTGTCCTGAATATGGGGTGACGATAACGTCAGGATCGCGGCCAAAATAGCGAACTGCAGTCTTAATTCCTGAAAACAGGATTTGGTTTACCAAGAAGGGATAGGGGGGCATGACTTTGGATGAGGTAGCAGGTGCATGAACCCATAAAAGTGGTTGCTCCTCCTGCCACAGAAGTCCGGAAGGCATATAGTCAGTGTTAAATAACAACAAATAAAGAATTTTTGCGGGATCAAAGTATCCCATGCCTTGCTGAGATATAGCTTCCTCTACTTTTACGAGTGAAGCTTCTGCTTCTGGTGTGAGACTCCTGGGAGAGCTGGGATCGGGGTCCCCTTGTAATATATTAAACAATGGTTTTAAATCTCCTGCTGTGAGTCGGAGATAAGGGCGTAGCCAATTAATATCGCCTAAGAGTTTTTGAAAATCATTTAAGCAACTTAATTTGGTTCTTTTAATATGAATCTTTTGCATATGAATCAAGGTTGGGTCCAATTGAAATCCCAGAAATAAAAAGGGGTAACAAGTTTGAATTTTCTCTGGAGTTATAATAAAACCTCTATCTTGTAAGGCTAAAACTAAATCCTGAGCTATTTGATTTACTACCTCAATCTTATCAGCAGCTATCAATACGTCATCTGTATAATGCAGAATGTAGGCAGTGGGATATAGCAATCTTATGGGGTTCACAGATTGAGCTACAAAACGCTGACACAGGGTGGGCGAGTTAGCCATGCCCTGGGGCAGGACTTGCCATTGAAATCGCGGATTTGGGCCAGCATGGTTGATAATTGGAATAGAGAACGCAAATCGTTTACAATCAGGATTGTAAAGGGATGCAAAGGGATAGGAAAAAAAGCAATTTTTGATATCAATAACAATTTTATGAAATCCTTTGGGAATAGCAACCGGTGATGGCAGGCCTGGTTGTAAAGCCCCCATGGGCATCATGGTCTTATTAACCTCCCTTAAGTCCTGTAACAGTCTCCAGTCCCCATTTTTCTTTCTATTAACAAAAATGGGGGTGTTCCATTGGGATGTGGAGGGTTCAAGATGTCCCTGCTCTAGTTGTTCCTGCACTAACTGCAGGGCAGCCTGAACCTTTTCCTGAGGCATAGACCACTGATCAATCCAGCTTTTGTATTAACTAATTCCTGAACCAAAGGAGTGGGTAAAGGCGGGCTCTCGGGGGTGGTCAGAGCATAGGGCGGCGGCTGCGGAGTCTTTTTTGGCTGACTAAGGAAGACGTGGGGAACCCTCTCTCCTCTGCCATGCTTTGCGTCCTTATATCCAGCCGCTTCTAGCTCATTTTCGGACTCTGAATCTGAGAGCTCCTCCGGATGTCGAATCCAGTGATCCAAGTCCTGCTGGCTAAGTTTGGGTTCATTTTTAAAAGCAACCAGCGATGGATAAATGCCTTTAGGCGATTTTTGACTCTTATCTCCAGCCGTTACTTACGGTTTCCTCTTGGGGACCTGCCGTGGGATTAATAGGCTCTGAGGAGGGGTCCTCAGGGATACTAATAATAACTGAAGGGCGCGGGGAAGGACACCCCTTCTCGTCACGAGATGGCGGGCAGGATGCCTCTAAGAATTCTGTAACTATTGTCAGGAGGCGGGAACCGTCCCCTCCACATTCTGGGCTATTTATGATTTCTCTGATTAGGGACCAGTAAGTAAGAACAACGTCCGGCACAGAATCACCTACTTTAATCAATTTACTAAGACTTTTACCCACCTTATCCCAAATATTAGGATCTATTTCTGGGCTGGTTAAAGTTAACCAGGGGCATATTTCATCTATAAAACAGAAAAACGCAACTAAATCTCTTTTTTTGACTCTTACCCCTCTGTCCCTGAGTGAATGCTTAAATTCCTGTATGAATTTCTCTTCCTTTGAAAGTGA